>NC_067198.1:47237802-47601244 GCF_000699445.3 Schistosoma haematobium | reverse complement strand
CTTCGAGGAACTCCTGAATAGGCCGGCTCCAATGAATCCACCGGACATCGAAGCAGCACACACAGATCTTCCTATAGATGTCAACCCACCAACGACGGAAGAAATCAGAATGGCCGTCAGACAAATCAAGAACGGGAAAGCAGCAGGACCCGACAACATACCAGCTGAAGCACTGAAATCAGACATCGAAGCAACCACAAGCATGCTTTATCTTCTATTCAAAAAGATTTGGGAGGAGGAACAAGTGCCGATGGACTGGAAAGAAGGACACCTCGTCAAGATTCCAAAGAAAGGAGATCTGAGCAAATGTGAAAACTACAGAGGCGTTACACTACTGTCAATACCAGGGAAAGTCTTCAACAGAGTTTTACTGAACCAGATGAAGGATACAGTAGACGCCCAACTTCGAGATCAACAAGCTGGATTCCGTAGGGATCGGTCGTGCACAGACCAAATTGCAACACTACGGATCATCGTCGAACAATCAGTTGAGTGGAACTCATCACTATACATCAACTTCATTGATTATGAAAAGGCATTCGACAGTGTAGATAGGAGAAAGTTATGGAAACTTCTTCGACACTACGGAGTTCCTGAGAAGATTGTCAATATTATCCGGAACACATACGACGGACTACAGTGCAAAGTAGTGCATGGAGGACAGCTGACAGATGCATTCCAAGTAAGGACCGGAGTCAGACAAGGCTGTTTACTCCCTCCCTTCTTCTTTCTTCTGGTGGTCGACTGGATTATGAAGACCTCGACATCTGAGGAAACACACGGAATACAATGGACAGCTCAGAACCAATTAGACGATTCGGACTTCGCAGATGACCTAGCCCTCCTATCGCATACACATGTACAGATGCAGACAAAGACAGCCAGTGTAGCAGCAGTCTCTGCATCAGTAGGCCTCAGTATACACAAAGGGAAAACCAAGGTCCTCAAATTCAAAGCGGAAAACAGCAATCCAATCACTCTTGATGGCGAAACTCTGGAAGATGTAGGACCCTTCATATACCTGGGAAGCATCATCGATGAACAAGGAGGTTCAGATGCAGACACAAAGGCGAGGATCGGCAAAGCAAGAGTCGCATTCCTACAATTGAAGAACATGTGGAACTCAAAACAACTTTCAACCAATATCAAAGTGAGAATCTTCAATACGAACGTCAAGACAGTTCTACTGTATGGAGCTGAAACTTGGAGAACTACTACAAACATCATCAAGAAAGTACAAGTATTTATAAATAGCTGTCTACGCAAGATACTTAACATTCATTGGCCGTATACCATCAGCAATAGCCTTCTGTGGGAGAGAACAAACCAACTTCCAGTTGAAGAGGAAATTAGGAAAAGACGATGGAAATGGATAGGACATACATTACGCAAATCGTCAAACTGCATCACGAGGCAAGCCCTAACTTGGAATCCTGAAGGGAAGCGAAAAAGAGGAAGGCCAAAGAACACATTGCGTCGGATAATAGAAGCAGATATGAAAACGATGAATTACAACTGTAAAGAGCTGGAAAGGATTGGCCAGGACAGGGTTGTATGGCGAGTGCTGGTGAGCGGCCTATGCTCCTTCACGAGGAGTAACAGGCGTAAGTAAGTAAGTAAGTAAGTAACTTCTTAATACTCTCATTAAATGTATTATATTGACGACCAGTATTATATTACATAACTTTGAATGTTTCAACTGATTACTAATTACATATCAGATAATAAACGTATTCAAACTACTTCATACATTTGATTCATTTTATTATCTTGAATAGATTAGAGAGAAATGAATAAAGTAGAATAACGTGAATTCATTTTATATCGTTTGGTAGTTAAACATAAATGATTAACAATTGAGAATAAAAAATGGGGGTTGAGATAAATGAATTAAAACAATATATGGTTATCACTTTAAAATAAATAAAGCAAATAAAGTCAGATTGAGATAGAGAGAAACATAGAGATAGAAGGAAATTGCATAAATGACGCAATACAAACTAGATTTGTAACTGAGGGTTTTTTGATTACATAAGTCTAACTTTTGTCAGAAGCCAAATACAATCCCATTCAAAAGACAATAGTTAACTACGTTATTATTACTATTATTAATTTTAAATCAATAGAAGATCAAGAATATTTTTAGCAGTAATAACGATTCATTTGGTATTGTTTACATGATTCTTCTCATTGATGTTTCAAATCGTAATTGATCAATCTCTTATTGTCTCAATATCGCTTTAATCAACATAACTTCACCTCATTGCATAAGCAGGTGGCTAAATGAATAACGCGATGATGTTTGGGGCGAGCGTTACTAGGTTCGAGTCCCGAAAAAGGCATCAACTCTGAGATGCAGGTATATCTAGCTGACAAGTTCTAAGTAGGATGAAACGCACATCCTGAATTCCAATGCTATCCATGTTTGTTTATAATAATAACGATTATTATATGTTTGAGGTTTCCTAGTGAGTGTACTAATAATGGACTATTCAGTGTTTTATCAGAAATTTTAGAAATTTCACAAATTGAAATCATGAGTCAATTGAAGCTAGACCATCATGGAAAACCTGGAAGCACTGGACAGCCGTTCCATCTTAGTATGGGACTCTTCAACAGTGCACATCCATGATCCCGCCTCCCGCGAGATTCGAACCCAGGAGCTATTAGTCTCTAGATCAATGAGCCGGTATTTAACGGTGTTAATGTCTAACTTCAACCAATCCACGAAATTGCGCCACCGTATACCATTGTCTTCAGTGAGTTAATATCTCACAACAAATCTGGATATTATAGTACTTTTAATAATTGGGACCATCAGACAGTTGGAGCTAGACCACTGTGAAAAATATGGAAGCACTGGACGGCCGTTTCGTTCTATGTTGCGACTCCTCAGCAGTGCTCATCCACGATCCCTTATTCTACCATTATAACTTGATATTATTTGATAAAATAACAGTAATAATTATTGTTTTCTTATTCATTACTTCATGAATATTTTGGAATACTTGTTAATTTTGACGTCAAACGTGTTAAGCTGAATGACTGAATCATGAATCTGGAAAATGAACGTAGTGTGTGCATGATGATATTGTTCAGAATGATAATAAAAGCTTTATTACTAAACTATTGACTTTGATGAATGAATTACCTCTAAAACCATCCACTTTAGCCAGGGGTTTTCTAAATCGTTTTCACATTCAATGAATTACAGTGATGTTTCATCAGTGTTTTTTTCTTAAATCTTAACTTTACTGATAACAATGGATAGTCTACAGGATAGACATTTTATACAATTAACTAGATAGATCAATTCAAAATATCATTATATCAGTAGTGATTATTAATACTCAACAATCATTAGTGGTTTTCAGTACAGTTATATTAACAGTATGTGAGTTTGGGGAAACGATTCATAGTAGACAGTTGTTGAAGATCAGGAAGCATTAGATAGCTGATTCAAAACAGTTGTTCAGTATTTTACAGCTTTTTACATTATTTTCAATCAGAATAATTTGATTATATTAATTTATAACATTTAAACAAATGATAATATTGATTACGTGGATGTACACTGCTGAGAAGTTCTATACTAGGACTAAACAACCGCCCAGTTCTTCCAAGTTTTCAATGATGATTTAGCTTTAATTAACTCATAAATTCAACTATTAGATTTCTATTCAGAAAAGGGTTTTGTGGATATTATAGTAATTTAATAGTTGAATGCATGAATCCACTGAAGCTAGACCACCGTTGGATGATGGCTCAGTGATCTAAAAATCAAGCGTTCGCACGAGAGACAAATAAGTCCTGAGTTTGAATCTCGTGGAGCGGGATCGTGGATGCATACTGCTGAGGAGTCCCATACTAGGACAAAACGGCCATCTAGTGCTCCCAGGTTTTCCATAGTGGTCTAACTCCAATCGACTCATGAATCCAACTATTAAATTACAGGAATATTTGTTCCGTTTGTTCTGTCCTCTATTTTATCTTTTTATGATTATAAATGATTACAATTATTCTATATTGTGACTGTAAATAACCTTGAATACACTAATCATACATCATCGAGATTTTACAATCCCGCTTACAAAGATTGAATAATTCTCAACTGTTGCCTCACATTGTTGTAATCTATGTGATAAATTATACTGGCCGAACGATTCTTTTAACCGTGTCATTTCGAGATAGTGGAGAAGATCTGTAGTTCAGATGGATGATTTTGATGGAGTTTTGTTCTTTGAGCTGAATGGTTTGGTCGTGGAGATCCCATCGTTATCCTGAACAACATCATCAATACAAACTTCAGGTAGAAGTGAAGTATTCGAATTTCTCCACATGTGGTTCACAATTTGTCCTGTACACCCCGATGTTGATTGGTTCTTGTTGACCTTAAACCTGTCATTGTTTACTATGTCATTTCAAACAATTTAAATTCATATAACTGTTCTTTGCATGTAACACTGATTCCTAATATCAATTTGATCATACCCGTAAACTAGCTTGGATTCTGTAGTTATTGCTAGTGTAGTAAACAAGAACACGATTGGTGGATAATCGAATGTATTTTACACGAAAATACAGAGTAACTCACCAAGATCTGAGAACAACATAAATCTGCGAAATATCAATCCATCATCTCAAACTTGACTGTTCCTGTTGCAAACATCAATCCATTGTCTCAGATCTCATTGTTCATGCGTTTTCGTACCAAATGCGTTCCGTCCCCGTTCATTCCTCATCGATCTTCAACTGAAATACATACTACTTGTGTGGATATAAGTAACCCACACCACACTAGAATATACTTTTTCATTATTTTCATTGACCAAGTAACTTCTGGATCACACTTAGAAATCATTATCCTTTAGAGTTTCTACATGATCTATTTTATACAAGTTCATTTCGATTATTCACCTATGAAAATAGAATAAAGTATTATTGTAGATTAGGTTCGTTTATCAATCATCCTGATAATCGTTATTAAATAAATCTCGATGATGTATGGAGTCAGAAGGCAATAAGAAACGTTGACTACGGTTTACAAGCATATTGAGCAAATTAGATCAGAGTGGCTAATATGTATGGGGGAGCGAATACAGAGATGAATTGATAGTCAAAACGAATCGAAGCAAAACGAGGCAAGGCAAAGTAAGATAAGATGAAGGCGATGACATTTAATAAGATTCGAGCATACATATTTATACAGACATGTTAGTGATCGTAATAATACAAAAACATGAACAAGTTGCTAGTGTTCGAATAATATTGTCAGTTAAACAAGTTAAATGAAGGGCTTGAAAAAAATTAAGCTTAAGCAAAATTAATTGTAGGAGTGACAGTTCAGTTATTCACATTTTGTTTAATACTAAAACTGTTTCCAGTATGAGGATTTGCGAACGTACTTACTTACGCCTGTCATACCCTCATGAAAGAGCATAGGCCACCAACCAACAATCTCAATCCAACTCTGTCCTCAAAAATCATTTCGAGTTCTTTCCCATTCACCTTATAACTCATCCTCTTCATATCTGTTTCATATTCCCGACGCACTGTGCTCTGCGACATTCCACTTTTCATTTTCCTTTCAGCATTCAAAGTTAGCGTTTGTCTCGTGATGCAGTTTGATGATTTCCGAAATGTGTGTTTCATTCACTTCCAACGTCTCTTATTAGTGTTTACTTCAGCTAGAAACTGGTTTGTTCTCTCAACAGTAGGCTGTTGCTCGTGGTATCCGACCAACCGATATTGAGTATCTTGTGTAGACAACTATTTATAAATATTTGTACTCGTCTCATCATGGTTGTGGTAGTTCTCCACGTCTAAACTCCATACAACTGAATTCAATGTCATCACGTTCCTATTAAACATTGTGATATTGAAGGAGGCTTGGAGTTGTTTTGAGTTCCATCTGTTCTTCCACTGTAGGAATGCTGTCGTTGGTTTACCAATCCTAGGCATTACATCTGAATCAAATCCATTGTGTTCATCGATGATGCTTCTGAGGTATGTGAGAGATTTCACATGTTCCAGAGTTTCTCCATCAAGTGTGATTGGGTTAGTGTTCTCTGTATGGAATTTGAGGATCATGCTTTTGCATTTGTGTACATTGAGGCCTACTGATTCAGAGACAGCTGCTACACTAATTGTCTTCTTCTGCATTTTTTCATCTGTAAGATCATGGATCGATTGAAGTTAGACATTAACAACGTTGGATGCCAACTCAGTTTTCTAGAGAGTAAGCGTCCACGTACGAGATTGAAGGTCCAGTGTTTAAATTCAGTGTGTGGTATCGTGGATGCGGGCTGCTTAGGAGTCTTATACCTTGACGAAATAGTCATTCAGTGTTTCTAGTTTTCCAATAATTTTCTAGTTTAATTCGACTCATGATTACAATCATAATTAAAACTATTTTCTCAGTGAGTTTACCAAATAATCTCAGATAATTTATTATGCAAGAAACCGATATTATTTGAAGAAAACAGCGAACTCATTGGATTCCTCATTGTTTCTTTTTGAGCTATATATATAAGTTACTATGTTCAGTTAATAACCCATTGTTCATTTCGATGGATAATGACTAAGTTCTATTTAATTTGTATGAAGTCAATAGTGTTCTTTTTCATAATTGTTTAAGGCAATTGGTTTAGAATGTCTTTGAATAGTTTAGAAAAGAACAGTGAACCTATGAAACCAACTTATAAAATAATAAGCAAAAATAGATAGTGGTTTGAAAGGGAATTTAGGGGGTGCATTTCGTCTTATTTGAGACTTGTCCGCTGAATGTACTTAGATATGCCTGCAAAATTATGGTTATATTTATTTAGAAAATAGGGTACGAAAGATGATCATAACAGTAAAAGATAAATGATGAGTCTTTTTGAATATGAACAAAGATTTCAGCCTTTTGATTGCAATGACTTCTGCCAAAATAGTATTTCTAATGTTACATGACTTAATGTAAGCCACTTCTTTACTGTTTGATCATATTTATCTGACTGTTGAATCTAAACGTCCTTCTCTTCAAGTGTTGTTATAATCTCTTTCTTACCGTTATGACCCAGCTATTCCTATTGCTTAGTATTCTCGGACACCGATTCACTCGACAAGTCCCCAAATCAGAACACGGTTGAACAGGAAAGAGATTATATTCTAAATAACAAGGTTAGATGGAAGTAAAATGCACAATAGAGAAAACGTTAGTATATTTATAGTTTTTACATGAGAAGATTCTAGAGTATTCTCTAATTATCGACTAGTGCTGATTGGATAAGAATTAGCCAATCAGCGTGCACCAAAGCAATCGTGCATTGAGAATGCTTTAATCCAGTCTATGTCCCGCTAACACCTCCCCTTTGAGCAGATTCGTAGGATCTGGTGTGTCGAGGATGTTTACGCTTCTTCTTGAGACCCAGCTGTGTGTTTACGCGTCTTTGGTCCAATCAACAGCATTTCACGTTACAACAAGTGTCCATTCTTCCATCTTAAGAATTCGTTAGTATGTTTGTTCATAATCTTTTGCATACTCATCTACAAGCCTTTCTGTTGAAGATAACTTTCTGACTCTTTAGTAGAGCGCTTTTATCTATTGTTCGTTCCAGATTTCTCTACGATATATACATATACAAGTTCCATTCTTTCTTCTGAAAGTATCTAAATCAAGAAGGTAGAATATATTATTTTGTTCATGTTCCATTGTTAATTTTATTATTGGGAAGGAATTAATTAAAAGATTTAGGTATTTTATTTGCATGATATTAGTCGTTACTATCGTTACTATAGATTTAATAAAGTGTACTATCGTTAATGACAGTGAACAGTTTTGTTCTTTCTAAATTTTTAATAAATATGTCGGTAAGGATAGATCTTAAAAGACTATTCATAGTTGTATTATCGGAATGAGAGTATAACTTCCTGTCAAATCGGAATTGAACATTCTTAGTGCATAGCCTTAGTAACTATTTAAGCTGTGTTTGTGGTATGGATTAAAGATACAAATATTAATCAATGATATCAATGATTTACTTCGAAGTTATGTTATATGAAACGGTAAAGTTAATGGATACACTTCATTCTTTACTTTCGAAAGTGTCCAGAACATAGTGTACAACTGATTCTTTACTGGTAGGCTCTATTATGTACATAGTAAAAGAGAAAGAGGCAAAATACAGTGAATTCATTGTGTTTCTGCCAATATTGTCGTTCATGTTCCGATTTGCTGTTCTTTCATCCAATTCGTTTACAAGTTTTGCCGGATAAATACTTAACAGTGATATTGTGGTGTATACTACTGATGTCGGCAAATACAAGTAGTATTTATCATCAGTCGAAGGTGGAATGCCTGGAGGAAGAAGGTTAAGAAGATTCAAGAGAAATAAAACAGAGAATAATTGGTGTGAAGACAAAGGAACAATGAAGTCTGAGACAATTGATTGATATTTTGCAAATGAAGTATTAACTGTATGATTCTCAGATTTTATTAAAATGTTCTGTAGTTATGTATTCGAATACATTTGGTTCTCCACATTGATGTTGTCGTTCACAACAATATCACTGTAACATAATTTCACTGGTAACTTTATAATTATTCTGAATTGCATTTACTTTTATATAATTTCAGTAGTTGAGGTCATGAGTCAATTGAAGATAGACGACCATAAAAACCTGGAAGCACTGGACGGCCGTTTCGTCCTTTCGTGGGACTCCTCAGTAATGCTCATCTACGACATCACCTCGCGGGATTCAAACCCAGGACCTATCAGTCTCGCGAGCGAGCGCTTAAGTGCACTGGTGAGAAGTCCTACAATAGGACGAAACGGCCGTCCTATGCTTTCAGGTTTCCAACGATGACCTGACATTAATCGGTTCATGATCTCAATCAAAAAAACCATCATCCTAATAAATCTTTTATAAAATTTCATATAATAACTAATTTGCGTTGTTTTTAATTATCCTTTTGCAATACGTCATTAAGAACTATAGTTGATTAGTTACGTAACTGTTGATAAGATTAAGTCGGTAACTATACATCAACCACAACAACAAAAACAAAAACAAACAAAACAAAAGAACAGATACGTTTATTGATTTTTTTCAAAATTATTTCTTGTGTGGTTAGATGAAACTAAAAATAAAATACAAGTTGTAGATTGTATCCATGATACATTGATTAAAGTCGGGTTACAATTGAAAAGCATAAAAGATTTGTTAGATATTTGTCTTAAAATAAGATTCTTTATCAGTACTCATTCATGATCTCTTTGAGAATCGAACAATGATCTATGAGTCTTTAAGTGAACAGTTGAACATCAAAACTAATGAATCGATGTAGTTCTAATAGAAAGCAATGAATGGTGGATTTCTGCTAGATTCTGCAATTGAAACAATTACCATCAAGTTAGAATTGTACATTGTGTTACTGATCCAAGTCCTTAACCCAAATGCTGATACCGTCTTGGGTTCATATTGTTAAAAAGTCCTAATTCAGGACAAAAATATCGATCAAGTCCTTAATACTTTTTTATGATACTTCTATCAGTTCAATCAATCTTTAAAGAACCCTTCTAACTAGAAAATACATTTTTACCCAAGTTAAACATCCTGCTACAGCATTTCGAGGAAACTGAAAGTATTTCAATGAGGAAATGTTTTTTTCTAAATCTTAATATTTTATCACGATATTGAAATAGCATAACATAAATATTAAGATGGACAGTGGAATCCAGGACGCGCGTCCCGTCCTATTCAGGACTCGTCAGCTGGATGTACTTGCATCTCACAGTTGATGTTCGAACCCAGTACCATTCGCTTCAAACGCCATCGCCTTATCCACTCAGCTACTAAGTCCTGATAGCCACTTGCTTGTGCAATGGCGTGAATTTCAATTCACTTAGTATTGTTCGGTTTGTATCTTCCCATTGAGGTTTAAGACTGCAATTGATCAGTCTGTTATTGGTATATGTGCATACTGTGCGTATGCCTCGATATCGCCTTAATTCATAACCTTTTTATAAGCAATGATGGATAGTGGGAAGATACAAGCCAAAAAATACCAAGTGAATAAATAATAAGACATTTATAGAGATTGTTGCATTTGCAATTTCAATTACGTACTACAAAGTACGAAACATCCAATAGTGTACAATTCGCTCAAAAAATGTGTTTCCCTAAAAAACTTCCAAAGACAGTTAAAACAACGTTTAGTTTTATTATTGTATATTATATCTAAGGCAAACAATGTTTAAATTGTCTAGTTACTGCTTCATATATTTTTTGTCATATTCATAATGGTTCAGTAGGTTAACTATGGACTTTTGATTTAAAATCATTCACAAAAATTATGATTTTCTGGTGGTTGATTGGATTATGAAGAGCTTGATATCTAAGAGGAAACACGGAATGCAATGGATAGCTAAAAAATAATTAGAAGATTTAGACTTCATAGATCACGTGACCCTTCTATCACATACAAATGAACAAATGCATATGAAGACAATTAGTGTAGCAGCTGTCTCTGAATCAGTAGGCCTCAATGTATACAAATGCAAAAGCATGATCCTCAAATTCCATACAGAGAACACTAACCCAATCACACTTGATGGAGAAACTCTGGAACATGTGAAATCTCTCACATACCTCAGAAGCATCATCGATGAACACAATGGATTTGATTCAGATGTAATGCCTAGGATTGGTAAACCAACGACAGCATTCCTACAGTGGAAGAACAGATGGAACTCAAAACAACTCCAAGCCTCCTTCAATATCACAATGTTTAATAGGAACGTGATGACATTGAATTCAGTTGTATGGAGTTTAGACGTGGAGAACTACCACAACCATGATGAGACGAGTACAAATATTTATAAATAGTTGTCTACACAAGATACTCAATATCGGTTGGTCGGATACCACGAGCAACAGCCTACTGTTGAGAGAACAAACCAGTTTCTAGCTGAAGTAAACACTAATAAGAGACGTTGGAAGTGAATGAAACACACATTTCGGAAATCATCAAACTGCATCACGAGACAAACGCTAACTTTGAATGCTGAAAGGAAAATGAAAAGTGGAATGTCGCAGAGCACAGTGCGTCGGGAATATGAAACAGATATGAAGAGGATGAGTTATAAGGTGAATGGGAAAGAACTCGAAATGATTTTTGAGGACAGAGTTGGATTGAGATTGTTGGTTGGTGGCCTATGCTCTTTCATGAAGTTGTAACAAGCGTAAGTGGATACTGACATATTATTTTCATTGTTACCTTGATCATTGAAGCGGATGCTAGTGAGATTTTGTGTTCAAACGTTTTTATTTTCTCCAATAATTAAAGTAGTATTGATATGAGTCTAGAATAGGGTTCAAATGAATTTCCAGTTGTCATAGTTTTTAATCATTATATATCGTACAGATATTTTAATGTTTTGGACACACAGTTTCGCTATTTTTACTTAAAGATTGTTGTTATTTATCCTACCATTCATGTGTTACAGTCTGTTAGCTTTAAATATGTCAAAAAAGAATGTTATATTTAGAAATACTGTAGTGAGTTATACTCTCCAATTCGGGACTCATCAGCTGGATGTACTTGCATACCAGAGTTGATGTTCACTCCGGTACTTGAACCTAGAACCGTTCGCTATTTATGTATATATATATATATATATATATATATATATATATAGCTTTCTAATTTTCTGTGTCCAACTTCTAGAAAGTATGAATTTGTATAGATTGTCGTTTAGATTAAGCATATAGTCACATTAGTGTCATTATTACCATAGTTTGAATGGATAATTTTATAATAAATTAACTCATTGGGTTAAACCTCATAATGAATAGAGAAATTTTCGATTGTTCTAATGTTTCGTGACTCAAAGTATGAAACTTTTTCTTCTTCTTCTTCATCTTCTTCTTTAGGGAAGAAAATCTGCAAATTGATTATTTTATATTAATTACATTGTTAAGGTGTTCACTATGGATGAATATTAGATAAGACCATAATCCATCTATATAATAATTGAATCAAAGTTTTAATTGTTTTAAATGAGTAGAAATGTACTGAGATGATTGAAATAGTTTTCAGTATTGACTTCAATGTTTGTAATATCGGGAAATGGAAGTTTTAGTAATCAGGTTATTCAAGGAACAGTTCAATCCATTGCAAAAGCATATGGCTATCAGGACCCAGTAGCTAAGTGGATAACGTGATAGTGTTTCAAATGAACAGTACTGAGTAACAGTTCTGGAGTGAACAACAACTGTGGGACGCCGATAAATCCAGCTGATGAGTGCCGAATAGGACGAAATGTACGTCTAGCTGGATTCCATTCCTAGTCATTATCCATCTTTGTTTAAAAAGCAATATCGAGACAATCCGTATAGGATGCACATATGCCAATAAGAGACTGATCAGTTGCAATCCTAAATAACAATGGGAAGATACAAGTAAAACAAAACCAAGTTGATTCAATGTGTGTTGTAAAAGAATTAAATGATTTCTAAATATCATTTAGAACAATAATGAATACAGTTGAATGTAGAATGAACGAGATATGTGATTTATTGAACAGAAGTTAATTTAGTATTATTATTATTATTAGCTTTAATCAATATTATCTATTTAAGGTACAATATAGAATTCTCAACACAAAGTATTCCAGTGAGTTTTCGTTTCTTATTTCTTGGTCGATCCTAACGATGACATATTGAGTGACCACCAGTTAAATGTCAGCAGTTCAGGAATTGACATCTGAATAATATTGATTCTATTCAATGAACTATTGCCAACAACCACGAAATCTCTGATTGCACAACTTTTGTAACTTGTACAACGAAAGGTTGTACACTTTTCACAAATGCACATGAATAGGTTATGTCAATTCATTGATATGATGATGATAATGATACATTCAAACAAACAATCAAAGAAACGGATAACTTGTTCAAAATATCAAGATAAACGACAGGAACCATTAGAACCGGTATTCAAACAGACCACCATAGGAATGTCTAGTCTTCTTTTAATAAAGTATTATTATTTGTTTTTGTTTTTTATTTCCTCTTTTTATTATTTTCATTGACTTACTGACCTTTTCAATAAGAGAGATTGTTTTGAAATAGAGAATAGTCAATCTTTATTTCATATCAACAATATATCTTATTCACTCGGTATTATTTGGCTTGTATCTTCCCATTGAGGTTTTAAAACTGCAATTGATCAGTCTATTATTGACATATGTGCATACTGTGCGTATGTCTTGATATTGCTTTAATTCACAATCTCATTATTATTATGATTATCTTGATAGATGTACTTTAAGAGAATGCTTATTTGTATCAATGTGAATATAGTCGACTGTTTTGTTTTTCTTCTTTTAGATTAACCATAGTAAATCATTGAATGATATTTTATCAAGTTTTATGTAAATGTATCACATATTCTGTAATGATGATTGTTATTCTCATTCTATATTCATTTATGCAATAATTCAAATGGATACATTCATGACTACATTGATAATAAAGAAAAGAAATAGGAAATGAAAAGTATGGGGTTGTGAAGATTATGAACTTATGAATTGTCCAATGTTAGACCACCATAGAAAACTTAGAAACATTGGACGGTTGTCTTATCCTAATATGGGACTCCTGGAGGACCCGCATGCATGAGTGGGACCCAGGACCTTTAGTCTTTTGCACACGAACGCTTAACCTCTAGACAAATTAGCCGGCATTCAGCATTGTTGATGTCTAACTTCAACCAATCCACGATATTGTGTGACCGTCCACCATTGTCTCGGCTGAGATTAGACATTAACATCATTAGATGCCGGCTTTGAATGTCGTGTGAATAAAATGCATAGTAGGGGAATAATAATATCGTTGTGTGAATATAATATGTAATAAGAGGGTTGTTACCAAGGTAATTACGGTTAAAAAAAAAGGGTTCTTGCGATTAGGAAAAGATAGATATGGAGATTAAGGTCGACATAACCAAAAGAAGTGGTAACCGGGTAAGAGGTTTATGATCATCACTTTAGTTATCCAGTGATTCAGTCGTAAGCTAAAGTAAATATAGAGCCCGCATATACCTGTTATGGGTACATAAGTCCCGTTTTCTGGAGTTAATGAAGATGGCTTTGGCTATGTAGAGTAGCCGCAGTGTAGCTCCTTGAGGTAGATGTTTTGGAACTTGATATAAAACAGAGAAAGCTTCCTCCATTTTGATATAGTGTTCACTATCTACCAAGTGAGAAAGGATAGTGCTGTTGATCAATTTAGTAATTCCTTTTCCCAACCATTCTGGTACATGTTCACTAACACGCAAGGATGAAACCCTCTGAATACGTCTTATGTAACTAGCTCTTCAGCAGCAGTTGAGTTGGCATACACACATAGAGGAGCCCATCACCGGCGACCTATCGTTGATTTATTGTGTAAGTACTGGTTCAGTTGAGAAAATTATATGTAGCTTGGCGGCGTGAAACGTCCTTTCAACAGATCTTTTGAGTCGACGTGTTAAAATATCACCCGGTATGTCTCCAGTCTCAGATATAAGGTTTTTTTACTCATTGAGTCAGAATATCTTCTTTTTTATTACCTTCTATTAGGAATTTTCTGACGAAATTATCTGGATAGCTATTATTTCGCTATTTACGCTATCCTCGAAATATAATAGCTTGATTCTGTGGTTGAGACATTTAACCAAATTCATTTTATATTGAAGACGTGTGAAGCTTCAAAAATGAATATGTAGTGACCCATCCATGGATTCTTTAAAAACATATTTCTTTTTATGGAACCATCTATCCTTCTAGAAATTTGGACTTTTAAACTACAGAACGTTTCGTAAATGGTAATAGAAAAAAGTAAATTGAGCAATGGAAAGATAATGGAAATTAGAAACAGTATATAATTGACTTTATAAACAAAGATGAATAGTGGCTAGCAATGGAATCCAAGACGCACATTTCGTCCTATTTGTGACTCCTCAGCTAGATGTTCACTCTGGTACTCGGACCCTGTACCGTTCCCTTTAAATACCATCACGTTATCCACTTAACCATCAAAAATTTGTTTTATAAATTGCAACTCACTCCTGAACATCATACATCATTCAACATTATATTGAAAATTAAATATGTGTTCATCTTATAATTGATCTTATTCACGTCAGTGTAAATAAATGTGATCAGTATTACATTTTCTAGAGCGATCTAGATATTTTGTCGGAAAAATAAGCATTAAAATGTAACATTTAAGGAATCGGTAGTTAAGTGGATAACGTGATAGCATTTGAAGCGAACAGTAATGAGTTTGAGTCGCAGAGTGAACATCAACTCGGATGCAGGTACATCCAGCTGATAAGTCGCAAATAGGACGAAATGTGCGTCCAGCTGGATTCCACCCCTAGCTACTATCCATCTTTGTTTAAAAAGCTTGTGACTTAAGGCAATATCAAGACAATTCGCATAGGATGCTCATATGCTAATAAGAGACTAATCAATTGCAATCCTAAATAACAATGGGAAGATACAAGTAAAACAACACCCAGATCAAACCATAACATATAGGTTTCTCTGGGAGTGCTTACCCTTCAGATCAATAAATCAGCATTCAATCATTTAGATCCATAAAATATTGATAACTAATTGCTGGTATTAAATAACAATGTTACAATTTCATATGTGATTATGAAAATTATGTAAGAATATAACATGTAATAGAGATTTATAAATTGATCTTGATAGGCACTGTAATATAAGTAAGATGAGCATGTAAATTATTTGGGATGTTTGATGAAATACAGCGAATAACCCGATAAACTTTACCCATGTTAACTTGATATTCTGCGTCCCCAAATGTCCTGGTACGGCCGAGAGTGTGTAGAGTCAGCTCTCTCTCTCTCTCTCGAAATGCTCTCACATGGCCACGTGCATACAACCACTGCCAGGGCAGTCCTACTCATTACCTTCTCGTGATGTGAGTGTTGTTTACGAAATTGAGAGGATGAAAAGCGAATGTCCGGTGCTTTAACCGGGTTGGTGGATACGGAGATTCCACCTAGAGGAGCTGGAACACTATGACTGCAAACCAATGGTGCACATGGTCCTAAGGGAGAAAAAGGCGTATGAACCTATTGTTGGCCACTGTCTACCATAGGAATGCATCCCCTAACGTCACTCAACTGCCTTGTGAATTAGACCTTTATGTCGAAGACTCTGGGTGTAGCCCCCTAGGAAAATCACCTGCTTCGGTTTGGGCACCCGGCAGTATTCCAGCCCTCATAGAATTCGAATGATTTCTGTGGTGCATATCTCTTTTGTGCCTCCTTGTACCAATGTTTATGTGTTGAAATAAATAAAATCAATCAATCGAGTAAAATATAACTCCTAATCCTGCCTAAATGTCTTTTGCTTATTCAGCTAGAAGGATGTTTTGGAGATACAACGACTAATCTGTCCATTTGTGCTCTTTGATTAACCGCCTCTACAGGATCAACTAAGTTAGGGTTTTCATAATTTATAAAGATACTCTATAATTTTACACTAAACAATAATTTAGTCTCCCCGACTTGAGCATTCATTCACTACAATGGTTCAATATCTTAAAAACTTTGGTGGCCCTAATTCTCACTCCAATTTGATCGTATGTATGATTGTTATCGAAGTATACATGACCTCAATCCTTGTATATTATCATCGAATTAAATTGTGTTGATGAACAACGGAATTAATTAAGTCATATACTAAAATGAATTACGAATACGTCTATTTCATACAACCGTTGGTCTAGACAAAAGATCGGAGAAGCGATAAGAAGAGAGCGATGTGAAATGACGCTCAGTTGAGAAGACATGTGAGACAACTTCATTTATTCAAGTGCTAATCGATATTCGTAGTTCGATAGAAATAAGTTACAGATACGTGATGGATAGGATAAGAAGGGCACATATATACGCTCATATAAAAACAGTCAAAATTGGTAAGCGATTATTCAACAAGGTCATAATGTGGCTCAAGTAGGATGAATCAATCGGGTTGTCCAAAAGTTAGAATAACTTATGTGGGTTTAACATGGCAACTGACAATATAAACCCATCCATTCAAAGGCTTACTTTCATGACTTTTCTTCAATCAAATAATCATTATTCAATTACACTAATATAGTTATACGTAACAATCAATAAACCATCATCGTCATATAAATATATTGAAATCGTATATGAGCACTGCTGACGAGTCCCACAATGGGACGAAACGACCATTTAGTGCTTCCAGATTTTTCATGGTGATCTAGCTTCAAGTGACTCAGGCACACAACTATTAAAATTACTAGAATATCCATAAAACCCTTTTTTAATCGCATATTTTATTCCTTTATCATAAAAAATTCAGATCACAAGTACATATCTTAATTATTTATAATTTAAGTTTATATAAGATCGACTGGAATTCTATTTAGATACATTATTATTATCATTATCAATATATCACACAGTAATCTTGGAGACTCATGTGACCAGTCAGAAACAACAATATTCCTGTCAACTTGGAATGATGTTTGTTTTGTTTTTTCTTTGTGGAAAATTCCTGTTGTCAATATTTATGTGAGATTAGCTTAGAAACATGTGAACAGTATTTTTTAGAGAAAAATATATGACAGAAGTTGATTCAAGATGGTTACCAGGAGAAAAAACATAATGATAAAAGGTCATTTCAAGTAAAAAATAGTATAAAGATGTGATGAAATATTGTTATCAGTGGTAGTGTGGTGTATGTTACTTATATCGATATAAGTAATATATAACACTAGTCAGGAGTAGAATGTCTAGCAGCAGAAGCTGAAGAACATCAAGGAGGACAGAACGGGAACAGTAAGCAATTAGTATGAAAATGCAGGGACATTGAACTCTGACACAATGGACTGATATTTGCAAAAGAAGCAGTCAAGTTTGAGACAATTGATTGATTGAAATCACAAACTGATTGAAGTTAGAAAACTATCAAAACCCGGAAGCATTAGATGGCCGTTTTTACCTATTTTGGAACGCCTCAGCAGTGCAAATCCATGATCCCGGCTTGCGGGATTCGAACCCAGGGCATTCAGTCTCGCACGCAAACGCTCCACCTCTAGACCACTGAGCTGGCATCCGATGGTATAATGTCTAACCTCAACCAATCCACGAAATCGCGTGACCATCTTCCGTTGTACTGAGGTAGATACCTGTCTCTACCCGACACGGATTAGCTCTGATAGACCCTGAGTTCGAATTCCGTGAGTGAGATCGTGGATATGTACTGCTGAGGAGTCCCACAATAGGACGAAACGGCTGTCCAGTGTTTCCAGGTTTTCAATGGTGGTCTAACATCAATCGATTCATGATCTCAATTAAAAATAAAAATTTGATATAAACTTTAATCATAAATTTCATTGTTGTTAAGAACTAAAAAACCAATTAATCGAAATGATTTTTATTCCATTAAAAAGATTGATTTTTAACTTTAATAACAAATTGTTCTTTTTTATTTATCATTGATTTCTATACAAACTACTTATAAGATAATATCTTATAGGTAACATCTATTTAAGTAATATATATTATTTACTTTTCTAATTATTCATTAAAATTATATTGTATCGCTTGGTCATATTGTTTATGGGATATCTTATTGATTAATGAATGATAAGTAGTCTTGAAAACTCTGTCTGTAGTCCTTATAAGGTTACTGCCGATTCAAAGTCTGGATAAAGGAGAATGGTTTAGTATGGAGCCAATGACCTCAATCCGTAGAAAAAGAACTTTGCTAAATAATACTCTGACCAGGAAAAAAATGTTTAAATCACTTAGACTCTACATTGGAAGTTCAAGGATCTTCATTCAGAGGAATTATAACTACCCATGATGACAGCAGAGATACTTCGGGAATCACGTGGCGGATTCCCCTTCTAACAACCAAAGTAATAATTTTTATAGGTACACGGAATATTCGAACAATGTGAGAGACTGGGATGACTAATCAAATAGCCACGAAAATGAGGAGATACAACTTGGCAGTACTTGGGATCAGAGAAACCCAAGCCAGACAGAAAAGGTTAAGTTCGAGAAAGATGTTGTTGTACTTTGATTATGAAGAAAAAAAATCCTTTGCACACGCAAGGTGTTGCACCGATAATGTCCAAAGAAGCATATACTGCACTTATGAGATGAGAATCTCATCGATCCAGGATCATCAAATCAATCTTAAAAACAAGGAGGGGGGATCACAATGAATGTTATCCAATACCATGCACCCACCGATGATAGCAGCAACAACGATAAAGATAAGTCTTATGGGAGGCTGCAAACAATCATGGCGAAGCGCTCAGGAACGAACATAGCCACCCTGTTAGGAGATTTAAACACCGGAGTCGGAATGGGCAACACCGGATATGGAGATATCATGGGACAACATGAACTTGGAGGAAGGAACGAGAATGGCGAAAGATTTGCAAATTTGTTTGCATCCAGCAAAATTCAGCATACATGCATTAACAAGGCTATATGGATCTCAGAGGACAATACTATAAAATCCAGATCGATCATATGGTAATGATCAAGCATACAAGATCAAATTACTGTTTAAATGAACAATGTGGAATGTGTTCATTAGACATGACAACCATATATTAAAAACATTATTTGCATATCTTCCTTCAGTTTCTTTTACATGCTTTATGTTTCTTCTAATACTTTAGTTATTACATCTGCTCTCTGTTTCCCTTGCTATTCTCTTCAAATCAATCTTCTCATTCTTCTGTTGGCTGACATTCCACTTTCAATTGCTGCTGCATTCTACATGTATATGTCAGAATAAGTATTATACACCACAATATTTGCATCACTAAAAAACTCAAAAGAATAATGGAAGATGTGAGAACAAAAAGAGAAGCAGTTATTGCTTTAGATCAGCATCTAGTGGTTGAAACCGAAGCTAAAAAGTACTAGGCAACTGGGGAAACAGCAATACAAATGTTCAGTGCAGCCTTCCTTCGACATACGGGCAAACTCAACGAACTCATGATAACTCCTAACAACAGGTTCAAAGTCTTACAAGATCTACTCAGAGAAAAATAAACTACTATGCAGAACAACTGGAAAGAGAACAAAGAAGAACTAACTTCAACTTGTCAGAAGGTGCTGGGTCTCGAGAAGCATCATCATAAGGAATGGACCTCTTTGAAAACCCTGTTTTTGATTCAAGAAAGCAAGAACAAGAAGATACCAATTAACACCATTCGGACAGGAGCAGAGAAAGTCAAAGCATAAGCTGAATACACAAAATCAAACGAGAAAGTAAAGATGAGTATTAGAGCTGACAAGCAGAAATACGTTGAAGGACTATAATCGACAGCGGAGAAAGCTGCAACAGAAGAGAATATGAGAAAATTATGTGACAACGAAGAAACTGCTAGTGAAATATAGTAAACCAGACATACTAGTCAAAGAAAAAGAAGGCAAGACAATAAATGAAACCCAAGATTCCAAAGAAAGATGTGTGCATCACACTACCATGAGTTCCAGGAGGCGTTTTTAACAGATTGTTGAACTGGATGAAAGAATGAGTAGACGCTTAACTTCCAGATCAACATATCGGATTCCATGAGAATCGGTCATTCACAGACCAAATCATGGCACTACAGATCACTGTTGAGCAATCAAATGAATGGAACTCGTCACTATACACCAACTTCCTTGATTATGCATTCGACAGTGCGGATAGAAGAACTTTATGGAAATTTATTCGACACCATGGAGTACCTGAAATGATCGTCAAAATCATCTGCAATTCGTACGGCGGAATACAGAGCAAAGTGGTGCGTGGAGGACAGCTGACAGACACATTGTAGGTAAGGACTAGTGTCAAACAAGGCTGCTTACTCTCCCCATTTTTTGGTGGTTAACTGGATTATAAAGACCTCGACATCTGAGAGGAAGCACGAAATACAATTGAAAGCTTAGATGCGTACCGCTGAGAAGTCCCACAATAGGATGAAACGTCCATCCAATGCTTCCATGTTTTCCATAGTGGTCTAGCTTTAATTGGCTCACGATCTCAACTATTAAAAATACTATTGTGCAACAAAAACCAACTTGAAATAGAGAGTATTCACATATGAACGATCTGTATTTAATAAATGTCATTGCTACTTTTTCGATGGAGTTTTCTACATATGTGGTTCGAACACTTCACTTCTATCTGAAGTTTGTGCTGATGATGTCGTATAGAAGAACGATGAAAGCTCTATGACCAAACCATCCAGTTCAGAGAACAAAACTCCATCAAAATCATCTACCTGAGTTACAAATCTTCTTCACCATCTCATCATTGTTACTAGTTTTGGTGTATTTAAATACACTATTTGTTATTATGGTTTATCTTACATAATTATTTGTCTCATTTAGATTACATCATACATGAGTTTAGTATTCGTTTAAGAGTGATAATTACAGTTTACGCTAATTGCAAATAAACACATTTAATTGTAAAACAAAAAAGACAGTCATTTATTGAAATGGATCAGATTTTATCTTTATACAACTATTAGTTCATTTACTATTTTCTTGATTGTATCATATAAAAGTTCACAGAAATAAGTAGTATCTTCACTGTGTTTTTAATAACCTTTCTAAAAAGATATGTTCTCTGTCTTCTTCATGATTGTATCGGCGAGACTCTAATTTATGGACGAGCCAATCAGAAGCGTTTTAGAGATTTCAAGGTTCTGGCGCCAACTTCAGTGCTTAATGCTAATGTATGATGGGTTCACAACGAATTTTGTACAAAACGTGATAATTGAGAGGCTATAACTAACAAAACGGCGAGACTATAATTTGTGAACGAATGAATCTGGTATAAGATAATAGATCTCGGATTTTAACGCGAAAGCCTTTCATCCATTTGGCCAAATCAATTTCTGGCATTATAGCTGATGTCAGTTCGTGATGAAAACCCCATATATCATTCCTAACTAAGGCAAATTACGACAATTATTGCGAACTGGATAATAAAAGGACCAGTAACACTGGTTGCAGCCAGGTACTACGATATATTCGGATGTTTGGAGAGCGTAAAGCCTCCTACATAGGCTTGGTTATGTGCATCGTGTTGTTATTCATAAGTGGCATTTTGTGCAATCAACAGCCGGAGTGCAAATAAACAATATTGAAGCTATATGGTCGAGGCTGTAAAAGTGTCTGAGACTTTATCATGGATCCAGAGGTCGACTATTCTGTAGCCGTATGGATGATTTCCTCTACTGCATGCTTTATGATTTTAAAACCTCGGAACCTCTTTCTAACCTTGACAAGTTTTTGAACCACATCTAAGAATTGTATCCACTTTATTTCCTTGGTTTTGTATAATATATTTTTACTCTATGCAGACTGTTTGCTGATCGGCTAATATTTCTCAATATCGCTTAAGATTCGTTCAAAGGTCGTCCATAAATTAGAGTCTTTCATAGTCTGCCCTCTAAATGCGCTGATATGACCGAGTGTGATGAGAGTCAGATCTCCCTATCGAAATTCTCTCGCATGGCCACTTTTATACAGTCACTACCAGGGGATTCCTACTCACTACCTTCTCGTTGCGGGGGTGTTGTTTACGAAACTGAAAGGACGAGAAGCGAATGTCTGGCGCATTAACTGGGTCGGTGGATATGGAAGATCCACCTAGGGGATTTAGATGGAAAACCTTGACTCCAAACTAATTGTGTACATGGGCTCCAGGATCATGACGGAACAAATGGAATATGGACCAGTTGGTCACCGGCCTCTATGGAACTGCATCTCCAGATATTGCCCCATTGCCTTGTGGATCAGATGCTTAGGTCGACGGCTCCGGGTGTGGCCCCATAAGAAAACCACCTGTTTTAGTCTAGGTATCCGGTCAACATCACAGCTCACACATAAATCAACTGACTTCTGTGTAGTATATCTATTTAGTGCCTCTTTGTACCAATAAAGTATCTTATAGAATGATACAGTCTAATTTAATACTTTATATAATAGATAATATTAACAAATAGTCGAATATAGCGTTCCAAACAATTAGAGACAGTTAGGTCCATCGTGTAATCAAAATCAAGACTTAGATGTATCACAGCGAATATAAATTGATTTTATCTCTAAGTAAATTTTACATTTTCAATTAAGTCTATTTGTGATATTTTTGTTTCACTGTTTATTCTTTATCAAAGATTGATGTTAACCCTAAGAACTTAATACAGTTTTTGTGAGAACTTGTGAATACAATCATATCAAAATTGATTTAGTCATTCATAGAAGATTTAACACAATAGATCAACGTTGAACATTTAAGTCAGTAGATCACTTACTTACTTACTTACGCCTGTTACTCCTCGTGAAGGAGCATAGGCCGCTCACCAGAATTCCCCATCCAACCCTGTCCTGGGCAATCCTTTCCAGCTCCTTCCAGTTGTTAATCATCCTTTTCATATCTGCTTCTATTATCCGACGTAATGTGTTCGTTGGTCTTCCACTTTTCCGCTTCCCTTCAGGATTCCAAGTTAGGGCTTGCCTCGTGATGCAGTTTGCTGATTTCCGTAACGTATGTCCTATCCATTTCTATCGTCTTTTCCTAATTTCTTCTTCAGCTGGAAGCTGGTTTGTTCTCTCCCACAGAAGGCTATTGGTGATGGTGTCCGGCCAATGAATGTTAAGTATCTTGCGTAGACAGCTATTTATAAATACTTGTACCTTCTTGATGGTGGTTGTTGTAGCTCTCTAAGTTTCAGCTCCGTACAGTAGAACTGACTGCCTTGACGCTCGAATTGAAGATTCTCACTTTGATATTGGTTGAAAGTTGTTTTGAGTTCTATATGTTGTTCAATTGTAGGAATGCGGCCCTTACTTTTCCAATCCTCGCCTCTACGTCTGTACCTGAAGCTCCTTGTTCATAGATTATGCTTCCCAGGTATGTGAAGGATCCCTAGGCACTCAAAAGTCTTAAACTAAACTCCGACAATGGATCAATACTTTACTCCCTCCAATCCTCTTTTAGTCTTTAGTCATTATCGCTTTTTCAGTCAAGATACTTCAGTTAATAAAAAAAAACTGTCTCTAATCAGATTTCAGTAATAAGATGATGGTATGTTTATTTATTTTTTGATTGAGATCATGAATCGATTGACGTTAGACGACCTTTGAAAACCTGGAAACACTGGACGGCTGTGTTTTCCTCTTCTGGTACTCCTCAGTAGTGGACATTCACGATCCTGCTCGCAGAATTAAAACTCTATAACCCTATTCCGATATTTATTTTTAGAAATAAATCTAAGACATAATTAAATGTAAGAAGTATTTATAATATTTCTCAAAAAAAAAAAACTGAAAATTCATTATTCATAAGGGTCTATACTATCCCGTTGTTAATATTCTGGACTGCATTTCGAATTATCTAAGTTAGCAAATATAATATCCTAAGTGAATAGCTCAATACTCTCTTTTTGTAACAACCCCTAGTTTCTTCTAGATTAGGGATAGAATCAGAATTCCTGATGTGCATTTTGTTATATTTGAAGCTCATCATTTTGATATATTTGCTAATCAAAGTCAATCTGGGGCTCCAACAGTATAATAGCACACGTGCAAAATAAGTTAGTGATTATATGAAATCATTGTCTTGGTGGATAATAAATTCATATTGGAACCAAGAGCCATTGAATTAGATTTTCAGTGTGAGCATCAACAAACAACTCCATAACCACCCATACCAATGGATCTAAAAATAAACCTATGTGGTTGTGAAGATTGTTGGATTTTTGATTAAGATTGTAGTGACCTACTTTTATCAGGAGAATGCGATTGGTGTAATGAAAAAACTTATTATAATAACCAAATGTACCAGGGATTGTTTTACCGTACTCGTTTGTTTAACTGTACGAAAATACATACGTTCTTCCGTTGATTGTGACCTTGCACGAATTCGGTTACGCTCAGTAATCACACTTGTAACCTGGTACGATCTCGGTATTCTTTCGATACCACGAGATTGCCAACAAATACATGTCGACTACAGCCATCAACTGCCTTCTGATATTTGGTCTACAAGGGATCTTACCGGTTAGCTGTCACATAGTCTCCCTGTAGTGATGATCATAGTCAATCTCGACTCGACGCCACACAACAAGATCATGAACTGATCAATGTTAGAACATCATTGATAACCTGAAAGTATTCAACAATTGTTTCGTTCTAGTATGAAACTCTTCAACAATGCTCATCCACAATCCCGTACTCGAAATTTGAACCCAGGATCTTCAGTCTCATGTATGAACTCTTAATCTCTAAACTACTTAAAATCAAAATCCATTGTTAACTACATTATAAATGAATTAAACTATATAATTTTGTAAATTTAATACTATTATACTCCAAACAGAAATTATCTTATCAACTAAACTGATGGTAAATCTTCAACTTTATTCGTTACAACTAAATTATCTTTTCAAAAGAACTATGTTAAGGTCATGTTTTCTTCATTTCTATATAAAGTAATATATATAGATCTACATATATATCAAATAAACCATCTGGTTTAATTCATAAGAGATAACTTCAAAGTTTATTAGAAGAATGTTCTCTTTCTTTCGTTTCTTTTTTTTCTTTTCTTTTTTTAAAAAATTTTTTTACGGAATAAAAAATCAAACCCACCCACCCCCTGCCGCGGAAAAAATTGGTTGGATCATAAAAATAAAATTAAAAAAATTATTTTATTTTATTTCTTTATTTATCTATTGGAATTTTATTTTTATTCGATAAAAATGTTTTCTTTTCTTGTTTTTTTTCTTGGCTTTTTTCTTTTCCTTTTTTTTCTTGTTTTTACAATAAAGCCAAATAATATGTGTTTATAAGAAAAGCAAAAAAAAACCTAAAACAAAAACAATATTGATCATATGAAAAAAAAATGACATGGTGAAATAGATAAATTGTAACTGTGGTAACTATTGTCAATAATTATTGATTTTTTGTTTCAAATAGTTGACAGGTTTATATCAACAAAAAAATTTTTTTGATAAATAAAGAATTTTTATCTTATTCTTTTTTTAAAGTTTTTTTTTATTTTTTTTATTTGTTTTTAATATCGATTTATTGTCTCTACTTTTTTTTCTTTTTTATATGGATTTAATGATTTTATCAAAATGAGTTTTGTGGAGATTTTAGGAAATTTCACAGGTTGAAATCATGAGTCGATTGAAGCTAGACCACCATGGAAAACCTGGAAGCACTGGACGGCCGTTTCGTTCTAGTATGGGACTCCTCAGCAGTGCGCATCCACCCATGATTTTAGATAAATTTTAAAAACAATTTTTGATGATAAACTAACATTATTTGTTTATTTGAATTCCAGTATTAAAGTTTCTAAATGCCGTGATTTGGCTGAGAGTGGGGAGAGTCAGCTCTCTCTCTCACTCTCTCGAAATGCTCTCATATGACCAAGTGTATACAACCACTGTCAGGGAAGTCCTACTCACTACCTTTTCTTAATGGGGGTGTTGCTCACGAAATCGAGAGGATGAATAGTGAATATCTGGCACCAGGAGAGTTGAGAAACTGTCATTTCAAACCAATGGTGTACATGGACTCCAGTATTCTAAAGAAACTGTTAACTCCCGACAAGAAAATTGAATGGTAACTTTTGGGACCTATTGATGAACCAATATTAAACGTATATTTCTACTTTATAATTATTAAGTAACTAAACTATGCATATTCATATTCCTCTTATTATAAGCTTTATTTTGACCTATAAACTATTACTATAGGTTTTACCATTCTTGAGTTATATCCAGTATATTAATTACTACCTCCCGCATTCACAGCCACATCTGGCTAATTCTTGTACAAATGTTATTGCATATTTTATTGGTACGTTGTGGTCTGTTTGATTGGTATATAAACTCAGTATGTTTGAAATATAAGGATTCATATCACAGAGGCTCGGGTTGGTGTTCTGGACTTAACTGGCTGGGCTAGGCGGAAAGCAGGACTAATCAGGACTCCAGGCTGTTCGCATGTGTTTTACGCATCATTGATCAGATCGATAAGTCACTGCTCTCTAATTAGTGGTCACAATTCATAACAGCAACAAATGACTTATGAACTAATCGTTGGTCACCGGCTATCATGGGACTGCATCTTCTTACGCCACTACACTGCCTTATGGATTAGACCTTTAGGTCAAAGGCTCGGGTTGTGGCCCCCTAAAGAAAACTACCTGCTTTGGTTTGGGTATTCGGTCAGTATCACATCCCACACACAAATCAACTTACTTGTGTGGTGCATTTGTATTCCGTGCCCCTTTATATCAATGTTCATGTATTCAAATAAATAAACTAATATTATTTGTTTATTTGAATTCCAGTCCTAATGCTTACTCAAACTCATTTTTCATTATGTCTTATTCCGAAGTTATAATGTCTCTATATAAGACTTCAATCAGATAATATAGTGATTATTATTGAAATAGACAGGACACCAATCCGCGTATGTAATTATCAATTTAAACAATGTTAGTGAATAACGGAATAAAAATAAGTTAAATATGAGAATGGATTTTTGAATATGTTTATTTGCTACAATCATTGATTCAGACAGACAATCAAAGAAACGAAGTGAAGGAAACAAATAAGAGAGCGAGAGAGCTCAATGAAGAAAGCGAGTGAGACAACTCGATTTAATCAATCACTATTCAATATTTATAATCATATCAAAAATAAATTACAAACATGTAATGAATAGGGTAAGCAATCCACTCATATGCGATCACATAAAAATACTCAGGACTAATGAGCCTACTCCGCCTAGAGCCTCTCTTGAGCCACTGCCAGTCCCAAACCCGGATAAAAAAGGAGGGTTGGGCATGGAGTTAGCGATCCCATCCCATATAAAACTAACTCGCTAACCAAAAACGCTAAATAGAAAGAAATAACTTAAGTGACAAGGTGAAAATGTACCTTAAGAAGAATGAATAAATTAGTTTGTCAAGAAGCTAGTATAACCTATGTAGTCTTAACATGGTACTAGTGAATTCAAATACCCAATACGTTAATTATGACGTTTATTCTAAGGGTTTATATCTATCTTATTGATATAATCGATCAATATTATAAGATATGTACATTCTAAGTGATAGAAAACAGGAAATATATTTCTTTTTATCAAAGATTTATCAAGTAAATACGTCTACGTTCATAAAGATTCATTAAAATTCAATCTTAAATATTGAAAATAAAAACATAACCTCGCAGGGGGCGAGGTCATGGATGCACACCACTGAGGAGTCCCACATTATGACGAAACGGCCGTCCAGTGCTTCCAGGTTTTCCATGGTGGTCTAGCTTCAACTGACTCATGATTTCAACTTGTGAAATTTCTAAAAATCTCCACAAAACCCATCTGGTATTAATCAACATATGCTCACTAATGACTGGCTTCGATGAGGTATATCCTGGAGTTCTAATGAGAATCAGTGAGCAGTGGAGTACATTCGGGTCTGTTGTAAGATAGTAACTCACTGATGACAATGGTGGATGTGTCGCTCAATTTCGTGGATTAGTTGAAGTTAGACATTAATACCGTTGGATGCCGGCCGGCTCAGTGGTCTAGTGCACGCGCGCGAAACCAGTAGGTCCTCGGTTCGAACCTCGCAGGGGGCGAGGTCGTGGATGCGCACTGCTGAGGAGTCCCACAATGGGACGAAACGGCCGTCCAGTGTTTTCAGGTTTCCCATGGTGGTCTAGCTTCAAATGATTCATGATCTTAACCATTGAAATTACTATGATATCCATAAAACCCATCTGATATAAAAAAAATGAACTAAATATGAACTTTTAGGAATATTCTTATGATGAATAATAACTGATATATAGCTGATGGAAATAAATTATAATGCATCATTTCAAATGTAACATTTGGTTCATTTTAATTGATTTCCTATCAATGAATTATTACATAATACATTACGTATGTTATATTTGACATCATTTATACCATATAAACAGTAGCATGTTATAAGCAAAGATGGTTGGTGGCTAGTAGTGGAATCCAGTTTGACGTACGTGTCATCCTATTTAAAACTTGTCAGTTGAATGTATCTGCATTCTGGAGTTGGTGTTCATCCCGAGACTCGAACACAGTACCATTCGCATGAAATACCGTCGCGTTATCCCCTTATCAACTTAGATTTACTTGGTATTGTTTGGCTTATATCTTCCCATTGTTATTTAGGAGTGCAATTGATCAGTTTCTTATTAATATGTGTGCATCCTGTGCAAACTGCCTCGATATTGTTTTAAGTCACAAGCTTTATATAAGCAAAGATGGATGGTGGCTAGCAGTGGAATTCAGGACACGCGTTTTATCCCATTTGGGACTCATCAGCTGGATGTATCTGCATCTTAGAGTTGATGTTTGCTTCAGGACTCAAACCCTATACCGTTCACTTCAAGCGATATCGTGTTATCCACCTAGCTACTGATTCCTGATAACCACCTGCTGGGGTGAAGTTTAAATTCACTTGGTATTGTTTACTTGTATCTTTACACTGTTGTTTAGGACTGCAATTGTTGGCATATGTGCATCTTGTGCGGACTGCCTCGATATTGCCTTAAGCTTGCATAAGCAGTATCATGTTATTTTTATACAGAAACTTTTAATTGAACACTAACATTTTTATTGGCTACATCCTACTTTATAATCTGAATCCGCAATATGGGCGTCTTATTCAAGAAGGTTTGAGAAGTTTTGTTAAACTTGTTAAATAGATAGAGTAATGGATTCAATTGAAGTTTAAATATAAAGCATTCTTAACAAGACTGAAGTATATACATATACATATATACATTGATCATGTATTTTCTAGACGCAAGGTTTAAATTATCCTTCCAGTATTTATCCTAGACTATTAGAAAGATAACACAGGACTGTTATATATGCTGTGGGCTCAGTCAACACTGACTATAATATTTCAAGCTAATCAATACATTTATCTTTAAAAGATCAAAACTACACTACTAATCGAATATCTAACGATTAGCTTAATTTGTAATCATTTCTTGTCTAATTAAATCTTGACCAGAAGGGGTTTAACAGATGTCATAGTAATTTTAATAGTTCGAATGGTTCGGAATTGCATGAGGTGGGATCGTGGATGAGCACTACTGAGGAGTTTCGTACTAGAATGAAACAACTATTCAGTGCTTCGAGGTTTTCCATGGTGGTCTAGCTTCAATTGACTCATGATCTTGACTATTAAATCTTGATCAGTTTAACTGGTATCAAGAAAAACGAAAATTATTCAAAACAATTCACATTTAATTGATGAATGAAAATAGTAAATCTCGAATGTTTCTATCGGTAACCAAATTAACAAAAACAAAGATAACTGAGTAATCCACTTAATCGCCTTACGTCTTTCAAGTTTATACTTAACTTATATGTTAGTCTTGGGATGTCAATGAATTTGTTGGGTTTCATCTTCTATATCGAAGATAAAACATACTCTTATAATGAAACTACCGAATCGACGTTTAAATTCTTTACAGTCCTGAAACAAAACGAATATGACTATAAGAAATCAGTATTTAGTATTACATCATAAGGTTTGAAAAACAATCCTTTCATTGAGTTCTGTGCAAACTGTAGTGTTGGTTATTAATGTTAAGCCCATATACCTTATTCTAGCTTTCAAACAGGCCAATTTATTCATTTTTCTTGAGTCACATTTTGATTTTGTTAATTATTCACTTATCAATCTTGACTGTTTTTATATGAGTGGATTTGCGTGTGTGTGTGTGTGTGTACATTTCTTATCCCATTACTCATCACGTATCTGTAACTTACTTTTGTGTAACTATAAACATTGATTAACGCTTGATTAAATAGAGTTGGCTCACATGCTTTCTCCACTGCATGTCGTTTCGCTTCACTCGCTTCTATTCGCTTCATCCCTGTGATTTCCTGTCCAGATTAGTGGTTGTACAAAATAAATGTATTCAAAAATCCATTCTCGTATTTAACTTATTTAATTTCGTTATTCACTAAGGTTATTTAATTCGACGATTATAGCACAATCTATCTGAAGCTGATTATCTCCAAATAGTTGTAGGTCTTCAACTAATGTAAACATATCGGCGAGACTATAATTTATGGACGAACTAATCACGTATAAGAGAACAGGTCTTTGACTTTAATACGAAATTAATTCATTCGGATAAATAGAGTTTTGACATTATAGCTGATATCATTTCATGATGAAAACTCTAAATCTAATTTCTTATCTTAATCAACTTTAAATCATCATTCGAATTCTTCACCCTGGTTTCTAACCCTCATTTGATTCCTAGTTATTAAGTGGACACTCTCAAAGTCACGTTAGCGTCACTCAAAGGTCATTCATAAATTTTAGTCTCATCAACATAACTTAAATTTATTCAGTTCATCCTTTTCATTATAGAATAGTTCAAATAAAGCATTTCATTTTTTCAAAGTAGATAAGAAATCTTCACAAAAGAAGAAAATGATAACAAATAAGATACATAATAATGATTAACTAAGAATAGACAACTTTAATAATGTTATTCCCTATTGTGAATAAGAATTAGTTCTCTCGTTTTTTTGTTCATAAGGAATTTTAATGAGATTCATTTACGGACAGCTGTTTTCAAAATATAAATTCACAACAATACAATCAAGTAACTAAGCATAATTCTATATATTAATATTTAATTACATAACTTTCATTACATAATCTGTTTGGATGCACAGATGCTACTATACATACTTTACTCCTGAAGGGAAATCATTTGTGATACAGTTTTTAAAAAATAGCTTCATAGTTTTATTGTGTTGGATAATATCAGTTTTGTCAAGTAATTAAACTGTTCTTTAAGATATGTATACAGCTCGCAACTGTACAGCCTAAATAAATGCGGAGTTATTAAAACTTACGTTAGGTTGATGAGATAAAATTTAAGGATTGATAGGTAGAATCTGTAGGGCTAGTAAAATGTCACTGAGCCCTAGCCAAATCATCCGGCAGTTGAGTTGTAGTGACTCACATTTATCACGAGAACACGACTGGTTTAATAAAAGCAATCATTATTATAACCAACTGTACCAGTGTTTGTTTTAATGTGCTTTTGCTTGACTGTGCTAATGACAGCTATATTGTGCTTCCATTCTTATTCACAGACTTTAATTGTGACTTCGCGTGAATTCGGTTACGTTCTGTAACCAAGCTTGTATCCTGGCACGATCTCGGTATCCTTTCGATAACACGAGATCGCCAGCAAATATATCTCGACTTGGTCCATTAATTGCCTTCTGATATTTGGCTTCTCAGGGATTTTATGGATTTATCTGGTTACGTTCAACCTTCGCCTTCTGATTTATTTGGCACGCGATCCTTTGTAGCGGTGTTCATAGTTAATCTCAACCCGACACCACGCTACAGAGTCATCGATCCCTGTCAAACTCAAAGACAACCAACGTGCATCAAGTAATCGTGTGCTATGGACTGGCCCATATGGTGGTGATCATAATTTCGCCTGTACCTGCTTTGATAACTATATTTCTGTAATAACGTCCTTTGTGTTATACGGTCTTCAAAGCATCCATAGTACCGTGATACGACGAAGTAATCCAAGTTAGGTGCTGACCTCGAGGTGTGACTTTAAAGTTAGCTGTTGTTCACATCATTTCCATCTAACTCGAGTAGGCCCCCACTCATTGGACATGAAAAATCTACGTTGGTGATCTACTTAATGAATTGACTGACTTTGGTACATGAGTCATATTTGATGAGTTTTAACCTCAACTAATATATAAAACTCGATATGATACTTGAAATAGCTGGTACCAAATGTTCGGGAATTATGTGTAGATAATTTTTTAGGATTGTAAAATTCCTAATTCATTAAACCGATTGTAGGTATTTCGTCTGGAGTATATTACAAAACTGAGTCTGTTGTAGCAGTCACCAAAAATCGTAGATGCTTAAACTTCAACCCAGAATTAATTTGCATAACAACAGTCTATATTGATCGGTTAATGAGTGGATCAGATTGCTGAAGGCATTCTTGTTAGTCAATACAATACTCATGCTTTCTCAACTTATGTTTAACAGCCAGTAACTTCATAAAGATTGCTACACGCCATTTTTCCAACCAAAAATGTAAGAATATGATCATAAGCATAGACTATTCTTCAGTAATTACTCGAATGAAGAATCAATGACTAAAAACCCAAAAAGATTACACGCGTTCAATACTCTCATCGATGCAGAAAGTCGACAGTCATTCATATCTAGCAACGCGACTAGTTCAATACTCACATGTGTTGAACGTTTTGCATTTAATGTTATGTTTAACTCGCTTAACTAATATCAAGTTCTAACGGCTACCCTTTATTCATCAAAAGACATTTTTCACATTGTGTAAAAAATGGTATGATCGGGTTAGACTATAATTTACGAATGACCTTCGAGCAACGTTAGCATGACTTTAAAAATGTTCACCGATTTACTAGGGCCAAATGAAAGTTATAAAATAGTGCGGGGTATTAGAATTCGTATTTAAAGTTGAACGTCAGGGTGAGAAATTAGATTCAATCTTTTTATCACGAACGGACGGTATTTAGTCAAATGAGTGGACGGACTTTGCGCTAAAATCCAATTTATTTTAACTTTAATTAGTTCGTCTATAAATTATAGTGTTGCCGTAGACATGGAAAGTGTTATATCCCAGTGAAGATTAAATTACGATTAACTACTGAGACATATTAAAGCAATCATATTATCTATATATTCTTATGGTATAACTATTCAGTAATCAGATTGTGTGTATCTGTATTTCACTTATTATAAGCTTTGTTTGGCCTATAGATTATTGTTGTACGAATTACTATTCTTAAATTATACTCAGTTTATTAATTACAGTTTCCCACATTCACAGCAAATTTTTGGCTTTATTGTGTATAAAAGTTATTTCCTATTTTATGATGTGATGTAGTCTGTTTGGCTGGTATATAAACCAGGTATGTTTGAAATAAATCATTCGTATAGTGAAAGCTCGTATTGGCTTTCTGGCCTCAGCTGGCAGGACGCTGGGAGGACAGAGGATCAATAGGGAGCTAGGCTGATTAAACCGGTAGAAAGTCATTGGTTTAGCACAGTACAAGTGTGAATAAGTCGCATTTCGATTGGCCAACAAATTACGTGATAACTAGCTGAGAACTGGAAAGGATTGTCCAGTACAGAGTTGGATGGAGAATGTTGGTGGACGTCCCATACTTCTCGAGGAGGGGTAATAGGCGTAAGTAAGTTTGGGGATAGAACTGAACCAAGAATTTCGTGTTTCTATTTAAGCACTAGGATAATAACTCCAACTCTTAAACTATGCTATTTGATTTCTGAGTTCAATACATAGTGCCCGCAGTGTCGAGTCACCTAGACTGGTGGCCACATTGCAACATGATCGATAGCATTCGATCTGCACTAATAAGGACTAGACAAGCATGACATTGATCACCACCCAGTGATCAATCAATTGTGATTACATCTCAGTCCTACAGGAGGTTAGTCACGGCTCGGATAGCTCAGTGGTAACGTCTCTGACTGTGAAGCTGGGTGACACGAGATCGAATCCGCCAGGGAGCATCAGTTCCCTCAAGATTACAGGTACACCTTGCTGACGAGCGCCAAGTAGCACGAAACCCGGGTCCAGGGTTTCCTGTTGACTACCTCCAACCACCATCTAAATCTCAATGAAGGAATATATTCTGATGAACTTCAAGTTATTAAACTTTCTTACATCGTTTAATATGTGACGATTCAACACTTGTACAGCTCAAGAACAACTAAGTTTTCAAAATAAAATGAAATTATGTACTGACTAGTGACTGGCTTCAAGATGGATATTGATGAAGACCAAGCGTGGACAAACAATTAAGTGCCAGATGCAAATTGCAGAGTGCTTACCTAAATTATGAAAACCACACAACATATGCGTTATATGCACAAATTCGTCAGTTGTTCATTACATGTTTCGTGACTTTCAATTCTGTTTTTATCCTTTTAAAATGACTATCCGAACATAATATATGTGGCTTTATTCCGATGACTCGGAGTTTTTGAGCGATCAGATAACTTGCTGTTATATCAAATCTGCCTGTCTAGTGTTGCTCTCAAATTGTGTTTTTAACTTGTAGCGACAAATAAATCTCCAGAGTAAATAGTTCTGCGAGTATTGGGCATTTGATGCTGACCGCATTAATTTTACTGGACTCACTTATCTGAAGACGCTCGGTCACACAATTGCACCAGATTAAGAGTATGCCTTGCTATGCATCCCACTCAACATTTACCCAGCTCAGAACAAACGTTCCTAAACATACCGATAGCCTTCTAAATATATCTTTGAACCTCTTTATTTCTGACTTCTGATTTAACTGGGTTGGTATACTTTGATTATTAAAGATATTACGAATAATGGCGTGTCAAGATTTGAACACTTGTGGCATCTTTAAACCCACACTTCTCAGTAAGTGGTCTTAGAGCTGAATATGCTCTGCGCAGATGAGTGAGGTTCGATGAAATATAGCCAAAGGTCCCTCATAATTGCGGCCTGATAAAGCTAAATCTCTAGGGCCTTAGTACAGGCAGACTTTGTGATTAGGAATCTTATCAAGTCTGTGTATGACAAACGAGTGTTAATGAGCAACTTATCTACAATATTTAGCCAAATACCAAGCCTATTTGCAACCAAAATCATGAAAAACCAAGTGTGTTTAAGCAAGCAACGTGTAGCCAACAACAAGCCCTGGAACTTGACCTGGTCATTTAGACTGTCTCTAATATCTGTTCATCGCACAATCAGTTAAAGTACTTTATATTATACTATTACAAAGAGATGAACAAATGTCAAAAATGCCCATAACTGACATCTTGTTCTCGTCCATTATTGCGACACCAGAGTGCAAAGTTGAAATATATGAACATGCCTGGATTATTATTGTATGTTCATAGTTGAACAGTATATTCTGTTTGTTTTACTTTGTAGTGTCATAACACTATATACGCAAACTTTTGAAAACTTGTGGATTATGGTATTCTTAAATCGCTTCTTTATTTTATAGAAAGGCCAGTCAAACAGCAAAGAAAAACAAAGATTCCAATAAAAAAATGAATGATGTTGGTACGATGATTTTTTATTTTCATTTTGAAAAGACGAAACAAGGCTGAAAGAACTTGAAGAAGAGAGAGAACGACTTAGGGAAGAAAAAGAACTAGAATTGCGCAAAGCACTGCAAGAAAAAGAGGTCAGATGATGTACAAACCGTTTACATGTTTTTAATGATATTCCAAGCAGAGTTTTTATATCAATGAACTTTACTAAATATCGTTTCTTATGCATTCAGTTATTCAATAGAAATACTCATAAATCTTTATTTCATTCAAAGTGGGTCCGCAGATCCTAGAGAATAATCGTTTTATGGGATGTTTTATAATCATGGTCTCTTAAAACAGGGGTATTCGTTAGGTTGGAATTCTAATGCCCTATATATTGAATATAATTTCGAAAGCTTTTCTCTGTTCCAGTTTCAATTTGGAAAGGACAGGAGGCCTGATGGCCTGTGTTAGTCCTGGTAATGGTGATCCCTCAGTTGATCTAACTTTCTTTTGAAAGAGTCGACGGGTGGAGCCTCAACCACGTGCTGAGGTAATGAATTCCAATCGTTGATGATTCTATGGGGAAGTCGATATTCAGCTGACAAGTAATTTGTTCTGGGCTTGTGAACTTTTTTTGAGTGTCCTCGTTAATTCTCTGTTTCGGAAGACAAGAAAAATGAGGGCATATCAGGTGCAAATTCATCACTAAGCGATTTGAAAACTGTAATCAATTCGCCTCTAGTTCTACAACATGACAACGGAAATAGGTTTAGCTTGGCCAGTCGAGCACCATACGGAAGCTTTGCTATTCCAGGAATTAGCTTAGTTGCTGTTTTAAGGACCTTTTCCAGAAGCTCACTGTCTTTTAAACCCATCGAGCCCTGCAATTGCGGCTTCTAGGCGTTTCCTGCTGGACACTATTTAGAAGACAGGGGACAGAAGAATCTTCTTTTCTTGAGTTTTTAGTTAAGAAAGACGTATTTTAAGACTGTTTTTCCTCCTTTGGTCGGTGTGAGTCAGTTGTTTTTGGACTCATCTGAGTTTGCTTCACACCAATTTGCGTGTCGACAGAGCGAGTACTGTCTTATGTGTCCCGACCACGCTTGCCAAAACATTTTTTCGCAGCATTTACCAATAAGATGGCCTCGATTAGCAAGCTGTTTGCATCCGAACAGCATTGTTGACAAAGCCATACGCAACCGTTTTTGCTTAACCTTTTGAAAGCCGCAGGCGTTAAATTCGTGCGAACTTCGTGGTACCAGCCTTTTCACTCATCGCACTACATGCCGCTTTCAACGAGGTCCCTGACGTTGGCAATTGCTTTTTTTGCACTGTCCAGTCATTAAACAGGGGCCTTTTAAAAAAAAGGACGAGATGCAATAATACTCAGAGACAAAAATGATCTATGACCAAAAAAGTGGAAAACCGTAGATTGTTAGAACCAAAAGTATTAACAGATACAATAGAAAATAAAGTACTCAAAAGTACCAACGACAAACTACTTTAGAAACAGAAAAGATACTCTAATGGAATACTTTAACTGAAATAAATTGAATTAAAGCAAAAACAGTAGTCTTGATACATAATAAACGATCAAAACAATAGAATTTGCTCAGCGAGGAAAAATACCACTGTCCTTTTAATACTGATTAATTAAAACAACTATGGTTTATTTTGGTAAAAGTCTTGAATGTGTGCAACTCGATAGGTAAACAGAGCTCCGAAGTAAGCCTATCCAAACCAACCACATATGGTGGTTTATATGAGATCTTATTCTGGAGATGTACGAAAATCCGGTTAAGCGACATCACTTTTATCTGTATTGCCTATTGGTACTTTTTGTTTTGGTTTGCATAATGGAATATTTTAATGTTCTAAAGCTTGAATACGTAGAATTCTTATTAAAACTATACTCTTCAAATGAGTAAATCTGAAATTCACCGATTATTCATTACCTTAGAAGCATAGATTAGAAACTAACATAAAAATTGTTACTTACCCGGTGGTTAATTAGTTCAAAGAGGCCGTGAAATTTCATTCTTTTCATTCAAAAAACGACCATAAAGACCTTATATAATTGTGACCCCCACCTATGAGTCCGTTGTGCCTAACTTGGTTTGTATTTATGTTTTCATCTTCCTTAGAAATTACATTGCAACTATGATCTGATGTGTCCCAAACATGAACATTCAGTCGAATTCAGCTTCTGGAGTTTTTACAGACTGAACACCTCATTATTGCGACACATTCTAACATGGTAAAATGTTTGTAGGCTATGAAATCAGATGGGACTAGAACTGATCAAGGTTTAAGGCACAATCTATAAGTCTGAATGATAGTACTTTTAAACCACCATTAGTTAGTGAATATCAAGAATGAAAAAATCAGTCTTATACGATAGTAACTTGTTTTTCATGATTTAGTAGGACTTCTATGTCTAGAACTTTTCAGATGGATAGCATTTAGCGTTACTTTTAAGTGCACTTACTGAATCTTCAGTCACAGAGTTTTCAATAAAAAATGGTAAAGTAAATTAAAACATGAAGAAATATGCAAATTTTGGTTAAAAAAAGTAGAAGTATAGATGAAGTGTCCTATTATTTTAAGACTGGGTTTCAGAGTTAGATATCAAGACAGGGAATAGCAATTGGTAACAACTGAAAAGAAGGGCTTGGGAAAGGCTTACTTGGAGGTTTATTCTCGGCAGCCCATCACATAAGACGGATAACAGACTTAAGTAGATAAAGTGCAAATCATCTACCAAAGTAAAGACTCATGTAATTAATTGCATGGGAGTATTAATGATATCCTATGGTTGGCAGAATTGGAAAGTATTTAGATTTGAATCAGCAGACCATTGAGTTTGTATCCGACAACTCACATCCATAACTTTAACCGATTATTATTTGTTAAGAAGCACAAATATGTGTGAAAGGCTTTAATTCAATATGCAATATTTCATATTGACGAACTGTTTTAAATGCGCTCATTAAAATCAACTTAAATATTGTCACTTCAGTAGTAACAATACCTTTACATCACTAATTTTCTAAACGGAAGGACTTTTGATTCATTTAAAAACAAAATATCATGTAACAATATAACTTAACTAATTTTATTGTTATTATGTGAGAGCTAATATAGCCAGTGATAACTGTTAGTTAAACATATAACTAGACAAGTGTTCAGGGGAATCTCGCCGTAAGTATTGACAACTTTAACTCAATCTTATTAAGGTACAGTCTCTCCTTATTTCTCTGATAACTGATGATTATTGCCACCTTTTACTAGATGTCGCTAATTAATAAACTGGTTATTTTTAGCCTCACACCACTGTTTTAAAGTGTTATAGCATAAAATATCATCATATACTTCTTTAGGCTACATATTCCCAAATACTCGACACTATGACGAGAAGTTTTGAATGATTTCTCATTCACTAACGTAAAATTTATAAACTTTTTAATTCAGGATCATAAGATACGAGTTGAAGAATTAAAACAAACAAGAATATTGATCAGTCAATTAAACAAACGTTTACATCAACTTGAAATACAATGTCATGATCAATATACCGTAAAATAATAATCTACTTAAATCATTAATAGTAATATAATTTAGTGGGAAAGGTATTTTCAATGTAATGATTTACCTAATCCAACTAATGAAAGAGAAATTAATACATATATCAGTTTATGGAATTCAGATGAACAACATCTATCTATAGAAGATGTTATGAATGATTGTATAAAAAGTTTTAAAGTAAGTCAATAATTGAATCTTATAGTAACTAATTGAATAGATTATTGATGAATTAAACTTATTGATTTCTGAACTAACGGATCATGATGAAGATCAACTTCATTTGTTCAAATACAATCATGTAAGTCAGTCTATTTATATTTATATTTATATTATCATCTTTAGATGATACATGAATTAAGGCAACAAATAGATGAGAAATTAGATAGATCTATTATTGATCTATTAACAAAAGCTATTTATTATAAAGATCATGAAACATTAAATTTACAAAAAATTTGGTATAATCATTGGATTGTATTGTGTATCTGGGGTAATTTATCTAAAAATCCAAGGTATATAATTGTTTATTATTATTATTATCGTGATTATTATTGTTTTTGAATACATAAAGGGGATTTCAGTTTCCGTATCGCCAAGGCTTCAATAAACCTTAGTATAAGTCCTTAAAGGTTTTTGTATAACACTACAAATGCTGACTTGATGTCAACCTTATGACCAGTCTCAATCAAATGTGTCGCAATGGAGGATGATGTCAGTCTATCCTGTGATGTTATTTGACCATTGGAATCCATTTGTTTCTGCAACCATTTTGGTATGTGTTCACCCACGCTTAATTGCAAATCACGATTGCTCCTCCCTATGTACATGTTTCCACACATACATGTAAATTGATAGACACAGTGGGATGTGACACAACCGCTTTCGTGTTGTTTGGGCTTTTGGTGAAACATAGACCTTGTCTATTCGATAATGACAAGTTGGGCTGCATAAAATGTCTAGTTGATAGCTATTTTAAGTCTCCATTTGAGCATGAGACTATTTGTGTCGCTTTTTGGGTACCAGAAGCGTCATAGGTCTAATCGTATTGCAACCCTTCCAGAGGTTTATGAACTTCAAAGAATATCCATTATTGATTAACATATCAGTCAAGAGCTTTGTCTCTACTTCAATAGTATCACTAGTACAAATACGATTGATTCTATTGAATAAGCTCTTTATTAAACCGCTTTTGTAATGAATAGGGCAGTGACTATGAAAATTAAGATATTGTCCTGCCTATGTTATTTTTTTCTTTGTTACGGCTTACCTTTAACCTGTCTAGCTGACCTTTTAGTTTTCATATATAAATGTTCTTAACAAGTATATGTGTGTGATCAGATTGTTCGAAATATATTGCTCAAATCTATCATCACATAATTCTGATAAACTTTGTCTTCTCATTGCATTATCGAAATTTATCAAAAGGACTAATTGTTTTAAATTGTTATTATGTTTTTGATTGAGATCATGAACCGATTGATGTTAGACCACCGTTGGAAACCTGAAAGCATTGGACGGTCGTTTCATTCTATTGTGGGACTCCTCGTCAGTGCGCATCCACAGTCCCGCTCGCTGGATTCGAACCCAAGGCCTTCGGTCTCGTGCGCGAACGTTTAACATACTGGACCACTGAGCTGGCGGACATCCAATGGTGATAGTGTCTAACATCAACCAATCTACGAAATTGTGCGACCAACTTCCATTGTACTGAGGTAGATACCTGTCTCTACCCGACATGGATTAGCTCGACTCATCACGGCTTCTCACTAGAACTCCGAGAATTCCCTCACGAAGCTAGTCACTAGTGAGCATACGTTGATTACTAGTATAGGGGTTGTGGAGATAAGTAAGTTTTTGATTGAGATCGAAGGCCCTGGGTTTGAATCCCGCGAGCGGGATCGTGGATGCGCACTACTGAGGAGTCCCACAATGGGACGAAACGGCCGTCTAATGCCTCCAGGTTTCCAACGTGGTCTAACATCAATTGGTCCATGATCTCAATCAAAAACTTAATAATCTCCACAACCCCTATACTAGTATTATTATTATTATTATTATTATTATTATTATTATTATTATTATTGTCTCCCCTTTACTCCAATATGTAGGATTAAACAATTCACATTCCCTGAGATTGATATTACATTTGATATCCCAAAAGTGTTAACTCTATCTGATTGTGTATTTTTAATCAATTTTATGAAATATGATAATTATTCATTGAAATGTCAATCATATTATCCATGTAAATTACCAAAATCAAGTAAGTACAATTATAATTATGAATATTGAATCAAATTAAAGTTAATAGTGAATTAGTCAATGGTGAAATGATTCAACAAGATGATACTTTGATTAAAGAGAATCAATTCAATGAAAATAAAATAGAAGAAGTATGTTTACCATTATTTTGTGATGGTTGTTTGTTATAAGTTAGCTTATTGTTGCTATGTGTTCAAAAAGAAAGAATATTTAAACCTGTATCTAAATTCACTTGATGTTGTTTTGCTTGTATCTTCCTATTGTTATTTAGGACTGCAGTTGATTAGTCTCATGTTGGCATATGTGCATCCTGTGTGGATTGCCTCGATATAGTCTTAAGTCACAAGTTTTATAAGCAAAGATAGATAGTGGTTAGCTAAATGATTGGAAATTATTAGTCAGTTGTATTTACAGAATATAATTTGTCGGAGACTGATTATGAATACAGTGATCTCGAGTGCTGTTTGAGGTATGAGGGCATTTGTCAATTCACGGGTGCCCACGCTGTAGAAGGGTTCTTCTAGAGGTACCTGAAGAGGAAATTGGATTAAGGGTGGTCATAGTGACCTGAGAATGTGACCTCAATGCTCAAAGGACAACTACTTGAGGTCGGTCACACATGACCTATTTGTGAATAATTTTCGTGTTAGCGCTGTATTTATCGGAATGCTTTAGAGATCATAACTGTTATGTCCTAACGAAAAATAAGTGAATGGTAACTACTAGGAATTATTTATAGACTGTTGTTATATGTATTCTTATTGGATAACTATTCAGTAACTAGATTATATGTATATTCATGTTCTTATTATTATAAGCTTCCACTTAACCTACAGACTACTATTATACGATCTACTACTCTTAAGTTATCCTCAATCTGTTCGTTACAGTATCTCACAATGAAACGCTTAATTTACTTGAAAAGACTGTGTGTGTGTTTTTTAATTAACCATTTGCATAAACAGTCTTCAACATTTTGTTAAACTTCTTAGAGGTTATAGCAAGTTTCATTGAGAAGTATAGTGAAGTAGTTGTTCCATGAATTTCATAATAATCTACATTGTTGACAAAAGAAGAAAAATCTCTGCAGAATACTTAAAGATCTTTGAAGTGATTGATCGAAAGATAGAAAATATAATCACTTAGAATTAGAAGGTAATAACATCAACAGCATAGTTCATACAACTATTGGATATTCTAAAATCTACTAATTTCAATAGATGAGATCACGAAATTATTACAATTTCCACAAAACCCCTTCTGATACTAATCAACATATGCTCACTAGTGACTGGCTTCAAGAGATATATCCTGGAGTTCTAGTGAGAAGCACTGACCAGTGGAGTTCAACCGGGTCAGTTGTGAGGTAGTAACTCACTGATGACAATGGTGGATGTGTCGCTCAATTTCGTGGATTAGTTGAAGTTAGACATTAACACCGTTGGGTGCCGACTCAGTGGTCTAGTTGGTTAAACGCCTGGCGCGAGACTGACAGGTCCTGGGTTCAAAACCCGTGAGGCGGGGTCGTGGATGAGCACTACTGAGGAGTCCCACGATGGGACGAAACGGCTGTCCAGTGTTTCCAGGTTTTTCATGGTGGTCTAGCTTCAGTTGACTCATGATTTGAACTATTGAAATTACTACACTCTCCACAAAACCCCTTCTGATACTAATCTACTAATTTATTTGTTTATATTATTGTCTTTTTAATATATTCTTGTAGATTTTATTAAATGATGATAATAGTGAAAAACAACAAACAACTGAAATGGAAGAAACATTTGAAGTTATTCCAGAAGATCGGATCCCTACACCAGGTTATTGCTTATATTGTTTTTATTATACAAGTGGGAGCTTTTTTCGACATAAAAGATTAGCTATGATATGATACATAAAGTTTGTAGCTTAGATAAACGCTTTTATAATGATCGTTGTTTTTACTTGAAGTAGACACTAATAATAATGTTCAGAACGATAATGAAAGCTACCCTACAATTCAATGAATGAAACACTATTAAAGTATAGTTGATTTTAACAGGTTGATTTAATGAGTTAGAAATTTCTGAAGAAAACAGTTTATAGGCTAGCTACTTCAAATCTATTTAAAAACTCCTAACAGATTTTCTCTTCAAATCTAAATAGAAGTATTTGATCCTGTTGTAAGAGAATAATACTTTATAAATAAAGATGGATAGTTCCTAGCAGTAGAATTCAGGATACGTGATTCATCCTATTTGGAACTCATCAGCTGGATATACCTGCATCTCAAAGTTGATGTTTACTCCGACATTCGAACACGGTACCGTATGCACCAAACGCTATCTTGGTATCTACTTAGCTACTGAGTCCTGATAACCACCTGCTTGTGCAATGGAATGAAGTTATATTCAATTGATATTGTTTTACTTGCATCGTCCTATTGTTATTTAGGACTGCGATTGATTAGTCACATGTTGGTATATGTGCATTCTTCGCGGGCTACTTCGATATTGCTTGAAATCACGCGCGTCCTAGATTCCACTGCTAGCCACTATCCATCTTTGTTTATAAAGCTTGTAACTTCAGGCAATATCAAGGCAGTCCGCACAGGATGCACAGTATGCCAAAAAGAGATTGATCAATTGCAGTCCTAAATAACAATGGCAATATACAAGTAAACAATACCAAGTAAGAATAATACTAAATTAACAATCATTATTTAGAATTTCTCAACCGTAATCAATTCAACGTATTTAGATTATAAATAATGACTATCATTTAACCTTCTGTCTATCACCACTTCGAAAAGTCAAGAATTTATATTCCAACTTTACAAATCTGTTACGTTATTTGCTCCGTAAATGTTGTCTTTGGACTGGAAAGAAGGACACCTCGTCAAGATTCCAAAGAAAGGAGATCTGAGCAAATGTGAAAACTACAGAGGCGTTACACTACTGTCAATACCAGGGAAAGTCTTCAACAGAGTTTTACTGAACCGGATGAAAGATGCAGTAGACGCCCAACTTCGAGATCAACAAGCTGGATTCCGTAGGGATCGGTCGTGCACAGACCAAATTGCAACACTACGGATCATCGTCGAACAATCAGTTGAGTGGAACTCATCACTATACATCAACTTCATTGATTATGAAAAGGCATTCGACAGTGTAGATAGGAGAAAGTTATGGAAACTTCTTCGACACTACGGAGTTCCTGAGAAGATTGTCAATATTATCCGGAACTCATACGACGGACTACAGTGCAAAGTAGTGCATGGAGGACAGCTGACAGATGCATTCCAAGTAAGGACTGGAGTCAGACAAGGCTGTTTACTCCCTCCCTTCTTCTTTCTTCTGGTGGTCGACTGGATTATGAAGACCTCGACATCTGAGGAAACACACGGAATACAATGGACAGCTCAGAACCAATTAGACGATTCGGACTTCGCAGATGACCTAGCCCTCCTATCGCATACACATGTACAGATGCAGACAAAGACAGCCAGTGTAGCAGCAGTCTCTGCATCAGTAGGCCTCAGTATACACAAAGGGAAAACCAAGGTCCTCAAATTCAAAGCGGAAAACAGCAATCCAATCACTCTTGATGGCGAAACTCTGGAAGATGTAGGACCCTTCATATACCTGGGAAGCATCATCGATGAACAAGGAGGTTCAGATGCAGACACAAAGGCGAGGATCGGCAAAGCAAGAGTCGCATTCCTACAGTTGAAGAACATATGGAACTCAAAACAACTTTCAACCAATATCAAAGTGAGAATCTTCAATACGAACGTCAAGGCAGTTCTACTGTATGGAGCTGAAACTTGGAGAACTACAGCAAACACAATCAAGAAAGTACAAGTATTTATAAATAGCTGTCTACGCAAGATACTTAACATTCATTGGCCGGACACCATCACCAATAGCCTTCTGTGGGAGAGAACAAACCAGCTTCCAGCTGAAGAAGAAATTAGGAAAAGACGATAGAAATGGATAGGACATACGTTACGGAAATCAGCAAACTGCATCACGAGGCAAGCCCTAACTTGGAATCCTGAAGGGAAGCGAAAAAGAGGAAGGCCAAAGAACACATTACGACGGGAAATAAAAGCAGATATAGAAAGGATGAATTACAACTGTAAAGAGCTGGAAAGGATTGCCCAGGACAGGGTTGGATGGGGAATTCTGGTGAGCGGCCTATGCTCCTTCACGAGGAGAAACAGGCGTAAGTAAGTAAGTAAATGTTGTCTTATGTGGTTTTAATATGTGGAAAATTCAATAAGCTATCATACATGTACTATCTATTTTGAACCTGACAACAATCTTACTACCAAACTAATTACTACCTTCAAATGAATTCTATTCAAGTTCGCTGAATTTTAACAAAATCACGACGTGACAGCAAACAATGGGTGATGCTTCTTAATGCATGCTGGAATAGTGCTCGAATCGTATGTTTGTTATTGTTTGTCTGTTTTTGTGACGATATGGTTATGAATAGACATCTAAAGTCTTGTAAATTCCTAGCACGTGTTATCTTACTAGATACCACCCATCCATATCATTCGTATCTTTCTTCTTATATATCTTCTGGTAAAACGAGACATCAATAAATTGGAATCCATGCACGTAAGCAAAGGTATATAACCTCTAAAATACCTTATGTTGTAAATATAGTCTGTGATGAACAACTTGTTAGAGTTGACTTAGTCAATAACTTGTATTCTTAAACAGGTTTCTAATTGAAATGTTGTACGATTTCAACTGCACATTCACGATCCCTCTCCGCGAGATTCGAACTCAGGACCTATCGGTTTCGATCGTGAACGCTTCCAGGTTTTCCACGGTGGTCTAGCTTTAATTGACTGATGAATTCAACTATTATATATTACTCAAATTTTCAAAAACCTCCCTTTTGATAAACATTTTTATATCCATTTGTAAGCATAAAACCAACTAACTGTGTTGGTTTCATCATAATATAATAATGATATTTACTGATATTAAGTAAGTGATATCAGTTGAGAAATCACTGGAAACGACTAAGCAATGAAGAATCATTTGAAAGACCGCAACGTATGTGCTTTTCGTTAGAAGAATTGAAGGTCTTTTGTTTGACCTTGTGTTAAGGTTATGAATATGGACTATTTGAGAGTTGGAAAGCATGAGAAAACAACACTTCAAGTCATTAGCGAACACTATTCAACTAATGGTCTATTGAATACGAATTAATCATTATATATGTAAATATTTCCAAAATCAATATTTTTTTTGTATATTATATTTAGAACCTGAGAATTGGATAAAAGCTGATATGGAAGAAGATGCAATTGATTTAGGTGATTATCATGTGATTGGTGGTATTATTCGTTTTGAACTGCTTACTCTACCTCGACAACCTAAGACAGTTAAAGGTTGGACTATTACAACTTGTGTAAAACCTCCAAAACTTCATCCATTTGAATATATAGTTGATATATCAGAAGAAATAAGTGAGTTATTAATTTTATTTTTAGAATTATTAACGATATTTTCAAGGTGATCTACATTATAAACTTAATTCAGTTGAAAAACCATCGGGGTTAAGCTATTTCACTCTGACTTGATGTTCCTTAGAAGCATACAACTCTTCATTATAACTTTGAACATCTAAACTCATTAGCTTAGTGTATAATGAGTTGGAATCCTAAATGAAAGATCTGTAATCTCAGTCCGAATGTGAGCCTCAATACTGAGATACAAGTACATCCAACTGATGAGTCCCATACAGCATTAGATGAACGTACTAGATTCCACTGTCAGCCATAAACTATTTGTTTCAATTAAATAAATCATTTATCTAACCTTTTTGGAGAGACTATAAATGATGGATGACCTTAGACCTAAGTGACCCTGAGAAGTTTGTATAGAGTAGGAATATATTATACAAATCCAAAAATATAGAGTGGATGCACTTCTTTAAAATGGTTTGAAAACTTTTCGAGGTTAGAAAGAGACGCTGTAGTTCTGAACTCGTAATGCATACAGTACAGGAACTCATCCATGTGACTCCATAACAGTTGACCTCTGGAGCCATGATAAGGTCGTAAAAATTCTTTTAACCTCGACTACATTGCTTCTATAAAATTAGTGTGTGCTTCCGTGGTGGGATCTATAAAATTTCGCTTTTGAACGACGATAGGATGCATGTAACTAAGTCTAAATAGGCATCGATATGCTCTCCAGTCATCCTTTTATATTGGGGTACTTTGTTGGATATACTCTTGTATAATCGACAATTATCGTTGTAGCCTGTCGGTTTCTCATGTGTTAGAAGTGTTCCTTTTGAGATGATTTATCATATGTATACTTAGGGAAATGCTGATTACCGGGCCTTCTTCAGCACTTTTTCCTCTATTGAATTTACCACTGTTTCGTCGATTTCCACGAATCTCCCGATTCCTCCAAACGACTGATTAAGCTTATCATTTTCATTGTGTATATATCTCAATAGTATTCATACTATTGAGCTACCGAAGCTTCAGTAACATCTGCAAAGGTTGCAGCCAGTGTAACTCGTGCTTTTCATTATCCAGTTTACAATTATCATAACCTGTCTTACTGTCAATCGGGACTGAGTTGAAAAAGTCCCCATTCTAGAGATTTTTTCCTACAACATATATTAGATTCAAATACAGCATCGTCACGATAGTCTGCACGATGTCCAGCATACATTCAAACACCGCGATCGCAAATAAAGGAACTTCCTAGTTATCCCACCTATTGTAACCACTCACCTATACGTCCTTAAAATCCGCTCTAAACCTATCTACAATGAGTATTGGGTATTGAAATAGGCACCGTAACCTCGTTCATAAGTTATAGTCCGGCTCTAATGAAAATTGATATTATATTTCAAATTGTGAAAAGTAACGTAACCTAGGACGAATATTTCGCACAAATTTTGACACATTAGCTGGTTATCCCATTATCGCATTATTGCTTCTCTTACTAAGACTCGATTCCTGTTTCACTTACTAAAAATGTCTTATTTTTGTCTTCCAGTTTGCTGGGTCTCAGCTAATCACTCACATAATTGTACTGTTTGTTGCCATGTCAAGTCCACATGGGTTATTTAGCTTCCGGACAGACCAGTTTATTCATTCTTTTTGAGTCGCATTTTGATCTTGTCGGTTATTTGCTGATGAACCTTGACTGTTTTTATATGAGTGTATCTGTGTTTTTGCTTACCCTATTCATTACGTATCTGTAGCTTATTTTTGTCTAATTATAAATATGGTGTCACGCTTTATGGAATCAAGTTAGCTTACTCTCCTCCTCCGCTTTCCTTTACCTTCTTGATTTTCATTCGGAATGTCTATCCAAATCAACGAGTGTGCGAAACATCATCTTTTACATTCTCTGTTTATTTCTTATAATTGAAGAAACAGAAAATGAATCTGTAATGGAAGAAACCCCAAGAAAACAAGAGAAGAAAGAAGAAAGACCACCAATTCAAGTTAAAATTCGGTAATATAAAGTTGAATGTAAAATGTATATTATGATGCAGTATTTTTTTTTATCATTCAACGATGGATGATAAATTATCAGACATGTAGTTGATCTAATCTCAAGCACATGTGTTATTGTGGTTAAAAATGTAAACCATTGAATGGTAGTTCATGAGTTTGGATGTTAAACACACACACACGATGATACATAAAGATACTTGATTTGACCAGTGATTGGGTTGTTGATACACACACTTAATCAGTTCTATACTAAGATGAAATACTTGTCTAGTACTTCCTAGTCTGTGTTATAGTGCATAACAATCAGTGATTTGTACGAACTCGACTAATCACAGACTCTCATTTGAACTCTGATCATTCACCTCGATCCTAGTTACTAGTGTGTTAATCTCAGCGCATAATGAAAATGAATCTCAAATTCAATAATCTTCAAATAATTTCACAGGTTGAAACCATTAGTCAATTGAAGCTAGACCACCATGGAAAACATGAAAGCGCTGGACGGTCGTTTCGTCCTAGTATGGGACTCCTCAGCGGTGCGCATCCATGGGATCCGAATCCAGGACCTACTGGTGGTCTAGCTTCAATTGACTCATGATTTCAACCTGTGAAATTTCTAAAAAATCTCCACAAAACCCATTCTGATAACTTCAAATAATTGTTTATATACTGGGTCATGAACGAACAGATCATATACTGTTCCATGATTATGCAATAAGTGAGAGATAAGTGTAGGTGAATCAATTTGAATACAAGAATTATTCATCTAGTTTAAGTCTTACCGTTAATGGATATCAGTAGGAAAAACCATTGTAAACAACAATTGTAAATACAAGAGAAGTCTCAAGGTATACAATAGAATAAATAAATTTATAGAATAGTGTTATAAGAAATAAGACGATAATTATAGAAGCTAAAATTCCAACTGAAAGTATACCTTTGGAGTATAAATAATGGACAAGTGATTTACAAATTATAATACACAATCCTGAACTGGATGGTTCAGTCGTGGAACTTTCGTCGTTCTTCCGAACGATGATGTCATTTAGAAGAACGATGATTAAGATCTACAATAAATGAGCATATCTTGAATATATCAACCTTAGTAATTAATTATTTCACTATTAAATTGCATCTTCTAATCTGACTTCATGAATGTCAGCTCTTCAATTTGTACAAAATATTTCTCACTTAAAATGTTAAATAAGAAATTGAATTTGGTTCTGGATTTGTAAAAATAATCGATTTAGTTTATTTAAAACGACATTAAGTGGTCCATGATAACTAATAGGCAACACTCACTGATCAATATTTTGTGTTCATTGAGACTAATCAACAAAATGTATATACAATCTTAAAGAGGACTGATTCACTGCGTATCATAATCAGTGACGTTAGTACTAAGATATCTTGGTCATAATTGACCTTCTGTAAGATTGGTATTTACACTAAGTGATAATTAAATGGCAATCAGTGTCATGTTTCAATTCGATTCTACTGATTATATAACAATTGAATTCATAAACAACTAATAACCTCATATATGTCTGATTTAGTCGGATGTAACATAAACACAACGACACGAATTAATGAAGCTGAATACCGAACAAGTAGAAACAGTTGTAAATGTATCAGTTATAGTAAAAAAATATTATTAATCATAACCGATAGGACTCGAGAAAAAAGTAAGTAATTATCAGAATGGGATACAGTGGACAGCTAGAATCCAGCTGGACGATCTAGACTTCGCGGACGATCTGGCTCTTCTATCGCACACTCACCAACAAATGCAGGAGAAGACGACCAGTGTAGCAACAGCCCCAGAGGCAGTAGATCTCAACATATACAAAGGGAAAAGCAAGATTCTCTGATAAAACACAGCATACAACAATCGAATCACAATTGACGGAGAAGATTTGGAAGATTTAAAAACCTTCACATATCTGGGCAGCATCATTGATGAGCACAGTAGATCTGATGCAGATGTGAAGGCTCGAATCGGCAAAGCAAGAGCAGCATATATATAACTGAAGAACACCTGGAACTCAAAACAACTTTCAACCAACAACAAACTCAGAACTTTCAATACAAATGTCAAAACAGTTCTACTGTATGTGGCCGAAAGTTGGAGAACTACGAAAGCCATCATCCAGAAATCACAAGTGTTTATTAACAGTTGTTTACGCAAAATACATCAGATCTGTTCGTCAGATATTATCAGCAACAACCTACTGTGGGAAAGAACAAACCAGATTCCGGCGTAGGAAGAAATCAGGAATAAGCGGTGGAATTGGATAGGACACACATTGAGGAAAGCACCCAACTGTGTCAGAAGGCATGTCCTCACTTGGAATCCTCAAGGCCAAAGGAAAACAGGAAGACCAAAGAACACATTACGCCGAGAAATGGAGACAGACATGAGAAGAATGAACAATAATTGGATAGAACTAGAAAGGAAGGCTGAGGACATAATGCGTTGGAGAATGCTGGTCGGCGGCCTATGCTTCACTGAGAGTAATAGGCGTAAGTAAAGTAAAGTAAAAAAAATTATCGGAATGTAAAGGACAAAATAACTTTAAAACTTAGGCTCTAAGAGAAGATTGAGATTGAATCAGCACACTTCACTGATACCTATTCTCAGCCTCGTCATACAACATCTCCAATCATTGGTTCCAATAATCACGCCGTCTTCGATTAAGTAACAGTAATTTTATTATGATTGCTATTAGAACTAACAATGTTTGTCTAATATCTAGAAACTACCAGTTTCTTTTCTTGTTCTATCTTTTTAGTATACCGAAATCTATAATCATTGTAGAAGATCCTTTATTAGCTAGATGGGATCCAGAGAAATTACAATGGCGTACAACAGGTATTCAATTAATTAAGTTTAATGAAGATGATAATACTATCGTATTTAATACAAGTGTATTTGGTACAATGGCTATATTTCAAGATTTTCATATTAATATGCCATTTCAAGTAAGTGAATCAATTGAGTAATAATCTTTTTATTTCTATTGTAAATGTTCTCTAGTTATTTGTATTACATTTTCTGATGGATCAAGGGATAAGTGATTCAAAAAAATTCTGCTTTCAATCAGATAGTCATAAATCCTGTACGTTATTACACTCGATTAGATTTCACTAGCTAAATTGTATTGTGATGTGTGCTACTAATGTCGATAGATATAAGTAGTATGTATCATTAATCGAAAGTGAAATACCTGAAGGCAGAAGGTTAGGAAGATCGAAGGAAGAAGAACGATAACAAAGAATGATTGCTGTAAAAACGAAAGAGCCATGACATCTGAGACGATTGATTAACATTTTTCAAATTAAGTATATACTGTATAGTTCTGAGATTCTACTAAGTGATTCTGTAATTTTGTATTCAAATACATTTGGTTGTCTCTATTTGTGTTGTCGTTCACTACAGTATCAGTCCAGAGTAAAACTAGAGATAAATCTCTGCTTTGTTACAGAGTTAAATGATATGAAAAGACTTTTTTTTAATTGTCTAACTTGGATTAACTGTTGAAATTTAACATTGATAAACCGTCCTTATGATGACACTGAATCATGATCATAACAGTTTATTAATACTGTTTAGCCACACCTGAAGCCTTTGACCTAAAGGTCTAATCCATAAGGCGTGGGAGCAACTTTAGTAAATGCAGTCTCATGGTAGGCGATGACCAACAATAGATTCATACGTCATTTGTTTCCTTAGGATCCTGGAGCTCATGTACACCATTAGTTTGGAATCAGTGTTTTCCAACTAAATCCCCTAGATGGATCTTCCATATCCACCAACCTGGTTAAAGTGTTGGACATTCACTTTTCGTTCTCTCAACTTAGTAAACAACACCTCAGCTATGAGAAGGCAGTGAGTAGAACTTCCCTGACAGTGGTTGTATGCACGCGGCCACTTGAGAGCGTTTGGAGAGGGTGAGCTGACTCTCCCCACTCTCGGCCGTACCAGGGCATTTGGATGCAATAGTATTTCGTAATATCCGCAATTTTAATGTTAAGAGGTTAGTGATAATTATCTGAAATAATCCTGTGTTTCTGTCGTAGAATATACCCTCGAAACTAAAATGCATTCGGAATCTATAGTTTAGATATGTTCACCAAGAATAATCTTTCCACATTTAAAAAGCCAAAGAATTAGTGTTGAAGTTACGTACGTAGTTCTATGAAAGGTGAAGTCAGTTGACCAGATAAATGAAATATACGTTAGATATGTAGTACAATGTAATATACTGGCTAATTTTCATCAAATATGATAATGGTGGATGTGTCGCTCAATTTCGTGGATTAGTTGAAGTTAGACATTAACACCGTTAGATACCGGCTCAGTGGTCTAGTGGTTAAGCGCTCGCGCACGAGGCTGATATATCCTGGGTTCAAATCCCTTGACGCGGGGTCGTAGATGCGCACTACTTAGGACTCCCACAATAGGACGAAACGGCCATCCAGTGCTTCCAGTTTTTCCATGAGTGTCTATCTTCAATTGACTCATGATCTGAACTACTGAAATTACTACAATCTCCACAAAACCCCTTCTGAAATATTAAAGTGACCATAGTCACATAATACATCAGTATACCAACTCGCTTACTATTCATTTCACAAGTATTAAGCAACTTCCAATTTCCTTGATAGTGTTTAAAAAATGAAAGGAATTTATTAATGAAGGTTAGTGTTATATGTCTTGCCATTCATGTTAAATCTTTTAATTCGTTTTCCTTATCACATGAATAGATCTGTTTGAATTGATAAGTATTTTAATCAGATCCTAAGTTGCTTCTTTCTGTTTAAATGACTAAATCATCAATCAATTTATGAATATCTTGTTCCTACTGGCATTTATCTGTAGCCCTGAAAACTTAGTAGTAGCGTTGTTGAATTACTGACTGAGTGACTTGGTATCAGTTTCATCAAGATACCATGTACATATTGTTGACGAGTTCCAACTAATATGAAATTCCTACCGACTACCTTTAATCATCTTATCTCTCAAACGTCTTAAATTATGAAACATATTGATTTTGGTGGAGTTTTGTTCTCTGAGCTGGATGGTTTGGTCGTGGAGCTTTCATCGTTCTTCTGAACGACATCATCAGCACAAACTTCAGATAGAAATGAAGTGTTCGAATTTTTCCATATGTGTTTCACAGCGTGATCTGTGCACCTCAATGTTTATTGGTTCTTATTGACCTTAAATTTATCATTGTTTACTTCTTTGTTTTGGTTGTGTCTCCCATTGGTTTGAACTAGTTTGAACTAGTATACACTAAGTTAATGATTGACTGAACTTTATTTCAGTATTGGGAATTACGTCCATTACCATTAAAAAGAAATGATCTAATCAATACAACAGTACAATCAATTCATTCAGATCCAATAAATGATCCGACAAATATTAAAAACTCTTTAATAACAAATGAACATCAATCAATTACAATGATCAAATCAACTACACCTATTATGAAATCAAATAAGCCAATGAATCAAGAAGTGATTGTAAGTTAAAAATTAATATTATATAATTCTTAATTTGTAATTGATTGATACATTGAAACTAGATCTCATTTACATGGCTCAGATAAAATCACATTAGAATTGAAAGCCAGAATCTTTAAGTTTTGTGATAAACCCTTAATCATTAGAATGGTAATCCAGTGTCATATAGTTTCAATTTAAATATAGAGTGATGATCATTAAATCCTCATTGAAGACAGATATTTTATTCTTAATATGCTCGAACTCTGCCAGTCATATCTTTTCACTAAGATTTCAGAAACATCATAAAGCGAATCGATAATGAGTTAACTATTCAGCGAGACTGTAATTTATGGAAGCATCAACCACGTATAAAATAGTAGATCTCAGATTTTTGGCACGAAATTCACTCATTCATTTGGCTAAATAGCTCTTTGGCATTATAGATGATGTCAATTCATGATGAAAACCCTAAATCTAATTCCTAACCTTAATCATTAACTGTAAATCATAATTTTAATTCCTCACACAGGTTTATAACCGTCATTTGGTCCTGGTTATTAGGTGGACACTCTCAAGGTCAATTTAGCGTCGTTCAAAAGTCGTCCATAAGTTATAGACTCACGAACTATTCTAGTTTAGATGAATATATGAAGTCAAGAATTTACTGTCAGTACAAATAAATATTGTACGACCAATTTATTCATTCTTCTAGAGTTGCATTTTGACCTTGTTAATTATTCGATTATCAACCTTGACTGTTTTTATATGAGCGTATATGTGCTAATTACTTACCTTATCCATCATGTATCTCTAACTTATTTTTGTTCAACTAAAAATGCCGACTCACACTTGGCTAAGTTAAGTTGGCTCACTCGCCTTCTCGATTGCGCTTCATTTAGTTTTGCTGACTACTGTTGGAGATGGTAGGAAGAAAGTTAGGGGAGGCCAAACCAAGACGTGGAATCAGTCCACAAAGTCACTAACTTCTAGTCTGAGCCATCTTGGTAGATGCAGACTACTTGGTTGGTGTCAGCGTGACTATCGTGACCAATGGTTGAGAACTGTGGGTGACATGGTTGAGAATCGATCACAATGGCGTGGGTGTATACACTCTCTGTCTTCCCTTAAACTAAAAGATTAAAATCGCTTGATATCTTTCTTTCTACGAACTAATTCTTTCTTCCTGTACTATATCATTATATGCTATCTTTCTTTTATATATTACTACCGTTGAATTAACTACTTCTATGATTTCGGTGTTCATCTTGTGGTGTTAATGCGGTATGGCAACTTGGACCGATACACATATGAGCCTGGTCCTACGTTGTAGCTGACTGACTGACTGCTTCTCTTTCCGACCAACGATTGTACAAGATATACGTATTCAAACCTTCATTCTCGTATTGAACTTATTTAATTCCGTTATTCACTAACGCGATTTAAGTCGATGATTATACACGACGATTGGCGAAATGTATATTTCGATAACGATTCAATTGGAGTCAGATATAGGGCCACTAAAATATTTTAAAAAAGCGAGAAATCCTTTACTTTGAAACTCATTTAAATACCATTCTATGACAAAAGAAAATATACTGACGGCATAAGTGATTAGAAAAGTTTACAGATTAAAGTGAATGATAAGCCTATATTACATACATATAAATCGGTATGAGATATGAATTAGTTATAACATTGAATATATTGCTCTAGGAATTTTATGCTTAACTCATGCTTATTATACTCCATATAAAGATTTTTTATTACTTATTCCTCATTCTAGACAGCTAGTTCCCCTGAACCAATTGGAATAGAACACAATCAAAATGGTATTACGGATCAATCGAAAGAATGTATCATTCTTGGACCTGTAACAACACTTGGTTTATCGAATGATGAATATCAATCAATATTACAATCATCCTCGATAATAAATCAATGTTTATTAATTATAATGGGTGGTTGTATTGAACTTCGATTACATATTTTAGGTGATCGAATATCAATACTTCCAAGTATTCCAGTAACTGAAACAATAAAAGGAAATGGTGGTGATAGTTCAATGACTAATGGATCAAGTAAAGGTATAAATGTAACTGAGAAAAATGATACAGATTTATTAAAACATTCTAAACGAGAATTAAATCATTTATGGGGTAAATGGTTTACACTAAATGAATTAATCACAGTATTACAACAGTCAGGTATGAATATATTTCCTAGAGAAGATTCGGTCAGTAGGATTGATTGCCTTAACAAGGTTTGTATACTTTTTTTTGTTTTAGTCTTCAATATAGATTTTCTCTTAAATTATATAATCTAATTTAACAAAAAGACACTGTAAGGTATAGACACAAATCCGTCCTGTAGTACTGTTGTAAACAAAAATGCAAGTGGGGGGGGGTTAAACAATGTATTTTAATTCAAAATAACAGAAAGTCTTGGTAGAATATGAGAACCATACACTGAATACTTCATTGTAAATTTCCATCGTTGGTCCTTTACATTCTGAATGATACGTTCTATTCGTAATTCTTTTCTATTCTCTTCAACTTGATCTTCTTAGCCTTCTGCTGCTTGCTAGGGTTTCCACTTTCTATTGATGTTACATATTACTTATGTCCGTCGACATAAGTAGTATACATCATAGTATAATCAACCTTTATATCATAAATGCATTACATCTGCAACTCATCTTTTCATTTTATTCTAACAAAAATATTCATACAGGAATCTCGTCTTGATATAAATAAATAAACACATACTTTGACTATTGACCATTAAAAAAAGACTACCCTTATAACTTCATCAAAGATGTCTGGCATCGAAAAATTATGCCTAAACACTCAAAACCTAGAAGTCTTAAAATAGTTGGAACCAATTCGACGGTCGCAACTTGGATTTTATGGAATCATTAGATTCCTTTTTCTTGTAAATTAATCAAAGGACATAGAAACTACAGAAGACCAACCTTTTGCCAATCACAAGAAGTATAATATGGTATCTGTGTAAACAAGAACACGATGTCTCATGAATACATTTAGATAATTACGGAAACGAACTCAACTAAAAAAATATCAGAATTCTAGATGAAGGAAACTTTGAGAATGCTAACAAGATTGTAGAACTCGGGAACTCGTATCATTTCTTAGTCCAATCTATCAATTCATAATAACAAGGTTAGTCTAACGAAACAATCGAACAGAGTAAAAAAGACATGAAGCTAAAAACAAATATTCCCCTAAGACATTTAATTACGATTTGGTTCATCAGAACACACAAATTCGGTACTTGTGGATGGATTTCAAGAATCTTCTTTCAGTTAGGATTATACGTCAATAAAACTACTTCAAACTACAGTGAAGATTCTAAAACCATATTTATCTAGCTCAGAATGTTCCACGCCACCAAAAGAAGTAACCATAATTAACACTAAAATGTTCGGCATGGACATCGATTATTGTTTCCAGCTATTCACTTCATCATAAATAAAGATGATGTTGGGGACGTTAGGGCATTTCTTACCACCCACGCATATATTCGATTGACGAACTTACCGATTAAATGTTTTAAATATTTCAATGGCAGTCGATCGACGAACTTATCAATTAAATGGTTAAAAAATTCCATGGCAATATCGATTATATATATTTGTATAAATACGCATGATTTGTGTGCTTGATGGACCTGGTATCTTCTGGTTGTCTGTAGAATACATTTTCTACATCTTACCAAGACTTCTGGGTCGAGTTAGCTGAGTCGGGGACAACGGACCAGTATAACCTATCGATTCTCTGAATCCTTGATTCTTCGTTCCGTTCCGAGTAAAACGAATCAGTAGTAGCATTCAAGTAATCGAACATAACAGATGAAGAATTTCCAAACTCAATAGTTATTTGAATGATATCTTTCTTAGAACCATTGAACAAATGAGTAAAACTATTTACCATCTAGCTATTAGTACAATGTTCAAATGAATCAGTCAAGAATGATTCAGAATATGAATATATATATATATATACTTAAACATATGGAATCCTTCATGAAAACCTCTAGATGAACTACGATTTACGATGTACATCAACTAAAAATTTTTAATAATGATGTATATACTAAAAGATTGGGATTCTTCTAAGAAGCGGCCATAAAATATATCACATTACAGCAGGGGTTTGTGGAGATTTTAGAAGTTTTCACAGATTGAATTCATGAGTCAATTGAAGTTAGACCACCATGGAAAACCTGGAAGTACTGGACGGCCGTTTCGTCCTGGTATGGGACTCCTCAGCAGTGCGCATCCACGATCCCGCACCCAGCGAGATTCGAACCCAGGACCTATCAGTCTGGCGCCAGGCGCTTATTTGACCTGTAGCATACTCAATGCATTCCATATATTCTGTTATGGTCTATCTCTTCTCAAGCAATGTAATTTGACTACATTAATCTGACCATGGTATACCTAAATATTTTAGAATAAAACCTAAAAAAAAGTATTTTATTTAACAAAAATATTTTCTCATTAAAACATGAATCGATTGTTTAGAATCGTCTTGTTGAAGAAAATCTATATCAGCATATGGCATTATTAAGTCCATCCATGGCTTTTGGTTGGTCAAGATGGAATAGTGAATGTCATGATGATCATACAATCATTGTAACAGCTGTTGAACATATAGATCATGAAGATTCAGTTGATGAGGTAATACTAATTAATTATACTTATCATTTACTATAAATTTCACTGATCACCCCTAAATGCCCTGATACGGTTCTCCCTCTTTGAATGCTCTCATATAGCCACTTGCATATAACCACTGCATAATCACTGCCTTCTCGTGATGGGGGTGTTGTTTACGAAATTGAGAAGACGAAAAGTAAATGTCCGACACTTTAACCAGGTTGGTGGATATGGAGGATCCATCTAGGGTAGCTAGCCGGAAAACCCTGATTCCAAACTAATGGTGTACATGAGCTCCAGGATCCCAAGGAAACAAATGGCGTATGAACTAATTGTTGGTCGCCGTCTACCATGGGTCTGCATCTTCTGACGTCGCTCCACTGCCTTGTGGATTAGACCTTTAGGTCTAGCTAGCAGTGGAATCCAGGACGCACAATTTGTCCTATTTGCGACTCTTCAACTGGATTTACCTGTATCTCAGGGTTAATGTTCACTTCGGAACTGGAGCCCATTACCGTTCGTTTCAAACACCATTGTGTTATCCACTTAGGTACTGAGTTCATATAACTACTAGATTGTGCAATGGGCTAAAATGCCTAACCATAAACTTTTCATCTGATCTATTTCAAAAACCTAATTTTTAAACTCTCAACTTGATAATTATATTTCATTCAATATTCAACAGATTTTTACTATAGATAAAGAGTAGTACTAAATAATTCATACCCATTAACTTTTAAGTTTACATCGCCATACCATATAGCACACACATATACACACCTTGTTTAATTACCAATATGTGTTTATATAAGATTAGTTTTATCTATGTAGGAATCATGGAAAGTGTATAGTGTAACCAGGAAAAAGGTTCAACAATTGGAAATGAAAGAATATGATGAACAATTCAGTCCATTATCTAATCCTGATCAACCTGTAAGTACTAATATATCTAACTTCAATAAATGAATTCCCTGACATCTTTATTTCTCATTACAATAATGTTTTGAGACAATGTATTCTAGATACTTGAAAAACTTCATTTTCATTGGATCCATATCCTCACAGACAGATTATGAATAGTGACCTTCGGGCAAATCTTATAACAGAAGAAATCATATTTCGTGTCTTCATTTGTCAATAGTCAATTAACAGTAGCCAAACAATAAGATACCATCAATTCAAGTGGAATGTTATATGTACTGAAATGAAAGTTGATGAAAATAAGATTATCAGTTTAGGGGGTGTGGAGATTGTTAATTTTTTGATTGAGATCATGAACTGATTGATGTTAGACCACCACTGAAAACGTGGAAGCACTGGACGGTCGTTTCGTCCTATTGTGAGACTCCTCAGCAGTGCACATCCAAGATCCCGCTCGCGGGATTCGGACCCAGGGCCGCCAGTTGCGCGCGCAAACGCTTAACCTACTGGGTCATTGAGTCGGCATCCAATGGTGTTAAGATTACTCAGCTGTCTGTGTAAACGGTGTACCGAATTGACGCCACATAAACTGAAAGATATTAAACTGGGTGTCCATTTCACCTTAAACGTTTTTCTGACTAACGTTTTTTTAGATCATTTACAGTACTTACGTTAAATGTTGTTTTTGTTTTCATATTGTTTTCTTACGTTTTATAGTTCCATGCAGATTTTTATCACATGTATATGGATTTCGGATGTGACGAAGGTACACGACGAGTTGAAGAGATAGATCTAAAATATTTTAAAACTGTAAACAAATTACTTCAAGCCACTCGCCTTTTAGTTTTCTCTTAAAACATATATAAACAATAATAAATACTGATAACAGTCATGGTATTTGTACTGATTAAGTTACAATATATTAAATTTTTCATGAATATACCTATTATTATTAGAAGGGGTTTTGTGAAGATTGTTGTAATTTCAATACATGAGGTCATGAGTCAGTTGAAGCTAGACCACCATAGAAAACCTGAAAACACTGAACGGTCGTTTCGTCCTACTGTGGGACTCCTCAAAAGTGCTCATCCACAGTCCTCCACGCGGGATTCAAACCCAAGACTGGATAAGCAGTAGGTCTCAATATACACAAAGGGAGAAGCAGGATTCTCTGATACAACACAGCATGCACCAATCCAATCACAATTGACGGAGAAGATTTGGAAGATGTAAAAACCTTTACGTATTTGGGCAGCATCATTGATGAGCACAGTAGATCTGATGCAGATGTGAAGGCGCGGATCGGCAAAGCAAGAGCAGTATATTTACAACTGAAGAACACCTGGAACTCAAAACAACTGTCAACCAACACCAAGGTCAGGATTTTCAATACAAATGTCAAGACAGTTCTACTGTATGGGGCAGAAACCTGGAGAACTACGAAAGCCATCATCCAGAAATCACAAGTGTTTATTAACAGTTGTCTACGAAAAATACTTCAGATCCATTGGCCGGACACTATTAGCAACAACCTAATGTGGGAGAGAACAAACCAGATCCAAGCGGAGGAAAAAATCAGGAAGAAGTGCTGGAAATGGATAGGACACACATTGAGGAAAGCAGCCAACTGCGTCACAAGACAAGCCCTCACATGGAATCCTCTGGGTTAAAGGAAAAGAGGAAGACCAAAGAACACATTACGCCGGGAAATGGAGATGGACATGAGAAAAATGAACAAGAATTGGATGGAACTAGAAAAGAAGGCCCAGGACAGAGTGGGTTGGAGAATGCTGGTCAGCGGCCTATGCTCCATTGGGAGTAACGGGCGTAAGTACGTAAGTAAGTACTGGGTCAGTTGTCAGATAGCAACTCACTGAGGACAGTGGTGGATGTGTCGCTCAATTTCGTGGATTAGTTGAAGTTAGAAATTAACACCGTCGGACGCCGACTCAGTGTTATAAATATATAAACAATAATGAACACTGACAATAGTCATGGTATTTGTATTGACTAACTTACAATAGATTAAGTTTCTCATGAATATACTTATTGTTTTTAACTGATATTACATGAAATTTAATTAAACTTGACATTAAAAGTTACTCAATTGTTTAGTTCGACATTAAAGGTTTAATATCAATATACGTTGCATCACGTTATGAAGAAATAAACAGAATAACATGAAATCTCAACAACAATACTATAAGATTCTTAAATTACTGAATACAGTAGAATCACTTTTATTTACTCATAGAACTACTGAAGCTAATCACATCAAACAAAACTCTATAACTCAAAAGAAAAGCCATCGACAGAGATGGTTGGGCAACGTGTTAGGTATGCCTGAACACCGATTACTACGACGCGCAAGGCTAACTAGTGTTAGTGATGGTTGGAAGAAAGTTAGAGGTGGCCAAACCAAAACGTGGAATCAATCCACAAAGTCACTAATTTCTAGTCTGAGCCATCTTGGTAGGTGCAGACTAATTGGTTGGAATCCGCGTAACTATCGTAACTAATAGCTGGAGACTGTGGGTGGTATGGTTGAGAATCGATCACAATGGCGTGGGTGTATACACTCTCTGTCTTCTCTTAAACTAAGAGATTAAAATCAGTTCATATCTTTCTTTCTATGAACTAATTCTTTCTTCCTGTACCATATCCTTATTGCAATCCTTCTTTTATATATTACCACCTCTGAATTAACTACTTCTATGAATTCGGTGTTCATCTTGTTATGTTAATGAGGTATGGCAGCTTGGACCGATGCACATATGTGCCTGGTCCTACGTTGTAGCTGACTGAAATAAGATGAAGTTTGTAATTTAAGAAAATACAAACCATATCCAAATGATAAATAAGAACTTTCGTCTAAATTTGAACGAACAGTTTCACAATATTTGGGCGCCGAGTTAATGTGAGACATTAAGAAGAGAATGTATTTGTAAAATCCCGGCGAAAGAATTTGAAGTAGTTCCAACGTTTCGCCTGGCAATCTGGTCCAAATGATTACGTAATAAATGGGTCATGGCTCATAACTTGTATAGATGTTTTGTTTAGAAAGTTAAAATTTTATCAATAGAACTGATTCAGGGCTAACCAAACTTGATTTAAATGAACTTATCTGCAAAAAGCGTCCCACTTCAACTGAAATGTAATACGTTTTCGAACTAGTAGGGGTAAATCCATTTGCATACCAATCGAATATTTTGAGCAAATAACTGTAACTGGCTCTAAGTAGTCATATTTGCTTCCATGATTCACCGGTACTTAATGTCTGTTATGAATATTCTTGTATGCTTATATCCCACCATAAGTGAAATCTTCCGATCACATCCTTACAAATGCCGTAGGGCTTCACGTTCTTGCCTTACTTGAGTACCACTGTAGTGGCATTGGACAATAGCCACACAATCCACAAAGCTGTGAACACGAGACTACTCAGAAAATAGATATTCAATATTTAACGCGGAGAAATACCTAACAATGGAGAAGGCGCGAACAATGAGTTGAATGTACTAGAGTCGATCGAGTGGCATGGCTCGGCCATGCAGGCGTGGTCTCTGCTGAATGTTACCTTGTATCTTCTATTCATATTAAATATATTGTTCTTTCTCTAGCCTAACCTTGTTCTACATGATGTACTGGTAATTGATACGATACAGTGAGTTGATGTAGTCGATGGTGTGACGTCCACGTAAGATCTTATAGATTAGGCAGTTATATCATGACAAATCTACAATTTCAGGATTAGGTCTATTATTAGAGCAGTACTAATATCATAGTAGACTATAATTCGACACCACCGTCACAAAATCGTCACAAGTATAGAAACGCTAGTCCACTAATGCCCTCTTGTAATTGGTTCATGCTGTGAATGGTGAACAGCTTCTTACGGTACGGAAATTCTAAAACACTTCTGAAGTGGTTTTCAATGCTCATCATTAGTTATATTTACAAAATGACCAGATATAGTCATATATTTTGAATGCACCTTGAGTTCAAACTGCCATTCTCAAAAATGTTGTAATTACAGAAATCAATGAGTCACGTTGTTTTTCTTCTAACACAACTACTCATTGGCTACATCCAAATGATGAATCCAAAAAAGAATATGACTTGTCCCTAAACTCTTCCAATTGTCTATCTTACGAAAGTAATGCATGCTAAATAGCTAGTTGTTGGCTTAATACCCTTAGGCTCGAAATGCCTAACAAGTTAAATACTACTAGTCTCAATCCTATGCTGAATGATGCCTTACTTGACGGACTTAAAACATCGCTTTACATACTGTAGAAAAGAAAGTTTTGGAATGCACCGACTGAATAATTCACATTATTTAAGGTCGGAGCAAACAGTTGTTATGCCGTCTCTCGAGTGATTGTTTGTTCTTCATTGTTAGAGCGTGTATAGTAGAGTTTGTACTTGTCAAAATCACTAAGATCTTGGAACACTTAAAGCTCCCTAAATCCTCAGACTTCTATGGAATCTAACTCAATATCCTGAAGGAATGAGTGAATCTGAAGTTCAGTATTAATTACATTTGTTTTTGCTACTAGAGTAATAGACCTAATCCCAAAATCGTAAATTGGCTATAATGTGGCTACCTAATCTACATGATCTCATATGAAAGTCACATCATTGTCTATGCTGACTTGTCCTACTATGACAATTAACAAAATGACGTCTAGCACTCCTGAAGGATACATTTAAGCTGGGGATACAATGTTATATTTAATATGGAAAGGGATGAGTTACAGAGAGTGACCATGCGTGCATGGCTGAGCCATACCATAACGATCAAGTGTTCCCACGTTCATCACTTCTGACCTTCACTTCAGTGCAAAATATTGAATTCAAATTTTCTGTTATCGTATGTTCTGCTTCAAGGACCGTTCGGTTGAGAGCAAATGTCCCTACAGACCGATTTTTTACCTCTCTTATTATTCTCCTTATGTATCCACCTGTCTAGAGAACACTACCTGTTAGTCATGTCCATAACTAACCAGTCAGATTGTCGTTTAAGCGTCCGCCACATCAATGTGGTCTGATGTGTCTGTAGGCTATCCCTGCTACATGTGGCCTGCCAACTACAGGACATTATTATCCTATTATATTATTGTGACTCATGATTTTTATTCCTTACTATAAGACACGCAATACTGGTCGATATGTCCGTGCGTTCTAATTTATGACTAGAATTCCTTTAACTGTTGTACTAATCAAGTTGTTATCTCTTTGTTTAGAAACGAATAAACTTTACGGGCGAGTTGTCCTTGTTCTGACTACTGCTCATGTTTCCAATTTTATGCTGGATTAGCTATTCTAATAAGACAACCTATAACATGCTAACTCGGACTTTTACACAAGGATTGTGTGGCTGGCATCGGATGGACAGAAAAAGAAAAGAAAGAAAAAATCAGACAATGAAAGATATAGTCATCAGTATTCTTAACACTTCACTCTCTATATGCACACTCCCTTCTAATAAACCGCTTTCCTTATACCAACTTTGACCTCCCTTCCTTCATGTGCGCTTACTCCAACTTGTTGAACATCACAACTCGTTGTTCTTTATTAAAACATTCTCTTATATGGGGCTTCTGACTACATTTCAATCTAACAAGAGATAATATGAATGTAATCTAATTTATTATACCTCTGCCTGTTCTACTACACAATGTTCAGCAACGTTTGGCGTTCGTATCCAAATGCCTTGCTGCTCTTCTATCTCTCTTTTTTCCTTCACAGTCTTGCTCTGAGGGTACAGCTATGGAACTTCTGACGTCTTGAACAAACTTGACGTACGCGTCTCCTCAAGGTCATGGTTTACAGCAAGCGCTCTACAAGTCTACTTTATAACAACTATAAACTTAATAAGTTGGGAAGCATGTTGTGCGCCAACAAATGTTGTAATTTGTAGATCATGTCTGTAAAAATTGGCGTGTGCCTGCTCATGCAGAAATATATTATTATTATTATTATTATTATTATTATTATTTCACATAAACTCTGGAGACCCCAGTATCGCATTTACAGTTCTAGTAAAATGTCTATAGGACAAAACAAATTTTAAACTACCTACTTACTGGAGAAAATCTAACTATTCTTAAGTCCAAAGATCGATTCGCTTAAGTACGGATCGATTTTATTGCTCTATGAAGTTTTGAAAACCATAAATGGAGTAGTTAATGGAAATAGTTCGCAAACAAACTATCTGAAATGTCATTCCGTTCAACTAAACCATGATCCGAAAATGTGTCAAAGATAGGCCACTGCATCCAGTTGGTGTACTTTTCATCTAGCAGTTTCTATGCACTTGTGTAGCATGATATACTCATTCAAAAAGACATACTTCTTCGGGTCTCATAATCAAACAGTATATAATTTGGTTACACAAAGCTGTAGTTCTGCTGCTAAACATCTGTCTAATTCTGTGTAAATAACCGATACATTTACTGTACATTTTAATATTCCATAATATGTTGTAGTCTGCTACAACAATACAATTCTGAACACTTAAAATTTGACTTCTTACATTCGTCTTACCAAAGTTCAAGCCTTATTAGCGTTATCAGGAAGCCAAAGATATTTTAAAGTTTATATTATCTTTACAAGAATCCTCATTCTAAGTTATCGATAAAGTCAGATGAACTCATTCTGATGAAGGTTGTACAAGACATTTATTCATAAAAGACGAAATGGCAATACTTTAGTTCCAACTTCACCACTTTGTTCGCGAACAAAATGTCTATTTCGTTAGTTCATCGTAGTCCAAACAACCCTTTTGTTTTGTGAAATTCATCTGACCAGATTGTCTGTTCTCTTTCCTAATAACATTTTTAAAGCTCATAACTGCCTTTAATATAACCCTCTTCTATTTTATTTCTTATTACTCTTCGACTACAATTTAGCATTAATAAAAACTTAAAATCTTTATAAAAATCATAATATCTGAATTCTTAAAGCAAAAGTTTTAGTATTTTGTGGACAACTGTGTGTTAAATAGATGTAAAAACGGTTGTGAAAGTTTAACAAATGGTATCGTTAATGGAAAACTTTAATTTACTAACGTGAAATATCATTTCTTTCTCCGAGACGAACCGCAAGGAATGATTACAATATATGAAAGTGGAACAGCACTCTCAGAAACATTGGTTGCCTCACAAATATATCTTCGGACCCAATCATTCCAATTTTCTGGTTTGACATGCGTTTGAATCCTCTTTCCTAAGGGTGTTAAGGACAGCGGGGTTGTCACAGACTGATTACTAGCAACATCTTTAAAGGATTTTGCAATAAATCATTGTGTTCGGTTAAGCTTAAAGATGCCACAGGTATTCGGAGTTTGACAGCACCTTCAAATGCAACATCTTTGTAAACAAAGTATACAAACCCAGTTAAATCAGAAGTCAGAAATGAAGAGGTTTGAAAATGTATTTGGAAAGTTATTGATATGTCGAGAAGCGTTTGTTCTAGACTGGCTAGTAGTTACAAGGGAGGAGTAGCACGCCATATCCACTCGTGATCTGGTGCGGATGCGTGGACGAACGCTTTCATCAAAGACATATTCAGTAAAACTAATGCGGTTAGCATCAGTTTCGAAGACTTACATAATTTTTAATTTCGGGGATTCAGTTACCGCTCTAGCTCACTGCCCATCCAGTGGGGTGGTGATGACCCTAAGAATTGGATAGCCAGAAGTAAAAACCTGAGTTTTTTGTTGGTAATCACTCTTCTGATAGCTTGCTATGTCCAGCAGCACCTGGTCATCTTTTCCTAGTATGTGTAACCATGTGGCACAACATAATAATGATAAGTTCGATTTATAACTCAGAAATGGTAAATCAAATTCAGGACTGGTTTACAAACCTCGTCTACGATTGAAGACAGAGGACTTTCCAAGTCCTTGGGTTTCTTATATACGTATGCGTTGAAATTTTGAAGAATAATGAGCACTAATAAGTCAAAACACTAAGGTGATTTTGGTTAATCAGTTAAGTGATCCAAAGAATATTTTTAAACGAATAATTCCCGAAAGAATGTGTTGATGAGCGTCAGCTCCTTTGATAACTATGAATGTGCTATCATTGGTATTCTGCTCCCATAGGTGTGAGAATAAACCAGCTCAAGAGAAACTGTTAACCAAAAATGGAAAACAAAAAGACACGCGCGGCGACCAGCCATCAAAAGGTTTAACGTCTTATGACCACTTTGCAGAGCTCTCAAGTGACCATGTACTAAGCTATTAATCAGCCTTTGTTCCTTCCTACAAAGAGGATTGTGAACGATATAAGATATCATAATAGCGCTCTCTAGCCTTCTGTACCACGTAGTTTCAAGTTTGTACTCTCTTGAATAAATAACATAAAGCGAAATTCCTCATAGACAGAGCCACTCAGAACACCATAGAAGGTGGTCCCAAAATCATATTTTCGGGACCAAGGTGTGATAGCTGGGAATCCATGACGTCAGTATGTTCAGAAGTAAGTTTCCAGTATTTTATTTTACCGTGCTCCCTTTGAAAGGAAACATGGGACTCCACATCCCCATTCTTAACTTACAATAATAATAAGCGGTAAAAATGGATCTGTGCAAAATCCTTTTTTGCATGCATGTGCTAGTGTATGTGCAAAACGCATTTGTGTCTATTCCATGCAACGACAACTGTCTATATGAACCTAAATTTAAAACTACTAGTTTTGACTAATCCATTCTAGAGTGTTTTATTCATTTTTGGTTCCAAAAGCGATTATTATCGTTTATTCTAGAGATACTTTTAGCTAATACAATAGATATATTCTATTGTATGATGTGGTGGGCTGAAATCTTTATGGGAACAAAGATAATAATAGTGTGATGTAAACATACATATAAAAATTGGTTGGTATAAAAAACGAAAAAAAAGATCACATTAGGAGTTACTTGATGGCAAATACGTAGCTGAGTGTTCAGTAAATCCCTAACGTTTGTGTTGTGACGTGCGTTGTCCGAGATCTGATATTGACATACGGTGTGCTATACTCTAACCCCCCAAACGACCACCTCAGTGAGAAAAAAAGAGCAAGCGAGAAAGTGTGTTGGACTATCACTTCACAAATACTCATTCATATGTATACAAACCTATCCTTAGGAAATTGGCACTATGACCTCAATGAAATGGACTTGAACTTTAGGTCACTTCTGATTGTCGATGATTGACCCTTTGGTACTTCTGATTGGCTCTCCTCATCAATTTACTCCATGATTCCGAATTAGAAACGGTAGATATTCGGTGGCAGACATAATTACTAGCTGAAATAAATGATTGATAAAGATCTGGATAACTGAAATATTTAAAGGGTCAATGGAAGACGTGAGAACCAGGATAGGAATTGATGTAGTTTCAGATTACCACCAACTGGCGGTTGTCTAAGTGAGACCAGAACTAAAAAAAGTACTGGAAAACTGGGGAAACAGTATTACAAAGGCCCAATACAGCCTTCCTTTGAGATACTGACAAACTCAATGAACTCAAAACAGCTCTCAGTAACAGGTTCCAAGGATTACAAGATCTGCTCAAAGAGGAAGAAACTACTATGGAGAACAAGTGAAAAGGGATCAAAGAAGCGTTAACTTCAACGTGTCAAAAGGTTCTGAGCCACAGTGACCATCATAATAGGAGATGAATCTTCATGAAAACCCTGTTTTTGATTCAAGAAAAGAACAAGAAGACAGCAATGAAAAACATTTGAACAAGAGTAGAGATAGTCAAAACACAAACTGAATACACAGAAGCAAACAGGAGAGTGGACAGAAGCATTAACGTTGACAAGCAGAAATAAGTAAGAGATCTAGCAATGACAGCGGAAAAAGCTGTAAGAGAAGGAAATATGAGACAAATATATGACACAACGAAGAAACTGGCAGGGAAATATAGTAAACCAGAGATACCAGTTAAGGACAAAGAATGCAAGACGACCTTTGAAATCTAAGAACGGAGGAACAGATAAGTTTATCACTTTGAAGAAGTCCTGAATAGACCGGTCCTACTGAACCCATCAGACATCGAAGCAGCACACACAGACCTTCCAATAGATGTCACCGCATCAACGTTCAAAGAAATCAGGATGGTTATCAGGCAAATCAAGTTTCGGAGAGCAGCAGGATCGACACCAACAGCAACCGCAGACATGCTCCACGTTCTATTCAGGAAGATTTGGGGGAGGGTAAAGTGCCGACAGACTAAAGAGAAGTACACCTCATCAAGATACCAAAGAAAGATCTGAGCAAATATGAGAACTACAGAGGCATCACACTACTATCGGTACCAGGAAGCGTTTCCAACGGTGATGTTGAACCGCATGAAGGATTCAGTAGACGCCCGGCTTCGAGATCAATAGCTTGAATTCCGTAAGGATCGTTCGAGCACAGACCAAATCACGACACCACGGATCATTGTTGAACAACCAGTTTAGTAGTATTTGTCCCTACACATCAGTTTTCCTGATTATTAGTAGGTAGTTCACAGTGTCGACAAGTGTACCTTATGGAAGCTTCTTCAAAGATATGATTTACCTGAGAGGATCGTCACCACCATACAGAATTGCGAAGAAGGACTACACTGCAAATTAGCGAGTGGAGGACAACTAACAGATGAATTCGATGTGAAGACCAGTGTCAGACACTGCTGTTCACTCTCTCTCTCTTTCTCCTTCTTCTGGTAGTCGACTGGATTATGAAGACTTCCACATCTACAGGGAAACACGAAATACAGTGGAGAACTTGAGAGCGGCTAATAAATTAGAACTTTGTAGATCCCCTAGCACTTTTATCCCATTTACACCAATAAATGCAGGTGAAGACAGCCAATGTAGCAACATCCTATGCATCAGTAGGCCTCCACATGTGCGAGAAGAAAACCAAAGTCTTCAGGCGTAAACAAAAAATGTGATCACTAAGTCGAAGGTCTCATAAAAGTCTAAAAGTCTATGTAACCACATACGTCACTGAATATCAGAGTATTTCATTCAAGCAATGGGTTTCTGCTGCACGATATACGTGCTAGAGACTTATATTAGGATCTAAACGAGACAGGATCTATTTTCAAATAATGTCGAGATGAACTGTCTGTAACCAATAAAATACACCCATTTGGTGACAGTGTTTGTCAGGAAATCGCGAGCCGTGATTCAATAATGAACGAATAGTGACATACGAGCATGGTTTTTATTTTTCTCTAACCTTATTCACTATCGTTCCGTATTTTTTGTCAGGTAGAAACGTGTCCTTGATCTGTCTTGCATTTTACATTTGAGAGATAAGTCACATAACTTATTACTTGATGTCAATGTTGACCCATCGAATATGTCTGTGGAAGTAAATAAATCCCCGAAATTAAAAATTATGTAAGTCTTCGAAACTGATGCTAACCGCATTAGTTTTACTGAATATGTCTTTGATGAAAGCGTTCGTCCACGCATCCGCACCAGATCACGAGTGGATATGGCGTGCTACTCCTCCCTTGTAACTACTAGCCAGTCTAGAACAAACGCTTCTCGACATATCAATAACTTTCCAAATACATTTTCAAACCTCTTCATTTCTGACTTCTGATTTAACTGGGTTTGTATACTTTGTTTACAAAGATGTTGCATTTGAAGGTGCTGTCAAACTCCGAATACCTGTGGCATCTTTAAGCTTAACCGAACACAATGATTTATTGCAAAATCCTTTAAAGATGTTGCTAGTAATCAGTCTGTGACAACCCCGCTGTCCTTAACACCCTTAGGAAAGAGGATTCAAACGCATGTCAAACCAGAAAATTGGAATGATTGGGTCCGAAGATATATTTGTGAGGCAACCAATGTTTCTACAAGTAAGTGCTCTAAGTTGGCTCGTCGTTACGAGCAATGCTAATCCCGTATACCTTATTCTAACTTTCAGATAGGCCAATCTTTTCATTCTTCTTGAGTTATATTTTGACCTTATTAATTATTCGCTTATCAAACTTAACTGTTTTTTATATGAGTACGTTATATGTGTACGCTTTTTATTCTTTTCATCACGTATCTGTAACTTAGTTCATTGTGATTATAAATATTGATTACCGCTTGTCTAAAGCGGAGTTGGGTTATCCTCCATCTCCACTGTGCGTCATTTTGCTTCGCTCAATTCCATTTGCTTCATATGCAAAATATGTGTATTCAAAAGTCCATCACACTTATTTAAGTCCGTTATTGACCAACGCGATTTAAGCCGATGATTATACACGAGGATAGGCGACATACATATTCCAATACCAATCACTCATACGACCAAACTGGAGTCAGATCTCGGGACACTAAAATGTAACGCAACATACCCAGTCGTGATCTGGCGCGTACAGTCGACCTGATGTTTTTGCCTAGAGTATGTCCAGCAAAACTGGTGAAGTCCGATTCAAAGTCGAAGACTTGCAGAACTATTCATTTTTGTGATTTATTTACCACCACACCGCGTTACTTTTATGTTCGTAGATTTTGAAGCTTTATGGGATCAAACAACTCATTCAAATGGCTCAAATAGTTCGAATAATTTTGAACAGAATATAAGAAGCTCTCATTTAACGGGCCTTCGTGTCTAGTAGTAGTGGATCACTGATACCTCCAATCAGGAAGCTAGGTATATTATCGATAAACAAGGACAAAGAAATTGGTGATGAGAGGCTTTAGTACTGAACCCTGAGGGACCTCACTAGGACATTCCACAGCCTGAGAGTAAGTGAATTTAACCCTGACCTTAAAATGTCTGTTTTTTCAGATATGAAGTGAGCCAGTCAATTAAAGGTGATTAGATACATAATCGTTCGAGCTTATTTATAAGACATGTATGTTTGACCCTACTAAAAGCCTTTGAGAAGTTGAGGTATTTTACATCAACCTTCCCCTTGCTATCAAGGATGACTGTCCATCTGTCCAGAGTGGTCAGTAGGTTGATTATATAACAGTGACCTTTTCTGAAACCGTGCTGTTGGAGTGAAAAGAAGTTTACAGGTAATAAGTAGTCACGTAGAACGTCGCACATCAGTGACTCCATAATTTTTGAGGATACTGAGAGAAGTGCTGCCGACATGTAGCTAGAAGGTTCGCTGCGTCGACCTCCTTTGAAAATAAGTGTAATGAGACCTGGCTTCCAGTTTTCTAGTAACGTTCCTCGGCCTAGCGAATGTCAGAACGTCACGCTAAGCGGTGTTGCCGATTCTGAAGCTGCCTCATTCAGTATAACAGAATGGATCACATCCGGATCAGGTGTCGTTTTTAGGTGCTGCAGTTTCCGGTACACTAAATCCTGTGGAGTTTCAGATGAAACTTTCGCCAATAGAGTTAGTGAGGGTCGGTTCGAATGTCCGGGAGTACTGTCCAGTCAGGAGATTAGCGGCATCACCTTCACTGTTGGTTGGGCCTTCAGGACTTAGCAGTTGCGAAACTCCAGTTTTGGCTTGTCGAAGAGAGGCTTCATAACGGAACAAGCCTCTTAGATTGGAAAAAAATTTATCGATAAGCTTCATTCGGTACTGAAGCCTTCTTCCTTCTATTGCCTTTTTGCATATGTTCCTTATTTGTTTGTATTGCCTGTATGTGTCAGTTCGTTTGTATTCCGCCTAGTAGTGCCTTTTCCGGCTTAGCAAACGAAGAGTGCAGATCTTGGTGACTGTAGGTTGCTTGTAGATTTTGGGTACCATCTGAAGAACAGACTGCCTCCTAGCACACAAAACCGTGTGCAGTAAAAAATCTCAATAAGCGTTCAGATCAAGTTGAGGGCGAACTTCCCGATTCACCTGCTGTAGATTATCCCGTTAAGCTGACACATCCAACTGTTCGAAATTCCAGCGCCTGTTGTTGGTGTATTGTCTTAGCTCAGTTTCTCCGATAAAACTGAAGGCTGTGGCGGCGTGGTCGCTTTCATCTAGGAAAGCGAGGATTGAGAGGCTGTCAACCAGGAATTCTTCGTTTGTAAGTACCCAGTCTAAGCGCAACGGCGTAACTATTACTTGCAAAATTATTATGCTATCAATACAATTTATGCTTTGACGCTTGCAGTTTGCAAACGGACCTTGAAAAACAATTAACTATCAGTTTCCCTCTATCAAATTCGAAGCTCGAAACCAAAATAATGGACATTGAAAGCGGTTAGGTTGAATGACCCCGGTTTGGCCTTGAAGCGGATGTCGGAAAGGCATAAATTTTATCTTTGATAATAGCTTCTGCTTCATCTTTTACATGCCGGGATGGATGAGCTCTCTATGTATTTTTCAGCCGGTAATGAAACATCGAAGTCCAAGTTGAATGAAAAGTCAGCAAAATCATTCACAAGGCCAACTAATTTTCGTAATGACGCACAACAACGCAAAAGCTTCAGAGGTTGTATCAAGAAGAATAAAACTATAGATAACGGCTCAGATAATGCTAACAACCCGTTCCTTAGCCTAAACTCTACTCCCAATAATCCCATGTGTGGTAGCTACAGCTGTGGAAATATCTCTACAAAAATGCCACATATTCTTCCTCCCGAAATAGAAGAGGGAAATATTGAGTACAAAGTAAGCAACCTATTTTTATTTGTTGTCCTGTCAACATATTCAGTATGTAAGGAAGTGGTATATGATTAACCGTTCCCGTGTATATGATACCATTAGGCCTCCAAGTGGTTTTAGACAGTATTGTATAAGTGATAAGCCTGAACTATAGTGTCGAAAATTTTGCAGGTGTTAACTGTTTTGGCCAAAGAAAAGGGATTGATAATTGGATGCCTTGTTATGTCATGGGTCAGTATTCGGATGTTTTTAGGATTTCTGAATTGTAAGCAATGTTAGTTCATGACTACAAAACCCAAACCCTACCACACAATCCTAACTCCTGGCACTGATTTTCAATCCGGTTTTGATGTTTACACCCTAACTTCTCTCAGTCTTTATTGATTCATCAGTATAACTTGACTGAATAAGCTTTGGCTTGACAAGTTCCGCGTCTACTAGCTGTAAATCACTGATGTCTGTAAGTGTGGAATTACGTATATAAAGAAAAAAACAAAATTGGATACGAATCGACCTGCTGCTCTGAAATTTCAGCGTTGGAACATTTCTTTCAAAGTTGGTATGCAAAAATAATATGTTTGAACTATTTCCTAATAAAGGAACCTGAAATGAAGAATTACCCAGGCTGTATACGAGATTTGCATCGTTTTGCGGATGAACTAGTCCCGCTTTTCAAAGCGTCGGTCTACATGCTTACGTTGGAATTTACAGCCTCGATAAGTGTTGACTTTGAAGGGTTTTTCGACTTGTTTTTGCTAAATGAAAACAATGGGAATAGACTGACTTTCCAAGCATTTTGTTTGAGGCTCCTAGCAAATATTATTTGTTTACACAATGGATCAATAGTTATTTCACGTCATTTGACCACATTGGTCGACTGAGTCCTTGACTAGTCCTTCCTCAGATACATACTTGACATTTCTGTCTTCAACCTGCACGCGAAGTATTTCTATTGCGATTTCCGTATGTCCAGTAAGACGGATAGACGTGTCCTTATGAGGTGAGAGCTAACCACTGATCCGTTTGAGTGATGACTAACAGTGGGTTTTTAGCATTTATCACATCTCTACTGATCTATTTTTGTCTAGCCATTAAATATCATAATCTGATCAAGTACTTTGTGACCATGTAACTCTGTGTCTGTATTTTATTATTATTTATTTAAACGCATAAATATTGGTACAAGAGGGCACCAAATATGTATGCGCCACACCATATTTGTGTGTGGGGGCTGTGATACTGCCCGGGTGCCCAGACCGAAGCAGGTGTTTTTCTTAGGGGGCCACACCCCGAGCCTCTGACCTAAAGGTCCGATCCACAGGGCAGTGGAGCATCGTAAGTAGATGCAGTCCCATGGTATCTGGTGACCAACAATTGGTTTATACGCCATTTGTTCTCTCAGGATACTGGAGCCCATGTGCACCATTGGTTTGGGATCCGGTTAAAGCGCCGGAAATTCGCTTTTCGTCCTCTGATTTTCGTAAACAACACCCCCACCACGAGGTAGTGAGTATGGCTTCCCCGGCAGAGGCTGTATACGCGTGGCCGTGTGAGAGCATTTCGAGAGGGAGGGAGGGCCCACCCCACTCTCGGCCATACCAGGGCATTTGGGGCATATGACCCTTAGACATTGCGAGTAAAAAATTAATCATAAATTAACTCATTCACCAGGTACTTGAGTGTGAACGACATTCCATGTGTCAGGGTTAACGATACTACTTAGTTACCTGAATCGAGATAGTTGGAGCGGTGTTCGAATCTCGGATTTACTGGCTTCAAGTTGAACCGCCTAACCATAAGACCACCACTGCATCTTTTATAGTCTCTCTGCATAAGAAAATTTCTAAAGTATTCGTTTCCAAAATACTTTTGTATTCGACGTATCTCCTGTCACCACCAACGAGATCATTCGGAAGAAAATATGCGGGTTTAACGAGGTTCTGTATTTTTTCACTCATCCTTATTCACTGGAATAAATTAATAGATAAAAAAAGCTTACCTCTGTTCATCATTAGGTCAGTGTGACATGTCACTATATATGCTTAAAGCAAACGTTTTCTCGAAATAAATTTTTGTATGTACATATTTGCTGCAGTCAGTCATCGTTACCTGTCCGTTAAGCTGGGGCACCAAAACCTCTGTCGATCTGACTTACCCTATCTACATTAAACCTACTCACTGTAGTAGCTATAAATGACAAACAGTTCTATTCCAGGAGGCTAAAAGAAGTATAAAAATCTAAATGTTTGATAGTCGTGTTTATGCTAATAAGGTACGACTCCACTAATCTGCAATTAAGTGAAAGTCATTTGTAGTCAGTTATTTAAATCATAAATACTTTTTTAAACCCTTCTATCTCTGTTTTCGCTAACTTTTCCTTACACCGATTTTAACCAATTCCTTTTTTACGTAGCGGAAATTAGTTGATCCTACACCAAATCGTTTTGAACAGCTTGTTACTCAAATGAAATGGCGTCTTAATGAAGGTGGAGGCAAAGCCATTTATAAATTAGGTGTAGATGACGATGGTCATGTCAGTGGACTTCGTCCATCTGAATTAATCAGTTCGTTAACAACACTTGAACGAATGGCAAAGCGTCTAAACTCCACTCTTCATCCTCTCAGAGAGCGTGTTATTGAACCGACAACTATTTCTTCGGATAAAGAATGTCGTAAAGCTATTGAAGTGCTTGTTCGTCTAGCGCCAACAACCAATGAAGGTGTAAGTCGAATGTTATATTCAGTACTATTGTATCAATTTTTTCCTGTAATGTAACTCACCGAGTACATATCCGTGTACTCGGCTTTGGACTACATTAGGCGTGTGAGCTAATATAATCCTAACTGGTTGCCTGAACCAAAGTAGGTAGGACAGCATTCAAACCTTTGACTAATGGTCAAAAATAGAGCGCTATAGCTACCAGGCCATCTGTTATTATTTTTTTGCAAAGTCTAATAAATCTATACTAACTCTAATCTGAAAATAATTATCGCCACAAATTGATATCAACTGAAGCAAATCAGAGTATTAGACAGCGCCTGCACTCTGAAACATTTTATTTTTCCACTATTTATGGTGTTTTTTTATCAATCTCATATTTTATTTCCACTGTTATCCCTCTGTTACTGTTGATGTAATTATATTTACTGTCCTCTTTTTGCTCAATACATCAATTTCTAGATTACCTATTTGGGGTAATACTCATTTTTACAAACCTATCATAGCTTATTTCTTTAAAATGAGAACTAAGAGACTGTTCTTCTTAGTAAGTTCAATAAAAGGCGTCTATAGTTCCACGTTCAAGCTACCACACTTCGTAACAGCATCAGGACAAAATTATCAAGGTAAACAACCGAGAAAATATTGATTGAAATAGAAAATGACATACGTCAACTCTAGTTCAAAAGGAATAAGCAGGAATGGAAATTATGGGATGATTTCAAGCTTAAGATTTATAGAAGAATTAGTGGTGAATGCAGCTGCTACTCCGTAATCTACCCTCCCTTTATCAACCACAAATTATAGTTACCTTACGGTCCCCATCTTGGGAGTCTATATCTTCCAATATGGTTCAGCTCAACGGTCTGTAGTTTCATGTAATAATTCCATGCCTTAGTTTGCTTGTCTCTAGCTTTATCCTAACCAACAGTACACGTTCTAGTAGGTGATAAATAAACTGCCTGGTTGAAAGAAATAACACAAACCAACATCTTTGATCCTCTTCCTCATCTACGGCAATTTGAACTAGTTTAAACTATCTGCCGTTTTACACCTCAAATTCTTCATTATTCTTATCTGGCGTGGTAGTTAAAGCAATTAACTTTTAATCAACAGGTCTCAGGTTCAAATCCTATTCCTTGTACGTTAGTTCACTCTGCTAGGAGGGGACTTTTTTTACGGTCTGCCACAAAATCAAGTACATAGACTTGTTACTTGGTAAAGAGATTGCATTATTGTGTATGATTATCACACTAAATGTTTCTGTAAATTTGCTTATGTAACTAGTGAATATCGTTTACTTCCCTATTATTTAAATATTAATAACAATAATAATCATTAAACATATGATTTGTGTGATATGGTGTAACAGCTGATAAAACTACTAATCCAATTGATAATGATTAACATATAAATTAATTTATGAAAATATTAGGGGAATAGTAGAATGATTATTCTTTCTCTATTTGTGTTAGAAATTATTATTTTAGATCCTGGTAATTGTTTCTGTAATAATAATAATAAACAGTCAAATGACAACCGGCCATGATCGCAACGTGATTTAACTTACCTGTTACTTTAATCCATTCTATCTAAAGTCTTTATTCCCTAAGATTATATTATTATCGAAAGATTTATTGATTACGGAATATCACTAACTTCAATTCAGATCCATTCATTCTTTGTCTTCCCTGAACTTAGAAAGTATTTTAAATCTTATATTCTATGAATTTTTTTTATCCATCGTGATGTATTTTTTTGTCTGTCTAATGTTTTTTAACCATTGTTGATATTACTAATACTAATACCGTATTTATTTTGATATTTTCATCTCGTGTTGATATGGTGTGCCAACTTGAACTTATGCACGTATATGCTAGGTTCTACGTTGTGTGTTGACTGACTGGTTTCTGAAAGATGTTTCACTAACGGCTAATGGTGATCTAATGAACATAATGTGTTTTCCCTAACCACTCTATTTCCTTACTGATTTTTTCGGTGGGGCTATAATTTATGGAGAACCTTTGAGCAACGCTAAAATAACCTAGGGAATGTCCACCCACTAACTAGGACTAAATGATGGTTATAAAGCAGTGTGAGGAATTTTAATTATGATTTACAGTTGATGGATAGGATTAGGAATTAGATTTAGAGTTTTCATCAAGAACTGAGATCAGCTATAACGCCGAAATAGTATTTAGCCAAATAAGTATGAATTTTGTGCCAAAATCCGAGACCTTTTATCTTAAATCTGATTGATTCGTCCAAAAATTATAGTCTCGCCATTTTTTCTTCTGATTGTCGTAACGTTATGATGTCTCGGTAGTATTAGCAATGTGTTATTCAGTACAAATCTAACTATTAAGAAGATACAACCAGCCTCAATTAATTATTGACCCAACCATCAGACTCATACTAAGTAATACTACTATTTTTCAGGTACATGAAGAAAGTGTTAGTTTTCATGTTATCTGTATCTTACCAATCCCTATCTCCTGTACCATATTAATTTCTCTTAATCATGATGAGTATTCGTGATGTATACGAATACTTTTTTGTTGTATAATGTTAGTTGTATGATCCAATTACTGCCTATACTTTTACTACCCCTATCACTACGGAATTTAAATCGACAATTGTATCTGTGTGCCAACGTGGCATGACAACTTGAACTGATGTACGTGCGTCCGAAGTTCTACGTTGTTGCTGACTGACTGGCTACAGGCATAGATCCTTGAGTGACTGATATTAAGCTGACACAGACTGGATAATTAGATCATTTGTAAATTAAATTTAACTGACTTTCAATTCATAAAAATAAACTGTATGATCGGAAAAATTATTATTGCTTAACCTTCATTAATTACCTGCGGGAGATAACCGTCCCACACTCGATATGGTTAAACTGCACTGGTCACGACTTATCACTAGAACTCCAGAAATGGCACCAGTTCGTGAATTAAACTGCAAAAAGTTCACAATCTCCACAAATTCCCTCAATTCTAATAATCTTTAAACGGCCAAATTATTTTAATGAGTGAAAAATAGATTCATCATTTGCGGTTTAAACTCATTAACTACCTTTGTTGCAAATTGATGGATTCAATGGAGTTTTACGTAACCCATTTATAAAGTACTAGGATTTGAGTCACATTCATTTTTATGTGATTATGTTTGGAATTCAACTATACCGATAATTGTAGTACCGAGTCAACTCACTCGAATAAGATAATTGACTCATTCGATAGTTCACTGGTTCCCGATTCACTTGACCAGCACATCAAAACACCCAACCATGAGATGACAAGACTTCCAAGAGCGCTTTTATTTCTCAAGATAATAGTGAAATTAATAGGCATCACAGTATATATTATTTTATATTATCAATGAAGTTTTGTATTGTCCGGGTGTTCATATTCAGAACTGAATTCTGATCAGTCTCTGGTATATGACCATCCTGAGATGATTGCCGCTATATAGTTATTTTGTGAAAAATTTTAAATCATATAGATTGTGACTAGCGGTGAAATCCGAGACACATGTTATGTCCTATTTTGGGACTTGTTAGTAATATTTAATTATATTGTCGGTTCTGATATTCACACCGACTCGAACCCAGTACACATTTCTTCAAACACTAATGCGTTATTTACATTATGTGTCGTTTTTACGCCCCATAATAATATTAATAAATATGAATCAAACGATATTGGTACATTGCATAGGTTATATTACTATTTTATTTATTTATTTATTTATGTGAACACAAATATTTGTACAACGGGGCACCAGATACATGTGCGCCACACAAATCTCATTTGATTTGTGTGAGGGCTGTGATGCTGCCTGGATGCTCAAACTGAAGCAGGTAGTTTTCTTAGGAAGCCACACTCTGAGCCTTCGACCTAAAGGTCTGATCCACAAGACAGTGGAGCATCGTAAGGAGATTCAGTCCCATGGTAGCCGGTGACCAACGATTGATTCATGCGCCATTTGTTCCTTCAGGATACTGGAGCCCATGTACACCATTTGTTTGGAATCGGGGTTTTCCAACTCCCCTAGGTGGACTCTCCATGTACACCGACCCGGTTAAAGCGCCGGACATTCGCTCTGCGTCCTCTCAATTTCGTGAACAACACCGCTACGAGAAGGCGGTGAATAGGACTTCCCTGGCAGAGGCTATATACGCGTGGACATGCGAGAACATTTTGAGAGAGAGAGCCAACTCTTCCCACCCTCGGCCATACCAGGGCATTTTGGGGCAGGTTATATTACTATCAACATCTGGATGATTACCGATTGCGTAACAATATTGACTTAAATCAATCCTGATAGAGTAATACACGATCACCCAAACAAGAGTATCTGTAACGATGTTCGAATTTACATTCATTCTTACCCAAAATTCAAATACTCTAATTGAAAGATCTTCACTTTATAAATTGATAAATGATGATTAAAGTTATTTTATTCTTAAATGATTATCACCCTGTAAATAAGGTACTTTATAATCATTAATCAGTTAGTTATTGCATATAACACCTTGAAAGAAATAAACTTCGGTGATTCACACTAAATAATCACATTTTTTTCTACACAACATTGAAGTAAAGGTAACATTTCTAGTAGAATTCGTGTGTTACGTATGATACGCAATTATTATTACTATTTATAAATGGCATATAAATAAGAAAACTCGTGATTTCTAATAAAACTTTCACTCACCTATGTAATTATTGCCTTGATTTATTGAATCCAGTAGTATAAACAAATCCCCTCGACACACAGATATCAATGTGTGATACTTTTTTCTTCTCTGCGTTGCCAAAGACATCGCTATTATTATTATTATTCTATGATTATTGTTATTACTATTACCTTTCCATAAGAACGTCAATGTTTTTTTTTACTATTACTCCTAGTTATGTATAAAGTATTTATTATTCGGCAGTACGTGAACTGTACATCTTCATAACGTGTGTACATTTGCTGGTTGCTATTTTGACGTGGTGATCGGGCTTGTCTATCGTGACGATTCAAACGAGCTATATTGGCTGGAACACATGTTTCTTTACGTCCTACCATGTCAGGTAGGGCAGTTGGCGGACGACGAGACGTTAAGCAGTAACTTAAGGTCCGAGGATGAGACTATACTGCTGACTGTACAGGAGTTTGACAGTAGTAAGGTGTTTCTCCCAGACAACCAGCATCTACTTATCTTGAAATTCTCATTAGTCCTGATAGTCTGGTGTCTGACGAAGTCTCGGCGCAGATTCAGAAGACCTGATTGGCTTTTGCCAATTTACGTCACTTGTGTTGTAGGCGGGATATACCTTTTCTAACCAAAGGGCGAGTTTATTGCGTAATAGTTTGCTCCGTTCTACTTCATGGATGTGAAACATGACCATTAAGAGTAGATAATATTCTTAGGTTACTGGTATTCCATTATATGTGTCTACAAAACATCGCTCGTGTATTTCGGGACTGGAGTAAGCAATGTCGAAGTTAGAGATAGAGTACTAAGCAAAGATGGTAAATCGTGTGATGAGGTAATAAATCTTCAACTGAGGTGGTTGGAACATGTGTTACGAATGTCCATTCACCATCTACCTTGACGGGTGATGTGTGGTTCTTTTCATTTAATAATTATCCTTATAGTCTTTATCTTATTCTTCACCACACTTTATGTATATTGTGTTTTCAGTGAGCAAATGTGGAGTATTTGAAAAATAATGAATACAATCAATTTGATTGGTTCTGCGTTTCTTGTTCTTTATTAATATTCATGTGTTGACCACCTTGATAGAACGCTTTTTACACTGAAAGTAACTTCTCGAAATATTGATCCCACGAATTGTAAAGTCAATTAATTTATAAATGATACTCATACCTTAAGAAGTAATAACTATATCTGGTTATACCAAACCTTAGAAAATGACATCTGTAGTTTATCGTTTAAGCGCTTACACTAAATCGACTCGGCAGTTCTCTTAACCAAATAGTTAGAGACTAAGTAACATAGCTCTGAATTATTCTCTACGGCACAGGTGCATTTACTCTTTGTCTTCTATTAGCTTTCAAGCTTCTTAATTATCTTTAAGTTTTTTCATACCGTAGATCTGTATTCTCTTCTCGAATCATATATTCTATCCCCAATCTTTTCTACTTCTACTTATAATGTTACTACTTATTTTACCCTGGAATTTCACTGTACTGATGTAATGTGGCAACTTGAATCCCTCGGGTTCTATGTTACATATGACTGATTACATTTATATGCCTTAGATCGTATACATTACAGTTGGAATTTTAGATTGGTCACTTTAAGTAGCAGTATATCTCTTTAAGTTAACGGCATTAATATAAATTTACTCAATGTTTACTTTGTTTTAATAAGAATAACCGCCTTGTTCAAACATCCTTCATCACACCCTCATATCAACTTTAGAAACTACAATTACTGCTTGCCTTATTGAATTGATCGACTTTTGTTTCAGCATATGATGTCGCTGGTTTACTGTTCGGCTCTATCAAAATCTTGACACGGATAGAAAAGCCTATTAAAGTTTTATTTTTCAACGTACAATAACCATGATAGACAAGTTATATATAGCTGTATAACTATGTCATATTCAGTTGGGACAGCTATTAATAGAACACACTATAGATTGACATTTTTGAAAATAAAATGCAACAATCATACAAGATTTTAGAATGCTAGATTGTTAAGTTTGTTGTTCAGTTTGATATAAGGTTCGAATATTGAAAGCTCCAACAAGTAGTTTGGAGCGTAATTTCAGAAGACTTGGAATCGCACTTCGTGAACTGGAATCCATAGTATGTGAGGAAAAAAGATAAAGCGATGGGAGAAGGGTTGGTAAAAGGAATTAAAATGGAAATACGATTATGAACAACGTGGTTTTCAGTCCTGATAGATGTGTATGAGTGGTTGTCATTTCCCGGTTGTCCACATCATAAAAAGATACTTCTTTGTGAGATACCTGAAAATAAAACTGTATTGAGGGTAGTTTTGACCAAATGGGAGTTCTAACATAGACCCCAAAGGACAAATACTTTAGACCGGTTACATATGGCCATGTTTTTAACTCCTTACTTTCAAGGCCTTACGTCTGGCGAAGGAAATCCATGGGGCAAAGCTAAGCTACATTTACGGTCGACTTTTCCATTTTGAGGAGGTAATATCTTTGAAAATGGTGGTATTCTGAGGGGAACCTCTCACTCCTATTACATTCACGTGCAAGTGAAAGTACGACTTTACCCTCGAACCTTAAGTTTACTGCTTTTAGTCTTACTTCTCCGCAACAGACCTACTCAGTATAGTAATACCTAAATGGAACAAGTATCTCTTTCATTGGAACTCAGCTGAATCATCGTAATGTTCGGGCCAGACCACCATGCCAAAGTAGCAGATACAGTCGTTTTGTATAGTTTTTAGGATGAAATAGTCGAGAGAAAAAAACATCTTTCCAACTAGTCATTCTCTGCTAACAAAAAAAATGTAAACATATTTTCAGAATGGTTATCATAAATAATTTCTTTTATTAACATTAATCTTAGTAACTATGTTGGGATTCTCATTGTTGTGTTTCTTTTGTTTTCATTAATATTATTTAAATTATCTAGTCACCAGATTTATGTGTAGCTTTAGTTGGTGGAATGGATTCAGGCAAATCAACTTTAATTAGTGTATTAACCGATGGTGAATTGGATAATGCTCGTGGTAAAGCACGATTAAATCTATTTCGTCATTTACATGAAGTACAATCTGGTCGGACAAGTAGTTTAAGTCGTGAATTATTAGGTTTTGATGCAAATGGTAATGTTACTAATTATAAATATGCTGATGGTAGAGTTTATCGACGTTCAACAGAAGAAGTAAGTTGATTATTAATAGTTGTATATAATGTAATTAAACACCAAAATATTTTGTAATTTCATCATTGTTTCTTCTTTTTTTTGTTGATTGGTTGATTTATCCTATCAACTAATCAGAATACACACCCACGATTTACTTTTTGATTAGTCTCTAACCACATGATTATTTGGAATTTCTTAGAGAAAACTATGCAACACTTAGAAATAATTTCATCAGTTATTTCGTTCAATTTTAATTAGTTTTCTCAAAGTTAACCGATGTAAACATTGTGAAAATTTTATGCAAATAAACTTTCCATAAATATATACTACTCAAATGTCACTTTGTAAGTGCAGTTTGTTGAGATATCAGGCTCAGTTCATTGCAACTTGTTGTTTAAGTTTAGTTTTGTTCGTTTATGGCTGTCTATTCTTGCTATTTCTGTTTTTATCTTGTCATAGATATCCAGCTACAAATAATAGGCCACAGACCAGCATTCCCCAACCCACTATGTCCTCAGCCTTCATTTCTAGTTCTGTCCAATTGTTCTTCATTCTTCTCATGTCTGTCTCCATTTCTTGGCGTAATGTGTTCTTTGATATTCCTCTCCTTGAGGATTCCAAGTGAGGGCGTACCTTGTGACGCAATTGAGTGTTTTCCTCAATGTGTGTCCTATCCAATTCCAGAGCTTATTCCTGATTTCTTCCTCCGTTGAGATCTGGTTTGTTCTCTCTCACTGTAGGTTGTTGCTGATAGTATCTGGCGAACAGATCTGATGTATTTTGCGTAAACAACTGTTAATAAACACTTGTGATTTCTGGATGATGACTTTCGTAGTTTTCCAGGTTTCCGTCCCATACAGTAGAAGTATTTTGACATTTGTCTTGAAAATTCTGAGTTTGTTGTTGGTTGAAAGTTGTTTTGAGTTCCAGGTGTTCTTCAGTTGTATATATGCTGTTCTTGCTTTGCCAATTCGAGCCTTTCACATCTACATCAGATCCACCGTGCTCATCAATGATGCTGCCCAGATATGTGAAGGTTTTTACATCTTCCAAATCTTCTCCATCAAGTGTGATTCCATTCGTGTATGTTGTGTTGTATCGGAGAATCTTGCTTTTTTTGTATAATTATGATCGATTTTGGTTGTATTAGCGTTATTTTATGAAGTTAGATTTTTGTATCTAGAGTACGTAATGCGCCGGGACAATCAAACATAGGGCAAAAGATAAGTGAAGGACGCTGGCAGGCATGGTATTGGTCAAGATTTGGCTTCATTTTCTGAGGGAATAGATATGTGCTATGGATTGGAAATATGTCTTTATTTTATGAGGGATATGTGGTTACGTTTTTAATTGAGTTGTTCACACACTCTCGATTCAGTCGGCCAATAAACACTCGCTCACTCTTGTTTCTTCACTCAAGTTGCTGGTTTGGATACCGATATAATAAGCATGTAAATCAGCATCAAACTTGGACATCTGTATAACATAACTCTGTCCAACTTTATTTCTCGTCAATTCGTTTACCAGTTATAGCTTTGTGTAATAAGCTTCGAGCCATACTTTAAGCGTAAGAACCATTGAAACTACTTGGCTATCTAAACTGAGGTAAGTGGGACGGAGTTCGAGCCTTAGCGGCTAAATCCCAAACATTACGAACACTGACCCCATTACTGTTGAAATCTTGGTTCGACTCGTGAACATTCTGCGGGTAAAGTAAACATAATAACCACTACACTATTAAACCCTTGGTGATAAATAACTTTGAGTGATACTTGCGATGATAAAAAGAGGAGAGGAGGTTACATAGTTTGAGTTGGCTATATATGTTGAATATTGAAACTGTCAATTATTTCTCATTCAAGTAAACAAAACACAAACTTTTCATATCTTTTATTTTTTGTTCTCTTCTTAAGGTTGTTCGAATGTCATCCAATTTATTAACTTTACTTGATTTAGCTGGACATTCAAAATATCAACGTACAACATTAGCTGGTATTTCTTGTAATCAACCAATAATGGGCATTTTAGTAATATCTGCTACAATTGGTTTAAGTAGTATAGGATTAGATCATATACAATTAATACGTTCATTAAATTTACCAATGATCATTGTATTAACAAAAATTGATCAATTATCTCATGGAATTGAACAAATCAAACGTATTCATATAATTTATCGTCAATTAATATATCAATTTAAACAAATTGATAATGCATGGTCATACGGTGTACCATCATCACCAATATCACAAACGAATACAGACTATTCATTTTTAAATGATTGGAAATTGAATTCAGCTAGGTAATTCAATTGTAATATGTGCATTTTTTTAAAAAGTTTGCATGTTTTTTTTTGTTGGTGTTGTTGTTAAAATGTTCCTTTGTACTTTAAACTGTACTGTCAAAAAAAGTATCTATAAAGTACATTTTTTTCGTTAGAAAAACCATAAAAAATTTTACAACAACAATAACCATCATAAGCAAAGATGGATAGTGGCTAGCAGTGGAATCCAGGACGCGCGTTTCGTCCTGTTTGGGACTCGTCAGCTGGATGTATCTGCATCTCGGAGTTGATGTTCACTCTGGGATTCGAACTCAGTACCGTTCGCTTCCACTGCTAGCCACTATCCATCTTTGCTTATAATGCTTGTAAATTAAGGCAATATCGAGGTATACGCACAGTATGCACATATGCCAATAAGAGACTGATCAATTTCAGTCCTAAAACATCAATGGGAAGATTCAAGTAAAACAATAACAACTGAATTAAACAATAACCATCGTTTAATGAGAGGATTGTAAAGATTATTGAATTTGTAAGTAGTTTTACATTATGGACTGTATTTATTATGATAATCATCGAAGAATCCTATACTAGAACGAAACAACTGTCTAGTACTTCATGGGTTCAAATCCCGCGAGCGGGACCGTGGATACGCACTACTGAGGAGTCCCACAATAGGACGAAACGGCCGTCCAGTGCTTCCAAGTTTTCAATGGTAGTCTAACATCAATCGGTTCTTGATCTCAATCAATAACATAATAATCTCCACAACACTATGCTGATAATAACCATGTGCTCACTAGTGACTACATTCGTGAAGGAATTCTCGGAGTTCTGGGGAGAAGCCGTGACTAGTGGAGCTAATCCGTGTCGGGTAGAAACAGGTGTCTACCTCACTATAATGGAAGATAGTTGCGCAATTTTTTGGATTGGTTGAGGTTAGACATTAACACTATTGGATGCCGGCTCAGTGGTCCAGTAGGTCAATCGTTCGCACGCCAGACTGAAGGCCCTGGGTTCGAATCCTGCCATTGGGACTGTGGGTGGGCATTGCTGAGAAGTCCCACAATAGGACGAAACGACCGTCCAGTGTCTCCAGATTTTCAGTGGTGGTCTAACATCAATCAGTTCTTGATCTCAATCAATGAATTTCAATAGTTGTCTCGCTTAAAATCAATTTATGATGTAAAACTACAATGTAAAGTGGCTAACTGGATCACAAGTTTACATCTCTTCCTCTCTTTCCATTTAAATTCAACTCAAACTATCATCAAACGTTGTACGTAACATTTCTTGTTTCAAGGCATTTACACAAACTCCATAACCCATTATTTAGTTACATTAACTTAACCTTTAAAAAAAAGAATCTTAGCAATTCACGTTTTCGTACCTAGTAAATTAATATATCCTTAAGTAAGAATAAAACAACTGTTCAATGTTTCATAGTTTTTAGTAATTTTCGAATTAATATATCAGCTCATGATGATGAAAATTACTACAAACTAAACAATCTGTACAGTGTCTTTTGTTTACTCACTTGTAGGTTGCTAGTATTTGATCATATATGTCTTCATAGTATTGCTCGCGTATGTCAGGACTATTCAATGACTAATGCTGAAACTAGACTCGGTGTTCTTAGCAAAAATAACAAGTCGGTTAATGAAGTAATGAATCTTTATTGATTGAAGTGGTTGGGATATAGATTATGTAATTCATCCTCTACCTACCTCAATCCTCGATGTTGACTGGTGTAGGAATCATTCAGTCATATGTAACATAAAACCTGACAGTTATATGCGTTGGCTCAAGTTGTCACATTATTGGAAGTAATAGCAATATCAGAAGTAGTAGAAAATATTAGGCATAGGCAATATGATCCAAGAAGAAAGATTAAGTTGATTGGATAAAAAGCTTAACATAATTTTTCAAATCAAGATCTAAGAGAAGACAGAAAGTGAATGCATCTGCTCCAACCATTGATTACAATAATGGTGTAGAATTAGATTAGAATAAAGCTAAGAGTGAACAAATTGAGGTATAACATCAATACATGAATTCATTGACTATTGGACAGTAGGTGCACACTACTTGGTCGTGGTCATTCCATAAATCCGCTCTTCCTTCTCAATCCATATTCTCTATCTTCAGTTGTTTTTTTTTACTTTCACAAATACAACAACAGACAGCTATGTAGAATAATAGTTCATTCATTAAATATATACATTTTCATTTTTCTTTTTCTTTGACCTTTCTTTCTCTCATTATATTATAATTTTGACTTTATCCAAATAAACAAAAGCTGATTGTCACATGTATCAAAGAAAAGATCATTTGTTGTTGTTGTTGTTGTTTTCTTCTTCAAAATGACGTGATCTATCAAACGGAATATTTGATCTTGTTTCCTTTATATTCAAAGAAACTTATTGAAATATGAATAAATTCTCTTTCTGTTTCTTTCTCATTATATAAATCATTTATTTATGATGGTACATCAGTCAAATCACTAACATATATTTACATCTATGTCTTACTCTAATTGCATACTACTATTTATAGTGTTGAATAACAAAATGGTTTAAGTTGTATTAAAAAGCTGAAAAGAATCAAATAAAGAAATAATATGACTTTGTGAAGTGATTGGTTGTTAAACTGAACCATCTTGTTGATGGCGAAACTCTGGAAGAGGTAGAATCCTTCACATACCTGCGAAGCATCATCGATGAACAAGGAGGATCAGATGTATACGTAAAGGCAAGGATTGGCAAAGCAAGGGCCGCATTCCTACAATTGAAGAACATATGGAACTCAAAACAACTTTCAACCAATATCAAAGTGAGAATCTTCAATACGAACGTCAAGGCAGTTCTACTGTATGGAGCTGAAACTTGGAGAACTACAACAACAACCACCAAGAAGGTGCAAGTATTTATAAATAGCTGTCTACACAAGATACTCAACATCCATTGGCAGGATACCATCAGCAACAGCCTTTTGTGGGAGAGAACAAACCAGCTTCCAGTTGAAGAAGAAATTAGGAAAAGACGATAGAAATGGATAGGACATACATTACGGAAATCACCAAACTGCATCACAAGGCAAGCTCTAACTTGGAATTCTGAAGGGAAACGGAAAAGCGGAAGGCCAAAGAACACATTACATCGGGAAATAGAAACAGATATGAAAAGGATGAATAACGACTGTAAAGAGCTGGAAAGGATTGGCCAGGACAGGGTTGGATGAAGAATGCTGGTGAGCGGCTTGTGCTCCTTCACGAGGAGTAATAGGCATAAGTAAGTAAGTGAACCATCTCGTTAGATGTCTGGTCTTTCAAATGTCGATTTACACAATGATCTCGTAATCAATAGTTGAAGAGAGACATTAGATGAAAATGACCCGAAATTAACTGGTGTATCCTAGTAGTCGCATATAATGTAATATTGGAACGATTGTTTATATCAACAAAATTATAATCTTCTAATATTTCAATGCATAGAATGTTGAGTTTTGGATGTCCGGCTGCTTAGTGTAGGCTGATTTCACAGAGGAGAAATAGTCGAAAGTAGCGTTATTTGTTCTCTAAAGAAGTGACTTACACCATATCACAAAACGTCAAAAATTCGTCTTTATTACTCATTTAGATATTTACAAATATATTATTTTCATTGTTTAGATCTCGAACTGATCTTAGCTAGATCACCATTGAAAACATGGAAGCACTGCACGACCTTTTCGTCCAGATATGGGACTCCTCAGTGGTGTACACGCACAGTCCTGTACGCTGGAATACGACTCAAGATCTTCGGTCTCGCTCGCAAACACAACCTCCAAACGTCTGTGGTATAGTTAGGTGTTCATATGCGAGACCGAAGGTGTTGAGTCCGACTGCAGAGTACAAGGCCATGGTTATTGCTGTAACGTGTGTGACTTGCAGGTCTTGATAAGCAGCGCTTATATCGATCGATCGCTTCTGTGACAGTGGACACGTAAACACGGACGGACGACCTAGTGCCCTGATTGGCCCCGCTTCGCAGTCTGTCCCAGCCAGTTGAGTCTAGAACACAAGTCACAGCCTCTGAGTTATGAATCATTGTATTTCAGACATACTCTATTTATATACTAACCAAACAAACCACATCGTACCATAAAATAGAAAACAATATTTACACAATATTTAACAAGTGAAACAAACATCGACCAATGGCAAATGTACATTTAAGGTCCAAGGCCACCATAGACTTAACACGATAATTATTGGTATATTTTTCCGACTATCCTAACAGTTATACATTGTTGAAGAGTCCCATATTTGGACAAAACGACCGTTCAGTGCTTCCAAGTTTCCAACAGTGGTCTAACATCAATCGGCTCATGATCTCAATCAAAAACTTAATAATCTTCACAACCCCTATACTGGTAATAAAAATGTATTATTATCATTCCTATTATATTCTTTCATTGTTAAATTTTCTTTCCTTGAAATTTTTATCTTTAATAGAGGGGATTTCAATGATGATTATTTTATGCCACCATTTTTTCCTGTTTCATCTGTCACTGGTCAAGGTATTGATAACTTAATGCATTTTTTAAGTCGTCTAAGTTGTTTAAATCAATCACCAATGCCAACGTTATCCATGTCACCATCATCAACAACGACAACAATCCATCCATTTGAATCTTCTGATCATCGAAATCCAGATCATCATCCTCATCAACAACAACAATCTTTAGAATTCAATAAATTTTCCAATGAAACTCATATTCAATTCATATTTAATAAAATAAATGAACAAATGAAAATTATTAAAACTTATCGTGATTTTAATGGTACATTATTTTGGATTAATCAAGTATTTACACAAATACCAGGGGTTTCTAATCCAGTTATAGTTGGACGTGTACAACTTGGTCAATTATTAAATAATCAAATATTATGGCTTGGACCAGATCAAGTAAATTTATATTCATTATAATTAATAATTATTGAATGAGATACAAAATTTTATTTCAGAAATTGATCTATGTTATTCTTCAGATTGATCATAAAGATTAAAGTAGTTGAATGTTTCTTAGTCAGTCAGTCAGTCAGCTACAACGTAGGACCGCCCTCATACTTCTAACACCACTCAAGAATGTTTCTTGGAAGTCTCATTAGTTCTGATGGATTTACTTTTACCAACTTATGCCGCCTATAGTATAGGCAAGATATTAATCAAGGGATAAGTATACTACTCATCAGTTTTTCATGTTCTGCTCTATGCTTGTGAAGTATGGTCTTTAAAAATAGAGGATATCCGTAAATGAGTAGTATTTGATAACAGGATACCTTCGAATCATCAGTCGTGTATATTGGGACTACGAATTGATTAGTACTGAAATTAGATTCAAGGTAACAAATAAGACTATCAAATTGGTTGATAAAATAATACTGTGAGTTTTAATCGACTGATGAAGCTGGAGAATGTGTTGCTTATGTCTGATCACTGCCCACCTCGACAGGCGATATTGACTGGAGTATCTGTAGGTTGGAAGAAAGCTAAAGAAGCTAAAACTAAAGTGTATCATCAGTCTATGAAATCATTGGACGTCGGTGTTATAACTTGTGCCCTGTATCCCTATTAATGTATAACGTGATGATGCCGCCAATTAGAGAACAGTGAATTGTCGACCGGATCAATGACTTATCAAGCCTATACGAGCAGTGTAGAGTCCTTAGCGATCCTGCTTCCCGCCTAGCCCTACCTGTTAAGTTCAGAACACCAATCTCAGCCTCTGCGATATGAATCATTTAATTCAAACAAACTGGGTTTATATACCAACCAGACAGATCACATCTCACCATAAAATAGAAAGTGACATTTGTACAAGATTTAGCCAAAAGTGGCTGTGATTGTGGGAGATATTAATTGATAGACTGGGCATAACTCAAGAATGGTAAATGGTTTAATAATAGTTCATAGGTCAAAATAAAGCTTATGATAAGAGGAACACGAATATGCATAGTTTAGTTAATTAACAATTATACGATAAAAATATACGTATAGTATTACTCTAGTAATAGATTCCAACAGTTACCATTCATTATTCTCATCGGGATATAACAGTCGGTCTGAGCCATGTTAGTTTAATGCCCACTCAATAATTGCCACCCATGGTCGGATACGTTGGTTGAGATGACTCAGATGCATTCACTGTTTGTTTTCCTTTGTGTCCAGAATTCCAAAACTATTTTATTTTTTCTTCTCGAATGATATCTTCTATACTTAATCACTTTTGTGATCACTGACACTATTTCTCTAGTACTCATCTTTATAACTTCATCTCTCTTTGTTGATTTAGTGGGTTAACTTAAACCAATTCACATATATACCAGGTTTTACGTTGCTTATGACTGACAAACAAGGCTCTTTTACTTTATCTTCTTGACGTAAAATTATCCCCTTCTGTTTCTTTTTTTTTGTAGTTTGGTGATTTCTATCCAGTTCAAATTGTTAGTTTAATGCATAATCGTCAAGTACATGATATTGTATACGCTGGACAGTCAGCATCAATGGAGGTGTATTTTTTACCAAAATCATGGAATAGTATGAATGATAAACAACGTCAAAGCATCTTACATAGTATATCATCACCCACTTCACTGTCAATAACATCATCTTACAGAACAATGAATGATCATAAAAAGTCATTTTCATTATTCGGTAATAATAATGACAATATTTGTAATGATGATGATAACTGTACTGGGAATGAAGAGAATATTCCACATAATAATAATAAGAAGAAGAATGTCAACAGTCTATCGTCATCATCGTCAGATATTTATCAATTTTATTCACCAATAAAAATACGTCGTGGAATGATTCTTCTCACTTATCCAATGTTATTAACTGCATATTCATTGTTTAAAACATCATCACCGGGATTATTACCATGTACCATCGATTCTTCCCCGCTATCATCATCACCATCTGAATTTATTTGGAATGAACAATTAAAATCTAAACATTGTATTAATTTCACCGTAGTATGGACAGTTAAATTGAAACTAATTCGTCGTCTACCTATAGTATCTTTTAAATTAGGCAATCCACCGGTAATTTTAACGCCAATTCCATCAATTGGACAACGTGTAAGTATTTATGCTGGATGTGTTTGTCAAACTGGTGTTGTACTAGAAACGATAAATCAATGTAAACATGAACAAGAAATGCAACAGAACAACTTGAAAGATTATATGGTGAATAATGAGGTTTGTAAATGATTATTCCGATTGATGAATCATTTTTTTTGTTCAAGATAGATAACAAAGAACTTTAACTGGCTGATACTTATCTATTTACTTACGCCTGTTAACCCCCGTAGCGGAGCATAGGTGTTCCACCAGGATTCCCTATCGAACTCTGTCCTGGTTGATAGGCGGATGCTTAAAATATTGAGTTCCACATAGGCTAACAGACGTAACACTTTACTTACGCCTGTTACTCCTCGTCGAGGAGCATAGGCTGCTGACCAGCATTCTTCATCCAACCCTGTCCTGGCCAATCCTTTCCAGCTCTTTACAGTCGTTATTCATCCTTTTCATATCTGTTTCTATTTCCCGATGTAATGTGTTCTTTGGCCTTCCGCTTTTCCGTTTCCCTTCAGAATTCCAAGTTAGAGCTTGCCTTGTGATGCAGTTTGGTGATTTCCGTAATGTATGTCCTATCCATTTCTATCGTCTTTTCCTAATTTCTTCTTCAACTGGAAGCTGGTTTGTTCTCTCCCACAGTAGGCTGAGACGTAACATCACTAGATTATAAAATCAATGACCGTTGAACTCATCTGTATTGGTGAATATATACTATCTGATTGGAAGGAGTTTGCACCATCAGTGGTTGTTTAGACGTTGAATGACATAATCCAGAGTCAGTAGCAGTGACACAGTAGTTATCACTCTTGATCTTCCTCTGCATATTGAGTTTTGTTAATCCTCTGTACACATCTTTTCGATCTGTATCCTTCAGTGTTCATTCTTTTTATTATAATTGATTATGATATTATTTCGACTACTTTGCTACTGATTGATCACTGAGTAGTGACCAATTTCATGTATGTTAACTTCGTAGTGCTGGTTGAATTTTACCGATCGTGTTCCAATGTGGTCACTAGTCTAAGTAACTCGAGATCGCGTGCGCTATGCTGAGATGTAAGATTGTGTTTTGAGGTAGTGGACAGAAAACCCTGGAGCTAAGTTTTGTGCTATTTGAAGCTCGGCAACAATGTGTACCTGTAATCTTGAGGGAACTGATGTTCCTTGGCAGATCCGATCCTATGTCACCCACCTTTGTTATCAGTGAGCTATTCATGCCGCAAGTGACCTCCGGTGAAATTAAAATGCAAATAAAACCCTAGATACAGGGTTTCATGTCGATTATCTCCAACCGCTAACTTTGCTACTCACTCTGTTAACTTCATCTCATCGCGCTAATGTGTGATATGGTATTTTGAGTTCATGCGAAATCTATACCATGTTAATTATTGTTTTGGAAATCTACTACGATACACGATACAATGCATGTTTCCTTACTAAATCCATAATTAGTACATCAAACGATAGATAAAGTTCAGTAGTACGTTGTGGCCAATGGATAACTCTTCATGAGACAATTATTCACACAAACCTCTTTGATAAACTGAATTCCAAAAGATAATATTCTTGGTCAACAAACAAGGTTTTCTTTATTCACTCACTGCACAACAAAAAACGTGATTGATAATAAATATTTTTTTATATCCCGATGAGTAGAAAAATTATATTTCTGAAGTTTTGTGAGCTTGTTTATTTATTTAAACACATAAACATTGGTACAAAAAGGCACCAAATAGATATGCGCCACATAAATCATTCGATTTGTGTGAGGGCTGAGATACTGTCTGGGTGCTCAAACCGAAACAGGTGGTTTTCTCAGGGGGGCATACCTTGAGCCTTTGACCTAAAGATCTGGTCCACAAGGCAGTGGAGCAACGTCAGAAGATGCAGACCCATGGTGGCCGGTGACCAACTGTTGATTCATGCGCCATTTGTTCCTTCAGGATACTGGAGCCCATGTACACCATTTGTTTGGAATCAGAGTTTTCCAACTAACTCCCCTACATGGGTCCTTCATATCCACGAGCCCGGTTAAAGTGCCGGACATTCACTTTTCATCCTCTCAATTTCGTAAACAATACCCCCATCACGAGAAGGTAGTGAGCAGGACTTCCTTAACAGTGGTTGTATGCACGTGACCATGTGAGAGAATTTCGAGAGGGAGAGAGAGCTGACTCTCCCCACCCTCGGCCATACCAGGGCATTTGGGGGCAATGTAAGTCATTTATTTGCTCTGAAGAAGTGGTTCACGCTAAGTCACGAAATGTCAGAAATACAATATTTCTACTCGTTGGTATATATATATATATATATATATATATATATATATATATATATATATATCGTTAACCTTCTACCCAGTGCTCAATTTATTTGGAACTATCAAGTCCAATCTTGGCATTACTACCTACAAAACAAACGTGATTATATGTTATTTAATAAAACATACAATTGAATGAGCTTTGTCATGGGATCCACTTTCCCGGTGGAATTATCGTCTAACTATCAGGCATAATTCCTGCCAATAATTTCAACTTAATAAATGTGTTGCAGAAGGGAAGAAAATGAAATCATAATTAATCTATGACAGTAGCTTTGTCTTCTTATTTTATATAACAGCTGATACTACTTGTGATATACTTCTACTACTACTACTACTACTACTACTACTACCAATACTCTTACGCCTACCTATATAACCCCAATCATATGATTGTAACAGATGACGGAGAAATATGCTGTTGTTGTTGTTCTCATAGACACATTTAAACTTATTATGCAAATTAACTTTTATACTGAAATAGAAACACTCCATTCTTTATATCAGTTAGTCAAGTTGATCTCATGTGTTTTTTCAAGGTATAAGGATATAGTTGCCACTTTTCGGTTGCCCACACCATGAAAGAGTAATTCTTCTTGATAAACGTGACAATGAACTTGGGTTTGGAGTGATCTCCACGACCTGATATACGGATCACAGTGTTCAAGGGATAACTGTCTCAGTCCGACTTTATTTCGAGTAGTTTTAATGTGTTGTCTCCATACTTTTCAACTCTTACCTCACGATACAGAAACCTATGGAGCAAAACGAGGTGCACTACGTTTGGAGTCGACCTTTTTGAATAACCTTCTTCTGTTGTGCTAAGACAGCGTCTCCAGAGATATCGGTTGTCTGAAATAAACTCCTTACTATCCCCTCACCCTTGCACAATTGGCAGTGCTACTTCACCCTTAGACCCTAAGTTTACTAATTTTAGTCCTACTGCTCTCCAACTGACCTGATTGGCATAATCGGATATAAAAAAACGAGTGTTCTAGATAATATGTCTCGATTTTATCGTCATAATACTCAACCCTGACCATCACGTCATGCTGTAACAGCCATGGCCAGGTCATATATATATTTCTTGTGTAATAACTAGTTGTCTATTTATGAAATTACTCCTAATTTCTAGAAACACTACTTTTGTGATTATGAATGATTTTTGACTGAAAAAGAGAGAAACTGTAATTCTTTTGAGAAATGAACTAACTGATTATTTGTTGTTTTTTTCATTTTATTCACTGTTATATTCAAGTAGAGTACTCAATGCATAGATCAGATCTTCGTATTTCATGTGTTACCCGTTGAATAGGAGTTCTTTTAATTTTTAAGACTAAATATTTGAAAATAGCATAAAATTCCTGGATTAAGTTGGTTGTCTCAAACGTGTTCAATCTGTTGCGTAAATAGGATTTACGTTTCCAATTGCAGTCTTAAACCACAATGGGAAAATACAAGTAAAACAATACTAAGTGAATTTAAATTCACCCCATTGCACAAGCAAGTGGTTATCAGGACTCAGTAACTGAGTGGATAACGTGATGGTGTTTGGAGCGAATGGTACCGGGTTCGAGTCTCAGAGTGAACATTAACTCAGACGCAGGTACATCCAGCTGACGAGCCCCAAATTGGACGAAACGCGTCAAACTGGATTCCACTACTATCCACTATCCATCTTTGCTTAGGAAAAGATTGTGAATTCAGGCAATATCGAGGCGCACGCACAATATGCACATATGCCAATAACAGACTGAAATACATTTTATGACTGATCATCGTTATATACTACTTATGTGGATATAAGTAGCTCACACCACAGTATGTCACCCACCTACATTTTAACTAAATCGGTTATTACTCATCATTTGGATTGTTCAATTGTTAAGTATTTAGTTTATTCTATGAAAAATAATTATTTATTTTACTATTTGTTTGTTTGTTTCTCAGAATCATTTAGATGATACAACGTACATCTTACTACGCTTTACACGTCATCCAGAATTAATTGAAATTGGTCGACAATTTATATTAACATGGAATGGAAATTTAAAAACAATCGGTTATGCTGTTGAATTAATTGATCCATTAAAACATCATTATAATCTTTCATTGAATACTCTTTCTAATAATAATACAACAACTACTACTAGTACTAGTACTACCAATGTTCAAGATCCTATTTGTTGGAATAATAATATTCAACAAAATTCTGTATCATTTCAAGAGAATGATCATTATGATTGGTCTAGTCTACGACAGTCATTTATTAATCGAACAATCTCAATGAATAATTATCCATTTGGATCTATAGATAATTTACATACATCAACTAATGTATTATTATTATCTTCATCATTACCATCAACAAATATGGAATTTTATGGTCATTTAACAAATAATGAATTATGTAAGAGGTCAGCAACAACATCATCAAACTCTTTAATTCCTGTAAATCATTTAACAAGTTTATCAGAATTAGTACAAAATCATGATATTGATATTGATGATAACATTAATCATAATAGTAATAATAATAATTCAACAGATATTGATCATTCTACACAGTCTATAATTGATATCAATAATGTTAAACAGTTTTCTGAATCATCAATATCCTCATCAGGAGGAGACGTCACAACATTCACACCATCATCGTATAATAAGAATAAACGACGTCATAGACGAAAACAGAAACGTTAATTCTTTCTAGATCCTCTTTAATTTATCTCTGTTTTCTTTTAACAATTTCATGATTTATTTATTTATAGCTGGTCACTTAGTTAGTTAGTTCAGTTTACTATGATTATGCTGTTGTCTAGCCTACTATAATAATAATCATAATTTCTTATGAATATTGAGTAAGGCAATTATTGTTGTTAAAATTGATCATGTTGTACATGTAAATGGGTTGTTGTTTTTTTTAAATTATTTGCACATTATACATAAAATAGTTGATCGTTCATTATTATCATTAACCTTCAGTTAATTTATGTATACATATTTGCTTTTTTCCTAGTAATATGTAAATGTAATTCAATCCCTATGTCCCTTTGTGTGTGTGTGTGTTTGTAACTAGAATGGTGGTGGTGTTTCATCGTAACGATCTATCGACCAATCTATACATCATTACATATGATGTAATTTGGTCTGTTTTTTTTTGTGTGTTTTCTTTTTTTTCAATCTACTCTTACACTTAATAGTGATTACATGTTCAAAATAAAATTGATCTATACTACTACTAGTTACTAGGGTGGGGATCTCTTTCCCATTTTCTGTTACTTTGTTATCTTCTGAAAACAATCAACTAATAGAATTATTATTCGGATAAACCTTCAATTATGATGATATAAGTAGTGTTGTTGTTTTTTTCTTCATTTCTCATCTGACTTTATCGCATGAATACTGGATGATGTATATGTTTGTATGTATGTGTGCGTGTGCGTTTTTCTTCTTACAATCAAACAAACTTAGTCAGATTCACTAAGGAAATAGTTAGTTATTCAGTATATTTAGACTTACTTAATTACCTACTTATTCCTGTTACCTCCAAATGGAGCATAGGCCCACCGACCAGTATATTTAGACTATTCCCTATCAAGTAGTTGTGCACTTATTTATTATTGTAAATTATTAGATTCTTTCTTTCTTTCCTCAAGTCTACCATAACTTTCATTGTAAAATTTTATTATTTAATATCACATTGTTATCCTTATTATTATGAGTGAAATTTTGTTTATTTTTTTTCTTTGTTTTATTTATATAAATATAAAAAATAAACAAATAAATTGACTTATTCATTTGATGAATTGACTTCATGTGTTGTGGATTACTTCATTGATATTTATGTACGAATGTATTAATTTACAAGAAAAAAATTTGTGGGGGGGGGTTGTTCGTTGATCTGTCTGTTTGTTTGTTTTTTCTTGTTCTTAACTGATCCTGTTGTTATATTTATCGATCAATCTATAATGACTATTTTCATGTTTATCTAGTTGTTGTTGATTTTATCTGCTAGGATTACCGAGGGGTAAGTAATAGTGAGGTTAGATACAGGGTATTAGGGAATGATGGTAAATCAGTTGATGAAGTTGTGAATCTTCATCGACTAAGATGGTTGAAACACGTGTTACTTTTACCTGAACACCGACTACCACGACGTGCAATGTAGAGTAGTGTTGGAGACGGTTGGAAGAAAGTTAGGGATGGCCAAGATAAAACGTGGAACCAGTCCTTAAAGTTACTATTAGTCTGAGCCATGTTGGGAGATACAGACTACTTGGTTGGGATCCGCGTGACTATCGCAACCAATGGTTGGGGACTGTGGGTGACATGGCTCAGAATAGATCACAATGGCTTGAGCGTGTGTACACACTCTATCTTCCCTTAAACTAAGAGATTAAAATCACTTCATATCTTTCATTCTACGAACTAAATCTTTCTTCCTGTACTATGTTCTTATATGCAATATTTCTTTTACCTATTACCACAACTGAATTAACTACTTCTATGAATTTAGTGTTCATCTTGTTGTGCTAATGTGATATGGCAACTTGGACCGATGCATATATGTGCCTGATCCTACGTTGTAACTGACTGACTAGTTGTTTAAAGATCCCCGTCATATTAGTTGTTGTTTATTGCTCATTCTGACATTCCTAAGGTCTAAGTATAGTATATGAATTCCCGGTAGTGATTCTAAAAATAACCACCACGAATTTCCATTTGTTGTTGATTAACCAGCTACAAAACGATTATTGTAGATTAGTAGTTTTTTTTTGGAAAAATAATGTTATAAAGGTTACACACGTTTTAGGTAATTATTTTTAATAATATCGTAGTTTTTTATAGGTCCCTCCGTCGCTTTATCCAAACGACAAAATTATGTAAATGCAGCTATATGGCTACAATACATCCATCTTTTTGAACGTGTTTAAAAATGCAAGTTGTTTCGATTCGCATGGTTTGGCTTGATTTACATAAAAATAATCTGAGCGACCAATTTTCTTCAGAATTTTAAATGTTTTAAACATTATACAAAGGTGGTGCTACTCGTTCCGAGTTATGCAATAAAAGTTATTCATTTTTGGATTTCGCCTAAGTTTTCTCGGTGTCGATTGCCACTTTCTTGATCAAACCGTTCTCGATATGTTTGCACTTAGAGTTTTGACTACTGAAATGTATTAAAGTAGTTAAACTTATGTTTCTAAAATGGCGGTGACCACGAAATTCTATTGTCTACTAATAAACAGGATTGTTAAAGGTCAATCATGTACTTGCAAATGTTCGTTATATTTGCGTGTAGTTTGTGCAATTTCAGAACTTCATATTATTTCTGTAATCCAGTTAATGAAGTTAGAAATGATGTCGATGTTTATGTAATGCTTCAATATCTGCAGTTAGAAATCCTAGAAGAGAGCTAAACATGGAAATATTTTTTCTAACTTTAAAGAAATTGAAATAGTCGTCAGTCTTTGTAGTTAGTTTAGAAAAGATTTCATCCTCAATTAAGTGAATTGTTTTCATAAGGTTTCCTCAGAAAAAAAATGTGAGTGTGTACCATCTGGCTGAAATCAGTCGTCATGATGTACTGGACCTACATGTCGTATTAGAAGGTACTTGTCACCGAAGAGTATCTACAGTTTTAAGAGTCAATTCGTTGCTCATAATGCAAATTTTACAAACCTCGAAATATAAATTACCCGAGTTTTGATAGGGGAATTACGTCTTTTAAGTGATTGGGTTACAATTAAATCACAATGCATGCTATTAATTAGCGGGAAATATACTCCTGTATTATGTGAGTAATGTCTGTGGGATCATGGATGCGTACTGCTGAGGAGTCTTATACTAGGACGAAACAACTGTCCAGTGCTTCCAGGTTTTCAATGGTTGTCTAACCTTGATCGATTCATGAATTTGATCAAAAATGATATCTATTCTATGGACATGAATATAAAACCTAAACCGCCTAAAGCACAAATAACCTCGGTTGAAAAGAAAACACTTTGCATGAGAATTGATTTTAGGGGTGACGAAGTTACAGATTTCCTAAAGAGCAGAATTTCCAATCCTCTAAAATGGACGTTCTTCGCAACACCTTTTCCAACCGATTAATAATCTTAAGGATAAATTATCTGACCAACTCTATGTTTATTTATCAATTACCTGCTGATATGAAGCCAGGTCGTTAGATGCGTACTTTATTTAAAAGAATTCAAGAACATTGCTCAGCGTAGTTAAAAAGAGGCGGAAACGACTCACTAATCGAACATCTTGTGAACACAAGTCATTCAATCAAAGAGGACTCTACGTTCAAAGTCGTTTACAAGGTCAGTATAGTGCTGTCAAAGGTAGTTATATTGCACCTTCTTAAAATTGCCGAAGCAATAACTATGCATCTGGATAAACCAACATTGTATCCAAAAGAAATTAGTGCAACTTCTTCTATCATGGCATTAATCTCTCGTAATTTTCTTTCCTCTTCATAATTTTCTACCTTCATAGCCATCTGCTTCCCTTCTATCTTCTCTATAGACCTTCTACCTTCAACTGGTTTTTTCTTCTGTTTCTCTAATCCTCCTGATTATAGTTCATTTCAATTTCAACATTTTATCTTACCATGCTGAGTTTTCCTTTCCCAATCATAATTTCCCTATATATCTTTATGATGTATATTCAATCCCCCAATAACAAAACTATTATTAGTTTCCTTGATAAAAATGACGTTGCAATACCTTTGCCTATTCTACCCCACTGTTAACATGTTTGTCAAAATCCCTATTATCACTAATATTGTGATTATTATCATCGTTATGAATAAGTAATTATATTTACAATTGTACAGTGTTGAAAATGTATTTGCGGAAAAGAGAACTCTTCACTGAATCAATCTTTCTTATTTTATATCACATTAGGTATATTCCGTTTGTGAATCTTTTCATCAATGAACTTGTAGTGGAACCTTATAGAAACAAAAAAAACAAAACAATGATCTGATATATTCCATTTGATATTGATACTGTAGTGAACGAGAACATAAGTGGGGACAATCGAATGTAATTGAATACAAAATTACAGAATCACTGAGTAAAATCTGAGATCTATACAGTACATAGTTCATTTGTAAAATGTTAATCAATTGTCTCAGACTTCACTATTCCTTCATTTCCACATCAATCATTTTCTGTTCTCGTTCTCTTTCCTTTCATCTTTTTAATCTGCCACCAGGTATTTCACTTTCGATTGATGATACATACTACTTATATCTGTCAATATCAGTAGCACACACCACAATAAATATTAATTAGCATTGATAAATATCCGGTCATCATTATAGTAGTAGAAGAAGGTAGAATTCACAAGTGATAATTATAGTAAGGATAATGAAAATCTGTGAGTAAAGCAGATTGATTAGGATTGGATAACCGCCCCCCCCCAGGCTAAATCTACACGGCAACTTGGACACGAAAGAAAAGGTGTAAAATATGAAAAGAACACTTTACTGCATTGTTAGTTTATGTACAAAAAATCTAGGGTATTTATAGCATTTTAGATGGCTTTGGGCTTCTGAAAAGTTCTGGGACCCTTCTAAACAATATACTTACTCAGTTTAAATATTTTTTCTGGTTAGCGTTTTTATAGCGGACTAGTTTTCTACGAGATGGGGTCGCTAACCCCATGCTCAACCCTCCTCCTTTATCCGGGCTTAGGATCGGCATTAGCCCCCGGAGGGGCTCCAGACGGAGTTTCTACACATTGCGGCATGATAGATAATTATCACATCAGAAATGTGACATGTGACTTTTCACTTTCTAGATATTTCTCGTCAACTTCTAATAAACGCTGATAGGATGAGATATTTTCTCTGAGTTTCCAGGGCCCCTTTATGCTTTTTTTTGAAGAGTTTTCTGGATCTCCCCAACAGTACATAAACATTAAAATTTACTACTTGTGTTACTCTGTATTCTCGGATTTTACGTATAAAATCATACGAGTTTTTAAGTTTCAAAGTACAGAATAATAAACGATACTTGTCTGGTATTCTTGATGCTCTGACCAGTAGGTTGGAAACAATTGAGAATGGTTTGTATGTTATCAAACGTTTAGCATGTACCATTACTGTATTAAAGGATTCAGAAGTTTACCAAGCTTTCTTACTAGATACAAGTGTCAGCTTGATAAAAACCTATGGCAACAAGCTTTGCAAAATAAGTAGGTTTCAAAAAAAAAACATGCTCAGAAATCCTTGTGAAAGCTATTTTTTGAGTCCTACCTGTATACCTTTGTCGATGAATGCACAGAAGTCCGTAAATTTAACTGTAGGCAATAACAAAAGTTTAATAGTCTGCTTTTAATTTCTTCAATAAGCATTAAATATTTTATGCTGAAACCTGTTTAACTGTAGATAATCTAATTTTCAATGATTTCCAATTTCTTCAGTCAGTTTTAAAGAATTTTTGACCAAGCACTTCATCCATGTGGTAAGATTTGAAAGAAAAAAAAACATCTTAGTTTAAGAATTGGATTAGCGCTGTAGTTAGTTTAAATCCGGGAGTTTGAAAACCCTCATTCCAAACCAATGGTTCACATGGGCTTCAGGATCCTAAGGGAACAAATAGCGTATGAACCAATTATTGGTCACCGGCTACCATAGTGTTACATCTCATGACGTTGCTCTACTGCTTTGTAGATCAGACCTTTAGATCAAAAGCTCAGGGTGTGGCATCCTAAGAAAACCACCTGCTTTGGTTTGGGCACCCGAACAGTATCTCAGCCCTCACATAAATCGAATGATTTGTGTCGCGCATATCTATTTGATGCCTCCTTGTACCAATGTTTATGTGTTTAGATAAATAATAGAATAAATAAGTTTAAATCCCTTAATAATACAAGGGGATAGTTATGTTTTAAATAGGTTAATGGTAATTTATCTCACTGTGAAAGTAGGTGACACGGATTCAAATCACATATAGATCTGATAGATTAAATAAAAACTTTATCTGTTTTTTTTACGATGAAGTAACGATATCTTTTATATTTCCCACTATGCATATCGAACCAACCACTAACACAATAATCCTTTGTTGACTAATAACTGATATGTAGTGTATGCTAATGATGTTGACAGATATAAGTAGTATGTATCATTAATCAAAAGTGAAACGTCTAGCGACAGAAGGTTGCGAAAATCAAAGAGAAGTGAAATAAAACATAGAAATGAAGGAACAACAAAGTCGGGGACAGTTGATGGATATTTTGCAAATGAAGTAATCTAGTTCACTACAGATAGGCATGAAACAATAATCGCGGAACCCTAACGGTTATTTGTAACGTATTCGAAACTTTACGCTACCAAACTGTAGTTTCCATTAAGAGATTGTTTTAATCGCATACTTGTGTTATTATAATCTTATTGTCGATTATTTTCACTATTAAATGTAAGCTCATCCAATGTGCTTACTGAGTTATCGGCTCTCTTCTTCTCACGTTCGCTTCTCTTCCAAATTCTCTCGTTTACACTGCACGTTACACTCTCGCAACATATAAGATACATTAAGACAAAATACAAACCTACCAAAGGCTGGATATTGCAGCTAGTTTAGCGACCTCTCCTAACTCTAACAGCCAGTCAGAGTACATATACAGTGAGTAGATAAATCTATTCTTATCTCTCTCTTGGGACCACCGAGTAAGTAATGCAGTTGTTAGGAAACGGGTACTAGGTAAGGATGACAAATCAATTGATGAAGTAGTGAAACTTCATCAGTTGAGATGGCTGGGACACGTGTTACGTATGCACAACACAACCACCGACTGCCCCGACGTGCGATGTTTTATGGTGTAGAATAGTGTAGGTTGAAAGAAAGCTAAAGGCGGTCAGACCAAAACATGGCACAAATCCATGAAGTCACTGACAAGTGTACTGAGCCATGTTGGTAGGTGTAGACTACCTGGCTGGGGACCGCGAGATGATAGCAACCGATGGTTAGAGACCTTCAATGACATAGCTGAAAATCGTTTGCAATGGTACAGGTTCATCCACTCTTTGTATTCTCTCTAATTCTAATCTTCTGAATTCTTCATGTCCCTTTCTTTTCTCTTTCCAAATTTATTTCACTGAATTATACTCCTTGAATAACATCTTCAAACCCTGATCTTTCCAATTACTGTTTATACTCTTACTACTTCTACCACTATGGGATTTGAATCGAGAATTGTGTCTCTGTGCTAATGTGGTATGGCAACTTGAACTGATGTACGTACGTACAAAGTTCTACGTTGTTACTGGCTGATTCTTTTAGAAACTCGCAGAATTATAAATATTAATAATCTGACGATAATACACTACAGATAAGAAGTCACAATGTGTGCATGACTGTACAATAAATGTAAAAAGAAAAACAAAGTTATCGGTCTAAAACTAATTAAAGATAATTAATAGACAACAAAACACAATAACAATAGTTAATGAGTTGACGATAAGCTTACAATTAGAAGAATCTAAAAGTATCATAACCAAAGTATTTCAATTATAAAGTTACATCTCTCTTAATGATTTATCTTCATCTAATAATGAGAAGCTTTACTTCTCTTTAGAAGTCGAATACATTTTGTTATATAATGCTAACATATATAAATAACCTAAGTTCATTGTATCTTGATATTTGCCATTGATTACTTAATATCAAATAGAGTGAATAACAATTCTAAATCACTTAGACTATTGACCATATTCGAACTTGATTGTTGAATTCATTAGTTGATTTAAGCTAGAACAACATCGAAAATCTGAAAGCACTAGATGACCGTTTTATCCTAGTATGCGACTTTCAAGCAGTGCGCATCCACAATCCCTTGCATACTACTCGAACCCACAACCTTTAATCTCGTAAGCGAACGCTTGACCTCTAGGCCATTGAGGCAACATCCAATGGTGTTCATGAGGAGTATCATACTGGGACGAAATAGTCGTCTAGTACTTCCATATTTTCACTGATGGTTTAGATTAAATCAACTCATAAATCGAAATATTTAAAATTACTGCAATCTCTACAAAACCTCCATTCTGATAATACAATTCAACCAACATTAAAGACGAGATAAACATAAATTCACTAAATACTAAATGATTTTTTGTTTCTAAATAATAACCCAATCTATTTTAATTACTTATGATTACTTCATGGGAAAAATGAACAACAATGGGAAAGAACTAGAAAAGTAGACCCAGGACGAAGTGAGTCGGAGAATGATAGTCAGTGGCCTAAGTAAGGAAGGAAGGAAGATTACCTCATAGCTTCTTCTTTTGCTGACATATGAAAATCTCATATTGAATAGAATTACAGTTAATAATAATTTTCAATTGTACAATCATAATTTTGTTTATTTTCTTCATTCTGTTATGTTTTGTCAAATATAGACATGTATAATACGTTTGATGATTTGAACATTTACAAACCACAACTATGTAGAATTCAACAAAAAGAAGATTTACAGGACAAAGAAGAAGAAGAAGAAGAAGCAAAAGAAGAAGAAGAAGTAGCAATACATCAAGAGACAAAGTTTCATGAAGTTTCCCTGTTCTTCTTTACCTTTTTTTCTTTTTTCTTACTTCTTTTTCTTCGTCTTCATCCGTAAATGTCATATTTGTCTTCTAGCTAGCATTAGCTAGACGCCATATCTATGCATTGTATACATACATATATGCTTATGTATACATCTATACATATACATTTCAATTCTCATCTTAAGTAAGTTACTATTTATTTGGTTATATGATTGAATTACTTACAAACAAACGATTTATTATGTGATCATCACTAATCCTATTGATAGAAAACACCACCACCATCAACACCAACAACAAAAAAAAAGAGAAAAAACTGAGGGAATCATTTTTGATTTGTCATTTCTATATACATATATATTCCAATCATGTATCCAAATGAGTTATCTTCATTATTGTGATTATTATTATGAACTACTGATGACAGTTACATAAAATAACTTATTGAACTTAGTTTGTCTCTAAGCTAAAGTAAAAACAAAGAAAAAAAACGAGAGAGAGAGAGAGGGGGGAGAAAAGAAGAAGAATTACAATAAACAAATTAAGGGAAAAAAGAAGAAAAAGCAAAGAAAAACAACAACAACAACACCATCCTTATTGAAAGATTGAATACATAGAAATAATGTAATCTGTCAAAATTTTAGACAAGTTTCATTTCTTTTTTCTTTCTGGAAAGAAAAAGTAAAACAACAACAAAATTGTCTTCTCTATTTCTTCAATTCTATAACATTCATAGTTGATTTATTCTAATATTTAGATTTTCTAGAATATTTGTCTACTATTACCAACATTCTATTGAATAGTTAGTTACTACTATTCAATGATTCAGTAGTATTGGTTGCAAAATTTATGGTAAAATGATACCAAAAAAAAAGAAAAAAGAAGAAGAAGAAACCAACATTTACACATATAAAAAAACAAGATACATTTTTGATGTGTAAAACATTTAGTTTTAGTTAAAAATAATCAACTAGATACTACTGTTGTTGTGCAGTAGATGAATCCAATGAACAAAGTTGTTGTTTTTTATTGAGATCATGAATCGATTGATGGTAGACCACCATTCGAAACCTGGAAGCACTGGACGGCCATTTCGTGCTATTGTGGGACTCCTCAGCAGTGCGCATCCACAATCCCGCTCACGGGATTCGAACTCAGGGCCTTCGGTCTTGCGCGCGAATGCTTAATCTACTGGACCACTGAGCCGGTATCCAATGGTGATAGTGTCTAACCTCAACGAATCCACGAAATTGCGCGACCATCTTCTGTTGTACTGAGGTAGATACCTGTCTCTACTCGACATGGATTAGCTCCACTGGTCACAGCTTCTCACTAGAACTCCGAGAGTTCCCTCACGAAGCTAGTCGATAGCGAACACATGTTGATTACTAGTATAGGGATTGTGGAGATTATTAAGTTCTTGATTGAGATCAAGAACCGATTAATGTTAGACGACCTTTGGAAACCTGGAAGCACTGGACGGCCGTTTCGTCCTATTGTGGGACTCCTCAGCAGTGGCATCCACAATCCCGCTCACGGGATTTGGACTCAGGGCCTTCGGTCTCGCGCGCGAGCGCAAACATCAATTGGTTCATGATTTCAATCAAAAACTTAATAATCTCCACAACCCGTATACTAGTAAAGTTGTTGTTATTGTTGTTTTAGGGAAAACTAAACATAATGTGGATTAGTTGAAGTTAGATATGACACATTGTTGAATACCGACTCAATAGTTCAAAGGTTAAGTGTTCACGTGCAAGATTGATAGGTTCTGCGTTTGAATCTTATGAGGCATACATCGTGGATGCGTACTGGTAAGGAGTCCTTTACTAGGATGAAATGGTCATCCAGGGCTTTCAGGTTTTCCATACTGGTTTAACTTCAATTGATTCATGAATTCAATGATTAAATTACTACAATCTTTACAAAATCCCTCTATGATTATAAACGTAATATCCTTAACTTGAACTTTTGAAGGGAAGTGGAAAACTGGAAGGTTGAAGAACATACTACGTCGAGAATTCGAAGTAGATATAAAAAGAATAAATAGTAACTGAAAACATTTGGAAAGGATTGTCCAGGACAAGGTTGAATGGAGAGTGTTGGTAGGCGGCCTATGCTACCTGAGGAGGGATAACAGGCATAAGTAAGTAAGCGAGTAAATATAATCTCATTCTAATCTGATAGTATTCAATAGTTTTCATGTTTAGATTAGAATTGTCTACTGAAGATATCTTGGAAGATTGATGCAGAATAGTATGATCCCAGTTATTACAGATATTGACATACTTATTACATAAGAAGGTGATTAATGGGTGAATATGTATATCATGATGTAGCGAAGATTCTGATAGAGTTAATGAAGTCATAAAACTACCTTTTGTTTCATTTAGGATAAATAAACTAAGGGAGATGAAAAGTTCCAGGACATTACAACTCATAAAGTTAATAAACATTAGATGATTATGTAATGAACTAACTGAAAACACACTGATGGTAATAAAGAAAGATATGAACTAAAGAAAAATGACAATGATGTGATTTGAACTTCAGAAAAAGTTGAAATAATGAACGATGTAATAAATAAAACCAAAAGGGGGGGAGGGTTTATTGTTACCAGGGCAACAAAAAAAAATTCATTACTACCTCTTTTTGGGGTATACAAATTTGGTTTTACACGGTTAATCGCTATCGCTTGGACAAATTTCAAAAGGTTGGAGTTTGATCATTTTATTTATTTGAAAGAGACAATTTCCTTTCACCACTAATCAATTAATGTTACTTGAAATGTTTAAAATATGAACATTAATTTCATTACTTTGGATAAACTATAATACTGTTAACATTCCCAAATATATTTTTAAGCAAAGATGGATAGAGGAATCCAGGATGTGCATTTCGTCCTATTCGCTTAAAAAGCTTGTGACTTAAGGCTATATCAAGGCATCCGCACAGGATGTATATATGCCAACATGAGACTGATCAATCGCAGTCCTAAATAACAATAGGAAGATACGAATAAAACAACACCAAGTGAATTTAGACTTCACCCCATTGCACATGAAAGTGGCTATCAGGACTCAGTAACTTAGTGGATAACTCGATGGCATTTGGAGCGAATGGTACTGGGTTTGAGTCCTGGAGTGAACATCAACTATGAGATACAGGTACATCCAGATGACGCGTCTCAAATAGGAGGAAATGTACGTCAAACTGGATTCCACTGCTATCCACTATCCATCTTTGCTTATAAAAGCTTGTGACTTAAGGCTATGTCGTGGCATCCGCACAGGATGCACATATGCCAACATGAGACTGATCAATTGCGGTCTTAAGTAACAATAGGAAGATACAAGTAAAACAACACCAAGTGAATCCCCAAATATAGTTTATATTAATCTGTATCATATCGATTTGTAGTGAACGAGGACTTAGGTGGGGAATAACTAATTTATTGTTTAACATTAAATTACATAGTTCTTTGGTAAAATGTGAGAAACTATACATTAATTACTTCATTTGTAAATCATTTCATCAATTGCCTGAATCTCCATCATTCTTTCATTGCTATTACAATTCCTCTCTGTTACTTCTAAACTTTCTGCTGCCAAGTGTTCCATTTCTGATTGATATTACATACTACTTATGTCTGTCAATATAAGTAGCATATACCATAGATTGGTTGAGATTTTATTGGAATTAATAATAGTAAAAGTTAGCAATGGTAGACCACTTCATGATCTCGAAAAAACATAGTGAATATTTTTTTATTGTGAATTCGAAAAATTACGCTAATCTCATTCATTTTAATCATATATTCAAGCAAGTGTACATTATATGCCCCATATTGAATACCTTTGTTTCTGCAGCAATTTGGAAGACTCTTCCGGTCTCCCACATTGTACAAGCATTCCATGTACCTAAATTAATGGTTGCTCTGTTTGTTAGAAGGGGCATCAGTTTCGTGACTTCCGAAGGAACTCGGCTTTCACTATGAGGCGTCATAACTCTTCTAAATGAAGACCTTCTGACTCCCAAGGCAGAGTTTAAATGGTTTGAATAATTTTTTCTGGTTAACGTTTTTTAGCGAGTTAGTTTTCTACGGGATGGGGTTGCTAAGCCCATGCCCAACCCTTTCCCTTTATCCGAGCTTGGGACCGGCAGTAGCCCCAGAGGGGCTCCAGGTGGAGTTACCTTAACCTCAACATATTCTCTAAATATAGTTTACATAATGAACTAACTTTAAGCATAAAATTATGAAGCACTAAGGAGCATCATCGTTCGGATATTAGACTTCTAAGAAATGTGAATCCATAATCTTGTCTGATATAGAATAAAGAAATCCAGCGATGACTGTGTTACCTTTATAGATCTATGAAGTAACATTGAATGGTTAAAATATCCAAACCCATTCAACCTACAACATTTCACAATCCTAATCTATTGATGATACTTCTCACGCTTTTGACATCCTCAAACGTGTAACTGGAGTAAAATAAGTTGACTTAATCAAACCCAATCTCAATATTATAATGATAAAAATAGGAAGTTTGAATTTCTTATTGTTGGATTACACTACTGAAATGGATTTAAGTGAAGCGTCTTTTGTTTCACAGAATGTTAATTGTTTTTTTCAAACTATATTATTCATCAAAGATGGATAATGGTTAGCAGTGGGAAACAGGACGCGCGTTTCGTCCTATTTGGGACTCGTCAGCTGAATTTACCTGCATCCCAGAGTTGATGTACACTCTGGGACTCGAACTCAGTACCGTTTGCTTTAAACGCCATCGCATTATCCACTTAGTTACTGAGTCCTGATAGCCACTTGCTTGTGCTATGGGGTGAAGTTTGAATTCACTTGTTTATAACTCTTGTGGCTTAAGGCAATATGCACGGTATGCACATATGCCAATAAGAGACTGGTCAGTTGCAGTCCTAAACATCAATGGAAAGATCTTTCATCTTGTTAATTTATCTATGACTATGATTTATTTCAACATTTAACCTGATAAACGCTTAGGATTTCTTCAAAGATATACTGTAGTAAATGAGAACACAAGTGGGAACAATTAAATGTATTTGAACACAATATTACAGAACATCTTAGTAAAATCTGTGAATCATACAATGAATACTTCATTTACAAAATGTTAATCAATTGACTCAGAATTCATTGTTCTTTCGTTTCCACACCAATTATTCTATATTCTCGTTCTCGTTCCTTTGATTTTCTTAACCTTCTGCCTCCTGGCATTTCACTTTCGTTTGATGATACATACTACTTATATCTATCGATATTAGTAGCACATACCACACTCGTCCCCCCCCCTTTTAAAGCAGTCATTCTCGCGGTGGTTCTGCTCACTGTGCCACTTTCTTCTTCTCTACAGTCTGTGCCTTTCTCTCCTTCATTTTTAAAAAAGTATTTATACGTATGAAACTGGAATTTAACTGTAAACAATCTTCCAATATGACTTAATGAACGTTTACATGTATCAATCAAAAGATTGTTTCCATACAGCAGAACTACAATTAACTTTCATGAGCAGGAAACCATTTTCCGTATTTATAAATGATAAATAAATACAAGAACATATTCTAGTATTTCATACAATTAGATCCATTGATAACTTTGAATAAAGTAAAAACAACTAATTTTTTATAATAGAATGAATTCATCAGTCTATTGCACATATATCAGTATAGGGATTGTGGAGATTGTCAAGTTTTGATTGAGATCATGAACCGATTGATGTTGAACCACCATTGGAAATCTGGAAGCATTGGACGGCCGTTTTGTCCTATTGTGGGACTCCTCAGCAGTACACATCCACGATCCCACTCGCAGGATTGTACCCAGGGCCTTCAGTCTTGCGCGCGAACGCTTAACCTACTAGACCACTGAGCCGGTATCCAATGGTGTTAATGTCTAACGTCAACCAATCCAAAAAATTGCGCAACTATCTTCCATTGTACTGAGGTAGACATCTGTTTCTACCCGACACGGATTAACTCCACTAGTCACAGTTTCTCACCAGAACTCCGAGAATTTCACATATAATCTAAAAGTACAATTATTAACAAATATTTAACATCATTCATCTAGTAACCTTCATACATTTGTAATCATTTTTTTAAAAATCTACTCTCTAACCTTTTTTATTTTATCAGTATAAGGTTATGGAGATTATTAAGTTTTGATTAAGATCATAAATCAATCAATATTAAATTACCATTGAAATCCTCGAAGCTCTGGACGACTGTTTCGTCTTAGTATGGGACTGATCAGTAGTACGCATTCACGATCTCACACTTAGAATTCGAACCCAACACCTTCGATCTTGTTTTCTTTTTTCGTCTTCTGTTACTCATCATTTACGTAATCTTATTGTTCATATATGTGTTTATTTTATCATGTTGAGTGTTTTACTAAATCAATTATCAATTTGACTACCCTTAAGTAATCTCTTTTATCTCGATTATAAATCATAGAAACTATAATATTACCTGTTCTACTCTGTATTATAAATTTCCAACATACAAATATACATCTATGTTAATTATGTTTATTCATATACTTTGTATCAGTATGTTATTATTATTATTATTTTGATTACATTCCAACCGTTTACCTAAACTTCACTAAGTAAATTGTACTAAATGGTTAAGATTTGTATCTCAGCTGGATGATTTTGTTGGAGTTTTATTCTCTGAGCTGAATGGTTTAATCGTGGAACTTTCATAGACGAATGAATTCATTTTATTCTGTAAACTTTGTTCTTCTCATTCTGTTTAAGTATTTGATTATGATATTATGAAGATGACAAGGTGATAGTTCTAGCTTTGAATAATTAATCCACTGTTCTATATGGTAATTTTAAAGTGTTTGTCGAAGATTTCTTCATATTCGACTGCTTAAATCAATAAAAATTATTTGCTATTCATAAGATGAGTTCTGAACTTTATGTACTAAATGAAATATACCTTATTTTCATTCATCATAGATTTATCTCATTAGGGATAACATTGATAACCAGAGGAAACTGGAAAACTGTTTCTTTCTAGTATGCAAACCCTCAGTAGTGTGTATTCATAGGAACTAAAGTTGTTGGGTTCGATCATTGTGAGGTTATGAGTCCACATCGTTGAACGGTCATATAATGGTATCTCATGACTGTGAATCATTCACAATGCCTCAAATGCATTTACTATTTATCTTTCCCTAGATCCCAAACTTTAAAATTGTCTTATAGCCTTCTATCCTACGAATTCATAGTTTCTTCTTGAGTTATATCCCTTATGGTAAATGTTTTTTCTACAATCAATAATACTGTTATTACTTCTACAACTCTAACATTTGTCTTGATCTCAAACTTGAACTGATACATATATATGCCAACTCCTACAGTATATATGACTATTTGACTCAATATTACACTAAATGAAATCAATTTATCACAAATATAGCCTGAGAAATAATAATAATAAATATACTAAAAGAACCTTCACAAGATCCTTTCAACGAACACATTGATATAATTTTTTTATCTAATTTCATAGATGAGTTATTGCAACAAATAAGTCAGTCAGTTAGCTACAACGTAGGACCAGGCACATATATGCATCGGTCCAAGTTGCCATACCTCATTAACTCAACAAGATGCACACCGGATTCATAAAAGTAGTTAATTCGGAGGTGGTAATATATAAAAGAAAGATTGCAATAAGGATATAGTACAGGAAGAAAGAATTAGTTCATAGAAAGAAAGATATGAAGCGATTTTAATCTGCTAGTTTAAGATAAGACAGAGAGTGTATACACCGACGCCATTGTGATCGATTCTGAGCAATGTCACCAAGAGTCTCCAACCATTTGGTTAGGACAGTCACGCTGACCCCAACCAAGTATTCTGCATCTACCAACATAGCTAAGACTAGAAGTTAGTGACTTTGTGGACTGATGCCACGTTTTAGTTTTGCCACCCCTAACTTTCTTCCAACCATCTCCAACACCGGTTAGGATTGCACGACGTGGTAATCGGTGTTCAAGTACAATCGACCAATTCTATGGATCATAAATTAGTATTAATCTCTTAATGAATTAAAGATTTTTTTAGAAATACCATCGAATTCCTTGATTATATTATGATCTCTAATTTTGATTACGACGATGATCAGAGTGACAATCAAAAGTCAAACACTCTATACAAACAATTCTCATATTTATTCAAAAGATACAATAAGATTTTTCGATCAAAAGTATACAATTTAAACAAAAATTTTCATCATTATTATAAACGACTATTCAAGGTTACACAATAAAATGTGATTAATGTTAAAGTGTATGTGTATGTGTACATGAAAAGATTCTACTGTATGGGACGGGAACTTGGAAAACTACGAAAACCATTATCTAGAAGATACAAGTGTTTATTAACAATCGTCTACGCATAATACTTCGGATCCATTGGCCACAGACTATCAGGAACAACCTACTATGGGAGAGAACAAACCGAATCTCAGCTGAGGAAGAAATCAGAAAGAAACCCTGGAATTGAATAGAACACACATTGAGGAAAGCACTCAACTGTATCACAAGGCAATCCCTCACTTGGAATCCTCAAGGTCGATGGGGGGTGTAAAGGAAGACCAAAGAATACATTACACTGAGAAATGGAGATAGACATGAGAAGAATGAACAACAATTGGATAGAACTATAAAGGAAGGCCCAGGACAGAGTGCGTTGAAAAATATTGATCGGCGGCCTATTGCTCCATTGGGATTAACAAGCCTAAATAACTAAGTAGGTAACATGAAAAGAGATAAAGAGATTATTCACTTTACACAAAAATGTTATCAAATTTTCTTGTATTATGTGTTTCCATATGATATATATATATATTGGACATTGGATAAATCGTAGAATATTGATTATGTTACTTTCTTCCTCCCCCCCGCTCCCAAATTTTTTTTTAAATTAAAGATATTCAAGTGCTTGTGGACATGTTATTAATTCTCTTAATAATCTCCATGCTTGTTTTGCTGTAATATCCATTCCTAATGTAGAATATCCTCGAAATATATCTAAATTTGGTAAAAAATAATGTGGACATCGACGATGTTGTAAACATGATATTAATTGTAATAATATACTATTAATACGATCACCTAATGTATATTGTGTCCAATCATCATCATTTGGATGTTTTTCACATTCATGTAAAACAAGTGTTTTAATATCATATTCTTGAATGACTGAATTCATCATGTTCATTGTTGACGATGATGTTGATGCGGTTGATGAGGTTGATTTGGGATCTTTAAAATTGATCTCCTTATTATTAACACCAGTTAAATGTCGATCAGCTAATGTTTTTAATATACTAAAACATTGTCTACGTATTGTATGATTTAATAATAAACGTTCTTCTGCATGATAAAAATCTAATAACCATGCATCTCCTTCAGCGGATGCTTGTTTATCTTTTGTATATACGGATTCTTGACTTAATAAACAAAATCCTTCATATTTTACTTCATTAATTAATTGATTTGATGGCCATTTGATTCTATTAGAAGGAGTATTTGTTAATTCTATATTCAATTCATTATGATTGATAGGCCAATGACTAGCTGATCTAGGCCATAAACCATTACAACGAAATGCTGGAGTAATTTGTAATATATACTTATCATGTATACATAATTTCACTTCAGTTGTATGCCCTAACATACGTACAATATGACGATAGGCTGATTTTTGTATTGCTTGTCCAATTAAACTATGAAATCTTGCACGTATTTTTCTAGCTGATAAATATCCCGATGCTGTAATAAATTCAACCCATAATGACATTGAACGTTTACGACCATCGGATAATTTTAAGACAGCACCACCAGGTATACTACCATCATCCATAAAATTAAATACACCCATTTGATTTAAATAGAGTGTTATCTCAAAATGATTTGATGATAGAACACGTAAACCATCATAATAAACTCCATTTTGTGAATTATTATTACTATTACTACTATTCATGGGATTCGTTGTAACACTAGTAGTAGTACTACTACTAGTAGTAGTAGTAGTATTCGTTGTATTCAGACTATTGATTACATTCGAAGTAGTATCCGGTGAAGTATTATTATTATTATTATTATCATCATTATCATCTTGTTTCTTTTCTATATTATTCGTATGAATCACTTTTAATGTACTAACAAAACGTGGTTCTTGTAATTCAACTTCATGTAAAATCTCTTGAGCTATTTGTACAATTTCATGCAATGTATTCGCTATTGTATTACGTCTTGTTTCAACCCGATTTATATAAAATAAATGTAAATAATGATAAATTGGATTAGGTATAGCGGATAATTGACGAAATAATTTTGGTTGTGAATGAATTATCTGATGTGGATATTGATGTTCATGATGAAGATGATGTTGATGATGATGATGATGAAAATGATGATGGAGATGTTGAGCTGATTCATCATATTCAATAGAATGATATTTTTTTAATAATCCATTCTCTTCATCATTCTGATTTGAATCTTCAGTGTGTTTTCATGATGATGATTATTATTATTTCTATACATTAATCTATGGGTATAAATGGTTGGTAACAGATCCATGAGTTGTTGTTGTTCTTGTTGTTGTTCTTATCGTTACTAATGCAACTGATCTATTCTACTATGTATGAAATGTCTATCCACGTAAAGAAATCTCTTTTTTTAAAAAAAAGAAAAAAGTATTTATCCAATAGCTAAGATGTTCACAATTGAATACAATAAGAAACAGTTGTTCTTCACTACAATTCATACATAAACGCCCCCCACACACACACACACACCCAAACACACACTCACATATCCATACTATCTCAATATGTTCAATGATATTCTCTAATCGTTTAGAACATTTAATTATGATGAAATATGTATATTATATATACAATGAATAGGATAAATACATTCAACACACTAAGTCATTCATTCGTTTGTATGAGTTGAATGCCTTTTTTCTTTCTTTTTTTTCTTCTAGAAATATCATTGATTTATGAGTGTTGAATGTTTGAGAATAATTGTTGAAAACAAAATGATGGTTAGAACTAATACACTACTTGTCTTTAGTTGTTATTAGTAGTATGAATATTAGTAGTAAAGTTGATAAGGATCTATTTCCAGTTTTAAATTATTGATAAAGAACAATAAATCTTCATATTCTAATCAATATGTATCTATCCATCTCGACAAACATGTTGTTTATTGAAAAGAAAAGAAACAATAATGATTTATGTATTGTGTTTAGTATTAGAAACAATGGGAACATTGAACATGTTTGAATGTCTATTACATATATATATCTACATTCTCTTTCTTTCTCTCTCTCTCCCTCTCTCTCCCTCTCTCTCTCTCGAATGTATACATGTTCATCCTTCCGTCCTATTACTATTACTGCCCATAGTATCCAATTACTTACTGTTGGTTTCATTCCGTTGTGTGTGTATGTATTAAATTGAATACTCTTTTCTATTTAGAATGTTTCCCCCCCCCTTTTGCTCGTTAAAATAATTGAAAACTATCTCAGGATTAATAATAAATTATCAATAATATACTTACCAATAATAAATGTATTGATTTTTCCCCTTTTTTTTAAAAAAATGCGATCCAATCAAATTTATTTATATAAAAATGAGAATGAAAATTTTTGACCAATCAAATGATTACAAAGTTGCCAGAATGGTTTACTTCATTTGAACTGGTAACAAAAGTCATGTTTTGTAATTGTTTTTCTCACATTAATCTTGAATAAATAAATAAATAATATGTGATCTAACTATTATGGAATCTCAACAGTTGAGATCATGAGTCAATTGAAGTTAGACCACCATCATGGAATACCTGGAAGTACTGGATGACCGTTTCATCCTATTGTCGGACTCTTCAGTAGTGCATATCCACGATCCTGCATCACAACATTCGAACACACGACCTAACGGACTTGTGCATGAACTCTTAACCACTAGACCAATGAGCTAACCGTCATTCAACGGTGTTAATATCTAACTTTAAATAATCCACTAAGTTCGAGCGACACATTCACCATTGTGATCAGTGAGTTAAGATCTCACAACTGACCCGTTTGGACTCCACAAGTCAATGCTTCTCACTAGAACTCCAGGAAATACATCTTAAAGTCAGTCACTAGTGAGCAAATGTTGATTAGTATCAGAAGGGGTTTTGTGGAGTTTGTAATTTCAATAGTTTTGAGATAGGAACTCGCTGATGACAATGGTCGATGTGTCGCTCAACTTCGTGGATTAGTTGAAGTTAGACATTAACACTGTTGGATGCCGACTCAGTGGTCTGGTTGGTTAAACGCCTGGCGTGAGGCTGACAGATCTTGCGTTCGAGTCCCGTGGGGCGGGGTCTTGGATGCGCACTGTTGAGAGATCCCACAATAGGACGAAGCGGTCGTCCAGTGATTCCAGGTTTTCCATGTTCGTCTAGCTTTAAATGACTCATGATCTCGACTGTTAAAATTACTACAATTTCCACAAAACCCCTTCTGATATCATGGAATGGTTTTTCGTTCAATCAAATGATTTTGTTTGTAGAAAAATTTTCAAACAGCCTAGTTATTATTAGTTGTAACTGGTGAAGTTCAGTCATATCGGTAATGTGATAGATATGACTAGTAAGATTCGATAATTACGGTAGAAACATGGTAAACTGATGAAAGTTGGAAATGTAAACCACTATATCCGTTCAGTATTGAATTAGGTCGTTTATGAGCACTTAGCATTAGTCTTATGTTGTTATACAAAAGATATTTATAATCCCTCTATTACAAATATATACCAATTGAGATTTATTTGTGATGAAATTCATCTTAACAGTACTGTATTTCATTAAGGTAAATTGTTCATTAAACTTACCATTCAACCAAACCTTTGTGACATAATCAGATCTAAAAGAAGAGATGAGTTTAATCAGGTGTTTGAATGATAGGCTTAGAAACAGATTATTATGAAACGGGTCTATTTATTCCTTTCAATGAACACTGAGGTTAATTTCACTCTATGTTATATTTAACTTTCTTCTACGATTCATGTTATTATTTCCCCATTTTCTATTTTTCATTCTGTTAATTCTCCCCATCCTCTTTGTTGTACTAACAGATGATGATGTGACAATACGGCGAGATACATTGTATGTAACTAACTTTGTTTAATATTAAATGGGAAGCATACAATAAAATGAGCCTATCAAAAACTGTATTCTTGTTACAAATAAGAGCATATTTATACTTCTTCTTGATAATAGATAACAGTTCTGACAATAATCTATCACCTTTTTTTAAAGATATTCTAGGTATGTATTATAACTTGTCGTTTGAATGCTTATTGTCTTGGCTCTTTTAATGCTACTTTTTGTATCTGGTCATCACTGATTGTTACGTCGGAAACGCTTATCACATATACTCGGAATGAGGGACCTCTGCAATTCCTACGACGCGAAAGTAAGAACACAAAGACTCGTATAAGTGACGATTTATTAACCCCAAAACACGACGACGACGATGACTCTAGTACAAAATACAATCATTTATATGCTGATTGTATACCCATTTTTGATTAATACTTAGGATGAAATCACATATATGAAAAATACTGAGCATAGTCCATGTCAATGAAATACAAGAATATCTCGTATATTATACAGAATAAAATATCATATGAGAAAAGAAAACAAATACCACACTGAGTAATCATTACATGGAATCAAAACGGAAGTAATCTTGAACAAAACTCATAATCGATAAATCAATCTCATATGGTCCCATCATATCAGTATTATAAATGCGGAATAATTAATATAAGCTGATAAATCCATCAACTATAGATTAATATAAGCAAAGTTAGATGGTAGTTAACAGTGGATTCTAAGACGCGCGTTTCTTTCTATTTGGGACTCGTCAGCTGGATATACCTGCATCCGGAAATTGAGCCCAGTCCCAAATAAAACGAAACGCGCATCATGGATTCCACTGCTAGCCACCATCTATCTTTGCTTATAAAGCTTGTGAATTAAGGCAATACCAATGCAATACACACAGTATGCATATTTACCGATGAAAGATTGATCAGTTACAGTCTTAAACATCAATAGCAAGATACAAACAAACAATAATAAATGAATTTATAGATTAGTATTGTTATGTAAATCTAGAAATTAAGGAGGACTAAACTTCTGATATACTAATGAGTAATTTTCCTTCAGAGATCAAAATAACCGTTTTATTACATCAGAACTATAATTAACCTTCACGAACAGAAAAGTATTTTCCAGATCTGTACAGAATAAAATTTTCCACCCAGTTACCACTATATACATCTACCAGTTCATGTGTTCCCATCGAGTAAAATACATAGGTTCAGACCAGTGTTCAGTCCTAACACAAAAACAAGAATATATTCCAGTATAGTATTACAAAGGTATGAGTAAAGCGGTTAGGATTTGTGTCCTTTATTATTTAACTGACTCTGGTCAATAAACTAAACCACATTTTGATTTTAATATTCTTTACAGATTCCATCAGAATCTATTCAGATTTCTTTACATTCAATTGCTTGAAAAAACTGAATAAGCTCTTGTCATACATGACAGCAATTCGGAACTTTGAGTACAACATGAAGTATATCTTACCGTTGCCCTTACTAAGAACTTAAACTATCATTACTATTCATAAGAATAATATATTTGCAATATCCTAATGAGTAGAAAAACTAAATTTTCAAATGTTCGGATGTTTCGTCACTCAGTATAAGTTACTTCCTCAGAAAATAAATCTATGGATAAGAAGAGATTCATTCTCTGAAGAAGCAACTTATATTGAGTTTTTGTGGGTCGTGGATCTGACTCCTATTTAGATCGTATGGATGTTTGCTACCGCCTATTCTCGTATATCATCGTCGACTTGAATCGCGTTAGTCAATAGCGGAATTAAATAAGTCGAATAACGAGAATTGACTTGTGAATACATATATTTTGTATATGAAGCGAATGAAACAGAGCAAAGCAAAAATGACACGCAGGGAAGATGGCTGGGAAGCCAACTCCCATTTAGTCAAGCGTTACTCAATACTATTACCATTATGACTACTAATACAACTATTGTTATGGTTATTTTCATTTCATTCCAGTGACTTGACATTGGTAAAAGGTTTCCCTCTCTTTCTTCATTTCTCATTGTCTCCTAATCGATTTCACCCATAATTTTGTTCTGATATCATTTGATTTCACTTAATTTCTTAAATACCTTTAATTACTATGACAAAAAAACTTCAGTTATCTTACTCCATCCACACTAGGATTCACTATTATCCTGTTAAATCTACGTGTCTTTTTATTTATACACATTTTGTGGAAGTTACACAACCTTTCATTTCCTACTACTAGGTCCAGAGTTTCTTGTCTATTTACTTCAACCACCATCTTACATCTCAGCATAATGAACTTGATGTCAAGTCATCTAGATCAGTGGCCACGTTGTAACCTGGTAGATAGAATTCGGTTAGCATTAAGATGGACTTAACATACTTGATATTTGACATTCGCTATTCAGTTATTAATTTATTTTAAACTGTAAGCTAGCTGATAGGATTTTGATTGGTGGGGAATCAAGGAAGCACAGTTCGTCTTAGAATCAAGTTCACTAACATTCGCTTCAAACGCCAACGCGTTATCCACTTACCTACTGACAAGGTAGTACAAAACATTTTAAAGTGAATTACGTCTCATAACCGTTGTATAAGTGAATGGCTATCTAGACTTAATAGGTAAGTGGATGTCACTTGAAGCCAGCGGTACTGGGTTCTGGTCCCGGAGTGCACATCAACTCTGAGATGCAGCTACATTCATATGACCAGTACTAAATAGGACGGAACCCGCGTCCTGAATTCTACTTCTGGCCAAAATGCATCGGTAAAAGTATAATATCCTGACGATCTTGGGAGGATTTTCATCCAATCAGGAAAAGCTACCAAGTTATACGACAATTAACAATACAAAGTAATGATATAGCAGTGGAATAATAACTATAATCGTATTAATAAACTCTCAAAAGCCAAACTATCCCTTGTAATAAAGAATAAAGAACAAGTGTTCATATATACATAAGTGTTATGAGTCGAGCTAGTATTTTCAATTAGGTTTACCATTTCATAGAGTTTTTGTCACCAAATGACATCAGTTATCATGCAAAATGGTTTGGATTAGCTATTCAGAGTTGAACTGGAGTTAGGATTTTCAACACGAAATGACATCAGCTATAATACAATATCTTACCATTTTCTTATTTACAAACTTGAGAAATTTAAGATTGAGATATAGAGTGAGAGTATGAAAGAGAAAACCTTATTTAACTTCACTAAACACTTTTGATTATGCAATGAATGAGATTGCGTTTTAAAACACAATCTGCTTTAGGAGCATATATGTTATGTAATTTAGTTTAAGCTCCATTTTAAATCCACATGTCGATTGTATAAAAGTGATTTTCATTGATTGACAATGTTCACTTGGTTAATAATGAAGTAGACGTTATCCGTCACTGTAGCTTAAAATTCACTCAAAATGCCTGAGGAGTTATCTTAATTCTGATTGGTTAACTAAAGTCCGTCAGTATATTATCATTTTACTATCCTATCTATTTCATAATAACTTTTATCATCAGGGAAATATGGAAACAATCCTCAAAGGATGTCCATAACCAAATCAATATTGATTAAATTTTAGTCGGAAATGTCAGCTAAGGGGTCATTTAAGCCATTAGTTAGCTTGGTATTATAATCTTTCTATTGTGTTATTATGTTTATACGCTGTTAATGATTTCCTCACGGAAGTAATGCTTGAAATGTTATATTTATATATATACTACTATATAAGACTTACATTGTGTATCGTGATAATTTTCATGGATTTTCTATTAATTCTAAGCCCTGTATCATATGATTATTGAGTCAATCCCAATATTCCAGAAACATAGTTTATATCACTTATGTAGGATCGTAAATGCACACGGCTGATGAGTCTCATACTAGGATGAAACGGTCATCTAGTGCTTCCAGGTTTTCCATGGTGGCCTAGCTTACATTTACTCATGAATTCAATCAATGAAACAACTTTGTCAATCTATTCAAATATAGAGTTGAACAAATAGTGTGTGTTTTTTTACCATAAAATGGTCTATTTATGTTCGTATTAAAGTTTGGTATTGGCAGTATGTTGTTATCTCAAATTTCACGTATACAATCACATGAATTTTCATATGTTAATACATAAAACAATCCGAGATAACTGGCTTATCTAGGCACTATCCATCTTTGCTTAAAAAGTTTTTGACTTAAGGCTATATCAAAGCATCCGCACAGGATGCACATATGCCAACATGAGACTGATCAATTGCAGTCCTAAATAACAATGGGAGGATACAATTAAAACAACCAACACCAAGTGAATTTATCTAATCAATGTTTTGATTGATAAGTTGGAAACTAATGTGAATTTTGTAGCACCTATCAGTGAAATATGAGGTTATACACAATTCAATAAGTACACTGTATATGTATGGTACATTTTGAAGTGCATTTTACCCTAAACTACGTTTCGTTTTAAACGTCTGGAATTATGTACAGTTATTCAGCATTTGTGTCCAAAATACTAGAAGAAAAACACAAATACTGTGGAAATTAATGGTTAAAATGAGATTTTCAATGAAAATTACATTCTGACAATTACCAGTTGGTCATTAAATCTTACTTACTTACGCCTGTTACTCCTCGTGGAAGAGCATAGGCCGCCCACTAGCACTCTCCATCCAACCCTGTTCTGGGCAATCTTTTCCAGCTCCTTCCAGTTGTTATTCATCCTTTTTATATCTGCTTCTATTTCCCGACGTAACGTGTTCTTTGGCCTTTCTCTTTTCTGTTTCACTTCAGGATTCCAGGTTATTGCTTGCCTCGTGATGCGGTTTGATGATTTGCGTAATGTATGTCCTATCCATTTCTATCGTCTTTTCCTAATTTCTTCTTCAACTGGAAGCTGGTTTGTTCTCTCCCACAGAAGGCTATTCCTGATCGTATCCAGCCAGTGGATGTTGAGTATCTTGCCTAGACAACTACTTATAAATACTTGTACCTTCTTGATGATGGTTATAGTAGTTCTCATTAAATCGATAGTAAATTAATCAAAAATGCTGGAATCAATATGAATAACTTCATCTCAAAAAAGAGCAACATTTTACTAAGTTTTATATCTAATCTTATTCTCCATTAAGCTCCATTTTGTAGTTTTTTTTCAAATAATGAAACGAGACAATAACAACAAATGGAGTATGTTAATTAAGTTAATAACATGATAATCTTATGTAAGATTATAAGTGACTTGTTTAGAACTATTAAGTTAATACATAATGACATTAGATTTTCGTATATTTGTACATAGACTGATTCATTAATCTAAAGTATATGTTAGATATTTTAATTAAGATACAAAGAATACAGTTAGAAACAGAGTAAGAAAAGCTAAGTTTATCGAATTCACTTAGTTCATGTTAAATTGATTACTCTTCATTAGCCTACAAATGCCCTGATACGGATGAGGGTGGGGAGAGTCAGCTTTCCCTCTTGAAATTCTCTGACATGTCCACGTGCATACAACCACTGTCAGGGAAGTCCTACTCACTACATTCTCGTGATGGTGGTGTTGTCTGAGAAATTGAGAGGACGAAAAGTGAACGTAAGGCGCTTTAACCGGGCTCGTGGATATGAAGGACCCATCTAGGAGAGTTAGTTAGAAAACCCTGATTTCAAACCTTTGGTGCACATGAACTACAGGATCCTGAGGGAACAAATGGCGTACGAACTACTCGTTGATCACCGGCTATCATGTGACTTCATCTCCTAAAGTTGCTCCACTGCCTTGTGAATCAGACCTTTAGGTCAAAGGCATCGGGTGTGGCCTCTTAATAAAACTATCTGTTTCGGTTTGGGCACTCGGGGAGTATCCAAACCCTCACATAAATCGGATGATTTATGTGGCGCATATGTATTCAGTCCCCCCTTTGTACCAATATTTATGTGTTCAAGAAGTGAATAAATCTCATTAGCCGTAAACAGATTAAAATTATAATCATTACCATCATTACACACAAATGTTTGATTAATTTAATCAAATCTAAGCACATGCTAAAAGCGTGAAAAGAACAAATTACAGTAAGAAAAAGAATAGAACACAGAAGGTATGAATAAACATACTTAAGATTGACACGTGGATGCGCATTGTTGTGGATATCCATATTAGGACGAAACGTTCATCCAATGCTTCCAGGTTTTCAATGGTAGTCTAGCTTACATTGACTCGTGAATTTAATTGTGAAAATATGACAATCTCCACAAATCACCATACTGATTTTACAAAGTAGTAATAGATTTTAAATTAATTGTAATGGTTTACTAAGATGAAACAACTCTCCTGTCCTCTTTAGTCTTTAGTTATTCTCCGACTAGTATTATTCTGTAATAAAGAAAAATATTAACAAAATTTCACAGATTGTAATCATGAGTCAATCGAAGCTAGACCACCATCGAAAACCTGCAAGCACTGGACGGACGGTTCGTCCTAGTATGGGACTCTTCAGCAGTGCGCATCCACGAGATTTCAACCAGTGAAACTTCTAAAAATCTCCACAAAACCCATTTTGATATTAACACAATGTGGATTTCAATGTTTTTAAGCATCCTAGCTGACTCTCCACATACATACATACCTACATACACAAGCAAACAAATACAAAACCATAATCATTCCCGTTCACTTTTATTCTGATCGGTTAATTATTGTATTTTAATTCATTGATGACTTAATGCATATTGACAGAAAGATCTATTGCTTTTTATGGATGCAATCAAAACATACACATACATACGCACACACACACACATACATAACCATATATATAAATACATATACAAACTCCTTTGATACATCTATATTAAGTAATTCTCAAAAAGCTTTGTACTTAAACCTCTTTGATGATTTACAGACAGGGGAATATAAACATAGAAACACACAGATGAATAGAAACACAGGTATACATACATACACATATACTCATTATTGTTATTATTATTCCTACCATTATTACTATTAGCCCTAAAATGAAGTTAATTCAACATGACATTGTATATTAACTATTGATGATATCACCCTAAGGGGGAATTAAACTTGTCATATTGAATTTGAAATAAAAGCTTTCTATTATCATCATTGTGGATAGTTGATTTGATGCAACAAAAGAAAGAAAATCATTCACTAACTCACAAACACACACACACACACCTAGGCATATTGAATCTTGCATAAACATTAAGCTAGAAAAAACAATATCATTGGTATGACAGGCATGGGATTAGGAAAAGTTTTCGATCTCCAGAAAATCATTCGGATCAAAATGTAGATCTTGATTTGAACAAATAAAAATAATAAGTGGTATCTTGTTTTTGAAACAGTTTGATCATCAAATTCACTTGGTATTGTTTATGTGAATCTTTCAATTGACGTTCAGCACTACAATTGATCAGTCTCTTTGAACTTCAGTTATTATGTAGACTGGGATCAGATAGTTTGTATCGATCAACATAGCTCAGATCAATAAAAAAATAGATTTGATAGATCAAGATTTACTTAGATCATCAATCTTATTTCGTGAAGGAAAGATTTTGAATTTTTGAAATTTTCAAGTAAGTACTGTCACTCGTGAACTTGTATCGAATGAAGAAACATTAGGAACATATGACTTCTGTATGTTCCCTTTAAAATATCTTGAAATTTCCTGATAAAGATGATACTTTGAGATTATTGAGTTGAAATCTAACACAGATCTCCATATATCACTTCATGACAAAAAAAAATTATTGTTGGAATGACTTCGAGGAGATTAGTTAAATGTACATCTATGATATTCCTATCATATGTTGATATCAGCTACGTTATCGTTAAAACTAGGAAAAATTGGATAGGTGTTTCACTCAAGGAAGAAACTTCTCAGCAGTGTGCATTTACAACCCCAGAAAGTATCACAGCCATGTTTTTTAGGTCTTACTATGAGGTCTTAACACTTAAACCACTGATCTGAGTTTTAAAGATCTACTTTTCTAGTTTCGATTAATCTACAGTGTATCGTTAGGATTGTTTGGTTTCACTGATGACAACTGTTTCACTTCTACTGGTCACAAATTCATACAAGAACTTCAGTAGTTCTTACTAAGCACATAGTTTCAGTTTTACTGATTTTGAAGAGATAATTAAGCGTTTGTCAACTTTCTAGTCTCATTTCTTGACATGTTTATAGCAACATACGTCTGAGGAGTCTCGTATGATGACATAATATCTCTCCATCATCCCCTGTTTTTCAATGTTACCCTGAATAATTTAAATCCATGACAAATATCACCTACATATCGATCTAATCATTACATTCCCCCCCCTCAATAAAGCTACAAAATGAATTTCCCAACATATAACTTAACTAACTATAAACAAACTTAGGTAAAGACTTTGTCGATAGGAACATTCTTTTATCAAAGCAACTAAAACCAAAGAGTAACTAGACTCAGTCAACAATTCATTGTTACTATGTTATTAGTATAGATTTACTGTATTTCATTTGATAAATTACAGAATAAATTATTACATAACGTTATGTTGATATGATTAGTTGTCATCTTCAAGTTAATAAGCTTTTATTCAGTAGTTAATTGATGTAATAAGTTGAAGAGTTAGATTTCAAAGGATTAGCTATTTTCTACGTGTGTCTCCCCCCACCCTCGAAAAAATAGAATACCAGAAGGTGATAAGTAATTACTTTTTTAAGCTTGAAGGGATTAATTCCTGGAACAAAAAAACAAAAAACAAAAGCAAACATTAACTAACGTCGACCGAATAATCAAACTATGGTAACTAATTGAAGTTAGACCACCGTTGAAAACATAGAAGCACTGGACGGTCATTTCGTCCTGTTGTGGGACTCCTTAGCAGTGCGCATCCACGATCTCGCTCTCGAGATTCAAATCCAGGGCAATTATCTCAAACAAAAGCTTAATAATCTCCACAACCCTATACTGACATGATAACTAACATTAATCATTAATCGAATAGAATGATATATAAGTTTTAAATGAATAAATGATCAAAATTCAATTTGACAATGTATTCACCTCCCAGTCAACGAAACATGTTTATTATAATGCTAAATATTATCTACTGTATGGGGCGGAAACCCGGAGAACTACGAAAGCCTTCATCCAGAAGATACAGGTGTTTATTAACAGCTGTCTATGCAGAATACTTCGGATCCGTTGGCCAGGTACTATTAGCAACAACCTACTATGGGAGAGAACGAACCAGATCCCAGCGGAGGAAGAAATCAGGAAGAAGTGCTGGGAGTGGGTAGAACAAACATTGAGGAAAGCACCGAACTGCGTCACAAGGCACGCCCTCACTTGGAACCCTCAAGGCCGAAGGAGGTTAAGAGGAAGAGCAAAGAACGCATTACACCGAGAAATGGAGATAAACATGAGAAAAATGAACAGGAATTGAATGGAATTAGAAGAGAAGGCCCAGGACAGAGTGGGTTGGGGGATGCTGGTCGGCGGCCTATGCTCCATTAGGAGTAACAGGCGTAAGTAAGTAAATATTATCAAATAGAATATTAAAATGATCTATCATACTAATGTCCTAGTGAGCAGTAACCACTATTCCCCTTATTGAATCCTATTGATGAAATTTTACATTTGGAAGCGATGTTTTTCAATAGATAATGACATATTAACCAAAAATTCTCACAACTAATGATGATGGCCAGCTTAAAAACCGATCATAACTGGTAACCTGCTCAAGTGTCTAAAGTATCTAGTTTCCAATTGGGTAAATATTATAATTAACCTAATTAGTTAATCCTATTGTAAATTCATTAATTATGATCCGTATGAGGACTTGTGGAGATTGTCATATTTTCACGGTTTAATTTATTAGTCGATGTAAGCTAGACCAGCATTGAAAACTTGGAAGCAATGGACGACCTTTTTGTTCTAGTATGGGACTCCACAGCAATTATTATGACTACTAAATGAATCTACCGATTGAAATCATGAGTCAATTGAAGCTAGACCACCATGGAGAACCTGGAAGCACTAGACGGCCGTTTCGTCTTACTATGGGACACCTCAGCCGTGCGCATCCACGATCCCGCACCCGGCGAGATCTCCACAAACCCCTTCTGATAATAATCATCTGCTCACCAGTAACTGACTTCAAGAAACATTTCCTGAAGTTCTACTGAGAATCCGTTGCCAGTGGAGTTCAACTGGGTCTGTTGTGAGATATCAACTCACTGAAGACAATGGTGTACGGTGGATTGGTTGAAGTTAGACATTAACACCGTTGGATGCCGGCTCAGTGGTCTAGTTGGTTAAGCGCTCACGTGCGAGACTGATAGGTCCTTGGTTTGAATATCGTGGGGAGCGGGATCGTGGATACGCACTGCTGAGGAGTCCTATCTAGGATGAAACGGCTATCCAGTGCTTCCAGGTTTTCAACGATGGTCTAGCTTGAATTGACTCATGATTTCAACTATTGAAATATTTATTTTAACATTGAATTTCGTCAATAATAATTCATTCTATTGATAATGTTGATTAATGAATTAACAATTAAATTCAAATGGTTAACTTTATTTCTTACTACTGGAAGGAAACAAAGAAACAACCAAACAACCAACCAAACAGGAAAAGAAACCAATTTGTTAATGAATGAATTAATTACTCATTTATTGCTTTTTTTCATTTTTAATGTTTCTACCTTTCCAATTTCATTAATTTAAAAGAAATAAAACTTCGTGTTCACAATGGCTCGATGACTTGGTGTTTTATTTCATGTCATGGGTAAACATACACGCACACACACACACAATACATATGTGTTTTTATGCACACCACACATTCATCGAGATGAGATAGACAAACACATATACACGAATAAATCTACTTTTAAACCGTATCTTATCTCTCCCCCCCTGCTTTCTCTTCCTCTCAGAGTTTCTATTCATCAATTTTTTTTTATTTTGCGTAAATTTGATTTGTTGTTTTTGTTGTTGTTGTTGGTGGTGATGGCGGTGGTGGTGATGGTGGTGTTGTTGTTTAAATAAAGGGAGTTGATGTATGAATAGAATATCAACTTTAATTAAATGTGACAACAACTTCATTATTTAAATGAGTTGTCGATTTAATCAGATTGAGAGTATACTTAAGTAAATAAAAAATGTCATATCCAATACGTATATAATCAGTACAAACTCCGCTTGTAGTTCTTCTAGGTTTACTGACGATCCCAAGACTATAGAAATGAGGTGATTTGGAAATAGGGTCACTAATCCCATACTGTAGAAACACAATCTTGCTAAAAAAGGGGGCTAACCAGAATAAACAAATAAAACCATTTAAAGTCTACCCTACGAATTGAAGGATCTTCACTTAGAAGAATGATGATGCCTAATGGTAAGTTATTCAGTAAATTCGTTTCCAATATTTCCAAAAGTTAACGAAACAATACAAGGAACTCGTCATGGATTTAAATCGGTTGAAATGTCAGTTTAAGCCATCAGGAATCACTGAATAGCTGGGTTTTTTTTCGAACTATGTCTTCTCAATAGGTATTACTTACACCTGTTACTCCCAGTGGAGCATAGGTAGACAACCAGCATTCTCCAACCCACTAGTCCTGGGGAAGAAATCAGAAAGGAGAGCTGCAAATGGACAGGACACACATTGAGGAACTCCGCCTCAAGTCCTTCTGGAGCTACTGCTAGTCTTGATCCCGGATAAAGGAGGAGAATTGGGCATGGGGTTGGCGATCTCATCCCGTAGAAAACTAACTCCCTGAAAAAACGCTAACCAAAAAAAAAAAGATTCTCAACAGGTATTGAACAAAAGATTTCCAGGTCTTACGGATATTTTGAAACAAATGATCAGTTCTCTCTGGTCTCCAGTGACATCATACAATACTAATCCATGACAAATGCACATACACATTAAAGTAATCACTACAATATCTCTTCATTGAACTACAATTGTTTGTTCATCAATGACGTATTTCAAGATGAGTTTTCAGAGTTTAGTGTGAAATTGTGACTGATAAAGTTCATCTACGCCAGGAATGGGATAGTCATCACTGATGGCACTGAAAGGTAAATGTTACATATTGTTAACTAATCAAAGCGGAAGTTGTGAATCACCAGTTTTCAAAACAATATACTAAAGATAAGTCTATGGCAGCGAAGTTAAAATTTCTTGTGTTATATATTTGACTGGATGGTAAGTGCATCCTGTTGCGTTATGTGACCGAACGAAACAACGGTTGATTTCAACAGTTTTCATTCTGTGATGTGCACTATCTTCAAATGTATCATATTTGTCATGAACATTGAAGATCATGAGTTCAAATGTGTGAGGAACCAAGAGACCTCCTTTTATCCATTTCTCCCTCTTCCAGAAAATTTGTACAACTACCCTAAACGATTATTTTTCAATATGAAAACTGAATCTTTATAATTTAGCCCTCAATGATTTAAATTTAAGATTTAAATGAACTAAAGTCAGTTCGTAATCTCTTGATAAAACCGAAATATTGATAGTAATCATATGGTTGCTTGTGACTAATTTCGTTGTACGCGAAGTAGTTATTTACCAGTGACATTGGCAAATGACAGAAGAATACCATGAGTTGGTTGAAATTAGATGTGTAAATTCGTGTATAACAGATCGGTAGTCTAAAGGTTAAGCACTCTCCGCTAAACCTTAGGGCCCTGTTCCCTATCCCTGATGAGATTATGACCTGACCGTTGTTGCTACCTTGACGTGGTGGTCGGGCTTGCCTATCGTGATGACCCAACCGAGCTATACTGGCTGGAACAACCGTTCCTCAAGGTCCTACCATGTCAGACAGGTCGGTTGGAGAGCGGTAAGATTAAAAGCAACAAACCCAAGGTCCGAAGGCGAAGTCGTACTGCTGACTGTACAGAGGTGTGACAGCAGTAAGGTGTTTCCTTCAGACAACCAGCATGACAGCGATGCTGCCTTCCCACATGGACGGGTGGGGTTAGAAAAGGTCGACCCTAAAAATGCACACCTCACCTTACCTCACGGATTTCCGTCTCCGGCGGTAAGGCCCTTTTGAAGAACGGAGATAACACGTCAAAAACCTCCCACGAAAAGGCCGTGCGCGACCGGTCTCAAGCAGTTGTCCCTTGGGCACTGCGGTCACGCTCTCAGGTCACTGAGACAGCCTCTAATCCAATTTCCTTTTCAGGTACCCCCAGAAGAACCCTTCCTCGGTGTGGGCAACCGGGAAGTGATAACCGCCCTCATACCTCTAACAGCACCCAAGACCACTGTATTCATAATCAACCTTCCTTTTCAATTCCTATTATTCCTCCTACATCGACTTTCAACTCTAAACTTCCTCTTTCGGCTTCCTCCTCAAGTGTCACCATAGCCAACGATTCTAGTGCTCAAAACTCTGTCCCAGGTCTACTGAAACCTCGCTCCAAACTACACATTGGAGCCTTCAACGACTGAGATTATGTACAGATACTACTGCAGAGTTCTATACTAAGATGAAATAGCTGTTCAATTCTTCCTAGGTTTGTTTTTAGCATTTATCCAATTAAGGTCAGTTTTAGATGTCAACTTCAAAAAGACATCTATCTGTCATTTTGACGGTTTGTTCGAATGTCTAAGTACCTATTTTCCAATTGTACAAATATCCAGATCAACTTTGGTTTTTTCTTGATTCGTTCAAACTGAATAATCGTCAATCATTACTGTATGTACTCATACGTTATTATAAATGACTTACAAAATTATAAGATATAATAAATACTTGGAAAGTCAAATGGAAAGACTACGTTTACTGGTATATTGTGTTGTAACATTTGAAATGATGGAGAAATGTCACAAATAGAGATGAGTTTTCAAGAATAACAATGTTTACGATTTTAATGTATGTTAAATATAATTTCTTTCTTTGAATAACTGTTGTTGAGAATTTCATACTATAGTAAAATTTATAATACGCTGGTATGACTGAGGGTAGGGAGAGTCAGCTCTCCTTCTCACGTGGCTACGCGTATACAGTTACTGTCAGAAGAATCCTACTCACTTCCCTCTCGCGGACGGGGATGCATTTTACGAAATTGAGTGGACGAAAAGCGAATATCTGGTGCTTTAACCGCGTTGGTCGATATGGAGGATCCGCCTAGAGGAGTTGGAAAACCTTGACTCCAAACCAATGGTGTGCATGAACTTCAGGATCCTAAGGGAACAAACGGCGTATGATCAAATTGTTGATCATCGACTACCGTAGGACGACATCTCCTGAAGTTTCTCCACCGTCCTGTGGAACAGAAGCATAAGTCGAAGGCTCCAGGTATGGCCCTCTAAGTAAACCACCTGCTTCGGTCTTGGCACCCAGGTAGTATACTAGCCCTCACATAAATAAATGATAATTGTTACTGACCTCACTGTTATTGTGTGGGGCATATGTATTTGGTGACCCATTGTACCAATGTTTATATGTTCAAATAAAATAATAAAATAACTATTCTAATGAACAAATAGGATAACATAAAATGATTTTCAATCATTTTATCAGATGATAAAACATTTTTACATAAAGCTGAGTGAATTAGAAAAGTTTCATTGAATGGATCAATTTTCCAATATCCAAGATAAGAAATAGAAAGATAATTCATTAAGAACAAACCTGACAAACAATAATACCCACAATATTATATGATTCTATCTTTATTATAATTACTATTATTGATGGCTTTATTCAACATTACATGTGTGGTACAATACAGAATTGTCAGCACAAAGTGTTTCAACAAGTTTCTTTTACAAAACAAACAAACAGAGAGAACGATAACTGCATATGTACTCACTTACTTACACTTGTTACCACTTCTCCAGAAGCAAAGGCCTTCCACCAACATTCTCCATCCAATTCTGTACTGGACAATCCTTTCCAATTCTCTCCACTTACTATTCATCTTTTCGATATCTGCTTCCAATTCCCAACACAATGGGTGTTTTATCTTCCACTTTTCCATTTCCTTTCAACATTCCAAGTTAGTGTTGGCTTCTTGATGCTGTTTGGCGATTTGCGTAATGTATATCCTACCCACCTCCATCGTATTTGCCTAATTTCCTCTTCAGCTGTTACTTTCAGTTAGTTAAATTATATTAAAACTAGATCGACATGAAGCGAAAATTTTCTTCTAATTTCACAAATTCACTTTTTATTCTCGTACTACACCAGTTACTCCTAATTTTTTTTTTGAGTAACACCTGGCAGTGCAATTCAGAACATGCGTTGTGTCATATTTCAGATTCGTCAAGTAGGAGCACCTATATCCTAGTGTTGATGCTTATACCAAAACTCGAATCCAGTACATTTCACTTTATTACCGATATATTATCCCCTAACCTACTGAGTTTACTCAACTACCAACTTGTTCAAAAGATATGAATTTTCTCAAAAAAGTATTTGAATCTTCCCGTTAATGTTAAGAAGTACAACTGATCGTTGTCTTTTGACATAGTTACATCCTGGGAATTGTGTAAAGTTACCTTCGATATAACTTTAAAATCATATGATATTCTATAGATCAAATAGAACTAGAAACCTTTAACTTTAACATTCCTACAAAGCATTTGCCTTACTGTTTCAATCTATCTAAAATATCTATAGTTTTCTAGAAGAGATAAAATATACACAAATTTGAATATTGTTGAGAATGTTTCTTGTTATTTAAAAGACCCCCTGCCTTTAAACTTGATTTACTCTCTAATCTGATCCACACTGATACAATCTCAATATCACAAAACGATGTCAACCCTCCCCCCCCCTCAAAAAACAAGAAAAAAGGACAGAATATTGATAAATAGTTGAGTTTATAACAACATCATTAGACAAGATTATTTTTATAAGATAATCTAACTAATTACAAAGAATTTTCCGAAGGTTGAACTATTACTACTACTAATATTAATATTAATACTACTACCACCACTACTATTACTACTACTATCACTATTATTATTATTACTCCTCCCTCTCATCCTCCTCCTCCTCCTCTTACTACTACTACTACTACTACTACTACTACTACTACTACTACTACTACTACTACTACTACTACTACTACTACTACTACTACTACTACTACTACTACTATTACTACTACTACTACTATTACTACTACTACTACTACTACTACTACTACTACTGTCACTAATAATAATAATAGTAATAATCATAATAATAATCGATCGCATTTATAAAAAACATTGTAAACAACTGTTTAGTCCATTTGACAAACTTTCTTGTACCATTAAATTCAACCATGATATGGAAGAAGACTATGATTAAAACTTTGATATGAAGTAGATTTATTCATTAAATGTTTAAAGTAAATTATATTCTCTATACAATAATTTGTTCATCTTGAAGTGCATTGTTAACTGTTATGATAATTCTATTAAAAGATATTTGTCGATCTAGTTTTAATATAATTTAACTAACTGAAAGTAACAGCTGAAGAGGAAATTAGGCAAATACGATGGAGGTGGGTAGGATATACATTACGCAAATCGCCAAACAGCATCAAGAAGCAAACACTAATTTGGAATGTTGAAAGGAAATGGAAAAGTGGAAGATAAAACACCCATTGTGTTGGGAATCGGAAACAGATATAGAAAGGATGAATAGTAAGTGGAGAGAATTGGAAAGGATTGTCCAGTACAGAATTGGATGGAGAATGTTGGTGGAAGGCCTTTGCTTCTGGAGAAGTGGTAACAAGTGTAAGTAAGTGAGTACATATGCAGTTATCGTTCTCTCTGTTTGTTTGTTTTGTAAAAGATTTTCATTCTAGTATAGCACGACTCAGCGGTTTATACCCATAACTTCATGAAGAATCGAAGATAGGACCTTCATTCTCACTCACTGAGGAATCCTAAACTAGTATGAAACAGCTGTTTAGTACTTCCTGGTTTTTAATGGTAGTCTAGCTAAGCTCAGTTTGTAATTTAACAATGAAAATTCTACAAAATCCATACACTAATATCCATATTTAATTTCTGAACCATTCAGTCTTTTCTCTCTTCCTGACTTTCAGTCTCTAGCTCGTCACGCCATCCTTATACATATATGTATACACTTCATGTATAGAGTCATTTTTTCTAATCTTACACAATACCGTTCTCTTTCTTTGTGTATCTATGTGAGGAAAGAGAGAAATTTCCGCTTGGTTACATCCTTCAACGTAATAAAAAGTCATTATGTGTGACTATTGAATAGCGTATATTGACTTGCTACTTCGGCAATAATGATAATAATTAATAGCATATATATATATCGAATGCCCCATATCTTACCTGAGATTTAATTATGGCCACAGACATAGATACACACACATATATATACATAAACAATCATTTAACCATTCATTTTCTCTTATAATAATTACCAATAATTTAGGTATTTGAATGAAACAGATGGGTCCTTGAATTCGGACAATGATGATTCGAATAAAAAGCAAAAAGAAAACGAATGAAATAGATTGAAAACCTTTTATTACTAATAGAGAAAAAACAAAAAGAGAAATCATTTCCAACTTTACTCTCATTTATCAGTAATAGTAATGATAACTTTACATTGATAATGTTTCCTAGTAAATGGTAAAACAATCTAGAAATGATTTGACTTGGTATTGTTGTTTATTTGAATCTTCCCATTGATGTTTAGGACTATAATTGATCAGTCGCTTATTGGCATATGTACATACTACGTGTATTGCCTCAATATTTCCTTAATTTACAGGTATTATAAGCAAAGTTGGATCGTGGTTAGAAGTGGAATCCAGTTTGACGCGTGTTTCGTCCCATTTGGGACTCGTCAGCTGAATGTACCTGCATCTTAGAGTTGATGTTCACTCTGCGACTTGAACTCAGTATCGTTGGCTTCAAACGCCATCGCGTTATCCACTTAGCTACTGAGTCCTGATAGCCACTTATTTGTGCAATGAGATGAAGTTTAAATTCAGTTGGTATTGTTTACTTGAATCTTCCCATTGATGTTTAAAACCATAATTGATCAGTCGCTTATTGGCATATGTGTATTGCCTCTATGTTGTCTCAATTCAAAAGCATTATAAGCTAAGATGGATAGCAGCTAGCAGTGAATATCAACTCTGATGTACAGGTACATCCAGCTGATTAGTCCCAAATAAGACGAAACGCGTGCCCTAGATTCCACTGCTAACCACTATCCATCTTTGCTTATGATCTAGAAATGGTTTTAGCTCCAAATTGATACTAGACACCATATGATTTGAAGAGTTAAAATTTTCATTCTAACATATATTAAATAGGATAAATACAGTAAAGAAATATTTCTTATTACATATATTGCAACATAAGCAGGTTCCTTTAATATCGAAACTGCAAGGATCCTAATTCACTATTTGAATCTTTGTATGTAAAGGGGGAATTTATACAACCTATCTCTTCACTATTGTCATTAAGATAGACTAAAGTAAGATATTAGTGAGAAGCCGTGATCAGTGGAGCTAATCCGTGTCGGGTAGAGACAGGTATCTACCTCAGCACAATGGAAGATGGTCGCGCAATTTCGCGGACTGGTTGAGGTTAAACATTAACACCATTTGATACCTGCCCAGTGGTCTAGAGGTTAAGCGTTTGCGCGCGAGATTGAAGGCCCTGAGTCCGAGTTCCACTAGCGGGATCACGGATGCGCACTGCTGAGGAGTCCCGTAATAGAACGGGACGGCCATCAAGTGCCTCGAGGTTTTCGTTGGTAATCTAACATCAATCGGCTCATGATATTAATCATAAAGTAAGGTATTATTGTCCACTCTCTTTCTCTCTCTCTCTCTTGTAAATTTCTTTGATTTTTATTTTCTTGCTTGATTTTAATCTTACGAAAGTAACTTTAAATTGATTTGTCATCCCAAATATTTTTTATTGATTCCTATCTTGAATATGATGTGATCTATTAACCATTGAAGAACTACATCTTCCAATTGTATTACAAAGAATTACTTTGATAATTATGATTACGATGTCTTTTAATTACCTAATGAAATATTTTACATTATTTTTGTGACCTCTTGTGAAATCGTAATTAGTTGGAAGCACTAGATGACTGTTTCGTCCTAGTATGGGACCCCTCATCAGTGAGCATCCACCATCCAATACGCTGACAACATAATTATGTTACATTGATACTTGATTGGTATTATAGTATTATTATCAAGCATCACTTCACTTACAATTGACTGATCACTGGGTGGGGATCAATGTCATGCGTGTTAGGTCTGTCTTAGTGCAGATCAAATCCCATCGACGAAGTTGTAATGTAGACCTTACATGCATGAGATTTATCACCACCCAATGATCAATCAAGGGTAAATACATCTCAGTCCTACAGGAGGTCGGTCGCGGCATGGATGGCCCAGAGGTAACGTCTCTTATTGTGAAGCTGGGATCGAATCTGCCAGGGAGCATCAGTTCCCGAAAGATTGCAGGTACACTTTTCTGACAAGTGTCAAGTAGCACGAAACCTAGATCCAGGGTTTCCTGTCAACTACCTCCAACCAATATCTTATTACTTCACTTATCCATCATAAAATGTATTAAAACAAGATTTGTCCACAAGTAACATAGAATATTGATACATTTCCTGCAAAAAAATAGAGTTGTGAATACTCTGATGAATGCAATGAACTTGAGAGATTTGAAAACAACATCTATAAATTTTGAGATATAATTTTCATTCAAACTTCTTAGAATAAAAGGGATAATCAGTGTTTCACTAAAATAAGGAGAACTCAATTGAGGAAAATTACTATATTTTCCAATCAATAATCTCGTCATTTCGTTGATTATACAAGAAGTCTCCAGACAAACTTTCTAAAGAACCATGAAAGAATTCTTTTAAAAATCCATTTATGATCTTATAAAGGACTCAAAATTACACTGCATTATTCTCGAATATAAATGAGTTATAATGTCATACCAGACTGATATTATAGCATCATTTCATCCGTAGCTGAAACATCCGACTTGTTATAATTCCATATGATTACGATAACACAGATATATTCAGTAAGAAGTCGTGACCAGTCGAGTTTAACCGGGTCAGTTGTGAGATAGTAACTCATTGAAAACAATGATGATTGGTGGTGCAATGTCGTGGATTGATTGAAGTTAGATATCAATACCATTGGATGTCGGCTCAGTAGTCTTGAGGTTAAGTGTTTGGCACGAGACTGATAGATCCTGGGTTCGAATCTCACGAGGCGCGATCGTGGATGGACACTGCTAAGAAGTCTCACAATAGGATGAGACGGCCATTTAGTGCTTCCAGGTTTTCCATGGTAGTCTAACTTCAATTTTCTAGAATTATCTCATTGATAAATAAATGTAAACATAAACACATGTTTATGATTCAATATTAAAAAGAACTTAAATTCCCGCCTATTCATTATTGAATATAAAACAAAATAAATAAACAACAAAAGTTATTAAATATAATTTTGTTTTGAAAAAATAAAAAAAGAAGCGGAACGTTTTCCTTTACTCATCACAGACGCCAGTCATAAATCCACTTTTTTTATTTTTCATTATTCATAACCATTAATGTTGATGATGGTGATGATGATGATGATTGTGATGGTGATGGTAATGATGATGGTGATGGTGATGGTGATGGTGATATGGAAGAGAACAATGTTATAGTGGTAATAGAATAGAATTAAAAGATAATAGGAGATATTTTTGGAAAGAAAGAAATAAATAAAGAAAAATCATTGAACATTTTCGGAAATCATAAATCTTTCACAACAAAAAGTAGCAATATTTATTATTATTATAGTAATATGTTAGTAGTATCATTAGTAGTATCGTCAAATATATCAATAATAATCATAAAGATGTTAATGATAATAACTTTTAAAGGTTGTAAAACTAAACCTCAACTAAAAACTATACAATTAAGCCTTAAAAGAAAACACTAACACTCAACATATGATTCTTTGATGATAGATGAATGGTCATGGACAAATGCACGCATGCACACACACACATTCACATCCCTAATCGAATAGATGTTAACATATAGATGCACAAAAGAGTAATTAAGAATAACATTAACCTAACTATAAATGAGACAATCAATGAAATAAAAGAATAAACAAAACAACACATGTTTATTTACGAGTTGTCTTTTGATGTTGTTATGAATCGTTTCTTATTCATTTACCTGTTTGCTTATTTGTCTATTTCTCTGTGTGTATATGTGTGTGTGTGAATGCATATATGTATAGTTTGTGGAATAAACCACTTTCATCATACACATAAAGTGTACTTCTAAATTTAATTTTACAGGAGATGTAAGAACAAGAGAGATGATTAAATTCACTTGGTATTGTTTAGTTGAATCTTCCCATTGATCTTTAGGACTGCAATTGACAGCTGACGAGTCTCAAATAGGACGAAATATGCGTCAAACTGAATTCCACTGTTAGCCACTATTCATCTTTGTTTATAATGTTTGTGAATCAAGGCTATATCGATGCAATACGCACAGTATGCATATATGCCAATTGCAGTCCTAAACATCAATGAGAAGATTCAAGTAAAAAAGAACAATACCAAATGAATATTTAACTTCATCCCATTACACAAGCCAATGGCTATCAGGATTCAGTTGCTAAATGAATAACACGACAGTGTTTGAAGCGAACGGTACTGGGTTCGAGTCCCAGAGTGAACATTAACAAGTTTGAGATTCAGGTAAGTCCAGCTGACGAGTCTCAAATCGGACGACACACGCATCAAACTGGATTCCAATTCTAGCCACCATCGAACTTTGCTTATAAGAAAGATCATTTCCTCTTTTAAATATGAACAAAGAGAATTATTTTGAATAAATTCTTATGAAGTTCTATAATTATATATCCATATTAATAATCGAAAATATTGGTCAGCTTAAAGCAAATATATCGTAAATTTAAGATTGTACTTCCAGGTTTTCAATGGTGGTATGGTTTAGATCAGTTCATGAATTCAACTGTTACTACGACCTCCACAAACCCCCATAATGATAATAATCCTCTGCTCACTAGTGACTAGATTCAAGATGGATTTCCTAAAGTTCTAGTGAGAAGCTATGACTAGTGGAGTCCAATTGCGTGTCAGGTGTGAGACAGTTATCCACTTCAAACAATGGATAAAGGGTAGCGCAAGATCATGAACTGACTGAAATTAGACATTAATACCGTTGGACACCAGATCAGTGATCTAAAGGTTAAGCGTTCACGCGCGAGACCAATGTCCCTGAGTTCGAGTAGTGTGTGTGGGATAGTGGATGTGCACTGTTGAGAAGTCCCATAGTAGAACGAAACGCCCATCCAGTGCTTACGGTTATTCAATAGTGATCTAGCTTAGATCGACTCATCAATTCAACTGTTAAAATAACATGAAATTCTTAGCGTTGAGATGATTAATATACAATGTCAATTTGAATCAGCTTATACTCGAGAGAAACTATAAGATTAATGATCAGAGTAAATATGGGTCAGATAAGATGAGATAAATAATTATGCAATTAGAAATCCGATCAAAAGTTTAATGGTAGACTACATTGTGTATATATTGATTTATATAAGTTTTGTAGGGTAGTGTAGTATAATGTAGGAAAGAACAATCCGAAGAATAATAGAAAATATGAATATAATATTTTTACATAAGAGGAAGCGACTTGATTCGACATGAATTCCTGGAGGTCAGATGGAAAGTCAACCCAACTGTGATTCAGATATGTCTCCAGTGAAACAATGTCTACCGATGACAGTGAAAGATCGTCGTACTATATCGTGGACGAATTGGGCATTAATCTAGTAGTTTTAATAGTCAGTCAATTTCTATAGGAGATCTGAAGGTACTAAGTTTGATGCTTGATAGGATTATGAGTGAGCGCAGATGAAAAATCTCATGCTTGAACATTACACCTATCTAGCCCTCCGTGATTTTCAGCGGTACTCTAATTATTGTGAATCCGTAACGAAACGTCAGGATCAATTTGTTTTTGCTGACTACACAAAACAAGTGAAGATACGCTTTACTGATGAGTGTCAACTAGGACGAAATCTTGGTCAAACAGGGATTTTTACCGATTACCGGCGAGACTACAATTTATGGACTAACCAATCACGTATAAGATAACGAATCTTGGATTTCGGCGCGAAATTCATTCATCCATTTGAGTAAATAACGTTTAGGCATTTTATCTTATATCAGTTCATGATGAAAACCCTGAATTTAATCTGTAACCTTAACCATCAACTGTAAATCATAATTTTAATTCTTCACACAGGTTTATAACCTTCATTTAGTCTTAGTTATTAGGTGGACACTCTCAAGGTTACTTTAGTATCGTTCAAAGGTCGTCCATAAACTATAATCTCACTATCTAGTGCTTTATGATTTACAATGGTAATCGGTCATAGATAATACGTACAAGGTAGATTTAATCTCCAAAGTGAACCTTATAGTTCAAATATTTATGATATCAAATAACAAGTTTGACTATGAGATGTATTCTTTCGTTCTTTCTTTCTTTCTTTCTTCCTTTCTTATGAATTTCATTCTATGCCTAAAATAGTTAGTTAGTTAGCGCTTTTTAGCGAGTTAGTTTCCTATGGGATAGGGTCGCTAACCCCATGTCCAACCCTCCTCCTTTACCCGGGTTTGGGACCGGCAGTAACTCTAGAAGAGCTGCAGGTGGAGTTGTTTTATGTCTAAGTGTCAAGTAAATTTGTATTTATGCATATAATCACTATTTATTTGTTTCATTAACAAAACTATTAAAACGCTTAATATTGATTGATGTCATTATAAGTAAAATGATTTTATAAACTAAGATGGATAGTGGTCAAGAGGCGCATTTCATCCTATTTGGAACTCGTCAGCTGGATTTATGTACATGCCCAAACTTATTGATGTTCACTCTTGGACTCGAACCCAGTACCGTTCACTTCAAACACCATTATGTTATCCCCTTAGCAATTGAATCCTGATAGCCATTGACTTGTCTAATGGGATGAAGTTTATATTCGCTAGGTATTGTTTGACTGATCAATTGATCAGTGAATCCATTTCGATTTAGAATAATAAAGTTCACTCAAAGAAAATCTCATTCATTTTAATGAGTATAGAAATGAGTTCAAAATGTTTTACTAAATGAATGTTGTTGTTGTTTTCATAGTCTTATTTAAAGGAGATTTATCAAAATACACACATTGACAATGAAGGACCATATATTTCGAAATCCATTAAATAATAGTAATGGTAATAATAATAGTAATAGAACAATGAAGTCTGAGTCATTTTGAGACAATCGATGGACATTTTGCAAATTAGGCATTTACTTTATGATTAGATTTTATTAACAAGTCCTGTATTTTCGAGTCAAGTAAATCCGATTGTCCCAACTCTTGTTCTTGTTCACTACATTTGGTGTCGCTGCCAACCAGGGGAGGAAGGGTGTTGTTCTGCGTACGCCGTTGCGGGCCTGGGGCTGAGGTGCTAGTTGGGGCAGTCTGGTACGGAGTGGTGGCGTCGAATGGAGTGTTCTGACGGGGCGGCGGTGGCTGTGGCGGGTGCTGTCGACGGAGAGAAGCGGCGGGACGTGCGGCTGCTGGGCGGACATCGGATTTAGATGGCTCAGCAGGCCAGTGGAGCACCAGTGTTAAGCTTCACAGGTGCCAGGTGTATGTTGGATGTTGTTGCCCCGACAGGTCGACGGAGCTATGGAGGTCAGAGCGCCGCAGACTCGACATTTTGACGGAGAGTGTATCACAGACTGCAGAAACGAATAATGTGGCACGGCGAGCATGAACCACCGCAAGAACGACTGCTTTAAAGGGGGAACGAGTGTGGTGTGTGCTACTTATATTGACATAAGTAGTATATGATGTTAGTCGTAAACAGAAGGTCTGGAAGCAACGAGACAAGAGAATCGAACAGCAAAGAATGGAAACAGAATGCAATTTGTATGAAAATGCAGGAACAATGAAGTCTGAGTCATTTTGAGACAATTGGTGGACATTTTGCAAATTAAGCATTTACTTTATGATTGTTAGATTTTACTAACAAGTCCTGTAATTTTGTGTTAAACACATTCGATTGTCCCCATTAGTGTTTTTGTTCACTACACTAGTAATAACAATAGTAATAATAATAGTAATAGTAATCATGATAATTTTACTGACTCATAAATGAATGAATGAATGAACATTGAATGGGTTGAATTGTTTATATACTGGACTCAAACTTGAATGATAAATAATAAACAATATGAACTGACGAAAATACTCCCTAAGGGCATTCAAGAAAAAGAAGAAGAAGAAGAACAAGGAAGAAACATCCCTCCCCCCCTCAGTTAGAAATGAAATAGAATGAAACTGAAGTGAAAATTTAATTGATCAGAGGACTGTTTCTTTCTTGTTTTTCTTTTTTTGTTTAAAAAAGAAGAATGAGAATAAAGAAAAAATTAATGAAATTTGATCATTTTTTTCTTTCATCGAGTTCAACAAAGCATGACTAATAATGATGATGATGATGATGCTTTGGATGATGATGATGATTTGGGGTACCTTTGTAGTTACTGCTACGTCTAAACTCAGTGCTTCTGCTGGAATGCTGTCTGGTCCTGCTGCTTTGCTATTCTTGATTTGTCTGATGGCCATTCTGATCTCTTCAATTGCTGGTGGGCCAACAACGATTGGGAGGTTCGTGGGCGCTACTTTGATTTTGGGTGGGTTCAGTAGGGCTGGTCGATTCAAGAGTTCTTTGAAGTGTTCTACCTACATGTTTCACTGTTCTTCACTGTTGGTGATTACTTTGCTTTCCTTGCTTTTCACTAGTCGTTCTGGCTTACGATAATTTCCAATGAGATTTTTTGTTGTATCATACAATCGTCTCGTGGAACTTGTTGGTGAGGGTTATCCTGATATCGTTGAGTCTGTCAGTATCCAGAAGAAAGGCAGTATTAAACTTTTGTGATGTTGTCCGCCACATTATCCAGTATTTCTTGAGTTTCAGTTTCACCTTGGCCACCAGCACGTGATGATCTGATGCTATATCAGTTCCTTTCTTTGTTGTACGTTTGTTTGAATTTCACATGTAATGTCACTTTATTCAACATTCCGTACATACTTTGATGAAGGGTGTTAACTAGTCTGAAATCATGGTTAAGATATTCATATCGACTCCCTTTAACCATTCAACGATTTGATACAGTTATCAAACTGCATACCATCTTTTTAACGGAAAGAGAATTGTCGTTGAATAAGTTGAATGTGACCATACTTATCTCATTTAAAAACCATTGCTAGATTGATTTTTAATCATTCTGATGAAGATTTACTTCTTACTGTCATTAATTTCAATTTTCATAAACATAGAAGTTTAGTGGTATTGAAAAACTGAGGGCTATCCAACATTGTTAGACATTAACACCGTTGGATGCCTCCTCAGTAGTTGAGGTTAAGTGTTCGCGAGCGCGATCATAGATGTGCACTGCTGAGGAGTCCCACAATGGGACGAAACGACCATTCACAGATGTCCAGGTTTTCCATAGTTGTCTATCATCAATGGCTTAATGATCTCAATCATAAACTTAATAATCTCCACAACTCCATACTGATAATTGTATAGTTATTTTTAATATAAGTGGATACAATCAATCTGAATGATGAATGATTTTTGTCCTATCCCATCGCTATCTACATTGTTACGGAGGGAGTATTCTGAATGATTTTAATTGATAGATCAACTAAATGATATCATATGACCGAATTATGGCTACTCAAGAAATTGTATCATCTCATGCTGATGCTTCCAGGTTTCCAATAATAGTCTAACATTGATTGGTCCATAATTTCAATGAAATTCAATAATCTTCACGATCTCAGACTGAAAATAGTCATTTATGTTTACAAGACTGAAATTTGAAAAAATTCCGTTTTATTTTCGATACCTTCTTTAATGATTCAGTCTCTGAGCAGTCAGGTAAAATCACTTACCCACACACTAAAAACATGTAGGTAAAATTTGAGTAAATAACGTCTGTACTTGAGATGGTGGAGAAGATTTGTAGCTCAGGTGGATGATTTTGATGGACTTTTGTTCTATCAGCTGGATGGTTTGGTCATGGGGCTTTCATCGTTCTTCGGAACGACATCATCAGCACAAACTTCAGATAGAAGTGAAGTGTTCGAATTTCTCCATAAATTTAAGGTCAGTAAGCACCAATCAACATCGAGGTGCACAGAACAAGCTGTGAAACACATATGGAGAAATTCGAACGCTTCAATTATATCTGAAGTTTGTGCTGATGAAGTCGTTCCGAAGAACGATGAAAGCTCCACGACCAAACCATCCAGATCAGAGAACAGAACTCCACCAACGTCTGTACTTGCGTATTGAACTATATCACATTGTAATTGCAATCAGTTCAAATAAACTAGAGTGTGGTCAAGGAAATTTATGGCCAAAGTGTGTGATGGATGGTTTATCTACGAAGCATTCATTTGTCCAAAACAGTCAGTATATAATTTATGATTAAATCATCTATTACAGAGAGCGTAGTATTCAATAAACTAGTCATCAAAACTACAATACTCTCAGGCAATGCAAATGATTAAATAAAGACAGTTAGTAGTATGACGTGATCTACACACACACACAATTATAAATGTTTGAAACTAAATCTTGATCAGTCACTCTTGACATATCAGTATTCTGAGAGGATCTCCTTCACTTTCAAGTATTTAATGAAATACTGATAGTGCCTAGAAGTGGAATTGCCAATGCAAGTAAATAATTTAAAAGTGACCAATCGAAATTTAGTCCTTTACATCAACACAAAGAAGATTCGAACGCAAGAAATAAATGATAAACTCCATCTTCGTTGCTTATGTGAGTGTCTTCTTGAACTTGCGTTTAGCATTTAAAACGATAAGGTATAGCGTTCAGTAAAGACTGTGATGCAAATACATCCATCTAATGAGTCTGTAATAGGATAAAATAAGTGTCATAAACCCCACTATTAAACACTATCCATCTTTTCTTTTGGATACCAAAAATTGTTGACTTTACTTATTGGAGGGGTGTTTAATATGCCCCAAATATATTACTGAATTTGTACAATATTGTAACCAGATGTTTAATGTATTATATTAACAGTAGGAATATGTTTGTAAAATATCGTAATACCATAGAATTTCTTTCATTAAAAAAGTAATCAAAATAAGGTATGCTCTTCTTTTTTCTACACTTACGTTCTTTATCATTTATCAATTATGTTGACTGGAGGGAGGAAAGGGAGGGGATTATGCAAAGAATAGTCCGAATTCAAACCGATAAAAGAAGGTAATTAATAATTAATTATAATTGTTAGTAATAAATTATTGACTTCAAAGCTTTGAACCGAACCATTCAAAGGAATTCATCACATTAAGGTTTTTTTTAATGGGAAAACTGTATATAAATCAACATACAATTTGATGGTCAACAAACTGAAAGAAAAGGATCCTTATTTTTTTTCAAGAAATAGTTTGTCTACTTAAAATTATATTCAGTAGTTAAAAATATCATTAAAAAATATGAGGCAAATAAGCAAAAATTGATAGTGGCTAGTAGTAGAATCCAGGACACGCGTTTCATCCTATTTAGGACTCGTCAGCTGGATGTACCTGCATCTCAGAGTTGATGTTCACTCTTGGGCTCCAACCCAGTACCGTTCGCTTCAAATGCCATCGCGTTATTTACTGATCTAGTGAGTCCTGATAGCCACTTTCTTGTACAATGAATTCCACTACTAGCCACTATTCATCTTTATATACAATGTTTGTGAATTAAGGCAATATTGAGGCAATCCGCACGGAATACATACATTCCATTGAGAGACTGATCAATTTTAGTTCTAAACATCAATGGGAAGATACAAGCCAAACAATAACAAGTGAATTTATAAAGTAAATGTTCTATAGATTATTGGGCATACAAATTACATATAATTAAGCATCAGAAGGGGTTTTGTGGAGATTGTAGTAATTTCAACAGTTGAGATCATGAGTCAATTGAAGCTAGACCACCATGGAGAACCTGGAAGCAGTGGACGGCCGTTTCGTCCTATTGTGGGACTCCTCAGCAGTGCGAATCCACCATCCCACCTCGTGATATTCAGACCCAGGACCTATCGGTCTAGCGCACGAACACTTAATCTCTAGACCACTGAGCAGGCATCTAACTGTTTAAACACTTTAAAGTTATATTTTCCTAATATTCACGATTTAGATGGGCGGAAAAACAGAAAGTCGTTTGAAGTATCGCATAGTTTGTGTTGAGATTCTTTTACAGCTATCAAAAACATGATAGTTGAAATCATGAGTCGATCCACAACTTCGCTTGAAGGATTCCAACCATGGATGTACGCTGCTGACGAGTCCTACACTAGGGCGAAACGACCGTCCGATTCTCCCATGTTTTCCACAGAGATTTGTTAAATTTGATTTCCGTCAACTGGGGAGAAATTGAAAACGAGAAAATATTAGACAGGGTTAGTGTAGGACCCTTCAAAGGATTATGTTAGTTATATAATGACGTAGTTATCACAGATTAGCCCACAAAGTTATCAACTCAATCTCATTTATATGTAAAATAACTATAATTTATTTTTCATGACTTGTATAGATAAGGTTTAGTAAAATGACGGTAAGCAATTAAATGTACTTAACAACATGAGAAGTTTAATATCTAGAATAAAAATAAATAAATGAATCCATGACATAGCGACAATTCACGTTTCTAATTGGTTGATCACTGAGTGGTGATCAATCTCATGTCCTTCTTAATGCAGATTGAGTACCAAGTAGCACGAAACCTAAGTCCAGCGCTTCCTGTTGATTACCTCCAACCAACATCTTATAATTTATCTTTATACAATTCATTTAAACTACTTAATTGCTTAAAGTAGTATGAAATATTTAAAGAATTTAGCTTGATCAACACATTAAAAACAAACGATATTTCTAAGTGACCAGTTGTTGGTGCACAATTCGCTTGATAAGAATAGGGAACTTTCGATTGCTTATGTTTAGACAGTCGTTCGAAACAACTCATTTATAACTGACAGAATGGAAATCCTGGTTGAAAAATGTTGGCCAGTGTAGGAATTCTTGAAGTTATCGTACTAACTTCTGATATGTAGTTTCAGACCTATTCAATAAATTATCTTCCAATTATACATTCTCTCTTCTTTCACATTTAATGACTTGTAAAAATTGATTGAAAGCAAAGAATTCTGCTTTATTGTTTCTTGAAAGTCGCTTCAAAAGCTCATTCATAGAATGATTTCAACTAAAACTCATGTTACATATGAGAAACTCCTACCTTGAGATCCAAGATAGTCAGAAACGAAATTCTTATAAGATATGATTTTTAACTGCTCATATTCAAATATAAAACACCATCTACATTTTAGCACAATAGGAAATCATCTTGATAGGTAATCTTTTATATAGAGAGAGTAGTGAACGAGAGCACAAGTGAGTACAATCGAATGTATCTGAACAAGTAGTTACAGAGTTTCTTAGTAAAATCTGAAAACCATACATTACATAGTTCATTTGCAAAGTGTCAATCAATTGTCTCAGGCTTCATTGTTCCTGCATTTCTACATTAATCATTGTTTGTTCTTGTTCTCTTTTCTATGATCTTCTTAACCTTCTCCGACCAGGTATTTCACTTTCGATCGGCGACATATACTACTTATATCTGTCGACATCAGTAGCACCCATCACAACAGTAATAGTTTATAATAAAATAGAGTAGTGTTACATTATTAAATCAAATTATGAAAACTAATCAACTGTATTCAAGTAAGGGATTTAAAAGTTTTTATAAGTAAAAGAATGGAATAATTTTACATCATTTAATAAGATAAACAAAACTTTGCCTGGAGCCCCTCTGGGGCTGCTTCCAATCCCAAGCCCAAATAAAAAAGGAGGGTTGGGCATGGGGTTAGTGACCCAATCCCGCAAAGAACTAATTCGCTAAAGAAACGCTAACCAGAAAAGATAATTGAATAAGGTAACCAAAGATTATCCAAAGATTGTAAGTAATAAACATAAAAAATTCATAAATGGAACGGTTTTAGGAACGGTGCATAGACTATGAAAGAAAAACGAATTGAACATGATTCTTTTACGCTGATAGGTCAGATTTGAATTGGTGAGTTGAGATGACTTCAGTTATGCATTATGATGTTAATCTTGGAGTGTCAGGTGATTTGGTGAGTTTGATGATTGTTCGATGATTGAATTGTTAACTGATAGTTCATAGTACCAACGATAGTGAATTTCATGAAATTAGTTCCCTTTATGAATTTAAATATAACCTGAATGAATATGGATGCAGAATAATGTGAATTCGTCATATCTTATCAGCTGCTTACAATCAAATGTATAGTAAAATTTTACATTGATGTAAGATATGGTGTGAAGTAAGTGATATAAGTAAATGAAAATATTTTTGATTAAAATCATGAACCGATTGATGCTAGACCACCATTTAGGACCTGGAACCACCGAGTGGCCATTTCATTTTAGTGCGGGACTCCTCAGCGGCGCAGACCCACGGTCCCACCCGTGGGACTCGAACCCAGAGCTATCAGTCTCACGCGCAAACTTCCAGCCTACGGACCACTGAGACGACATTCAGTGGTGTTAATGTCTAACCTCAACCAATCCGCGAAATTGCGCGACCACCTTCCATTGTACTGAGGTAGATACCTGTCTCTACCCCACATAGATTAGCTCCACTGGTTACAGTTAAGCATTCGCGCGCGAGACTGAAGGCACTGGGTTTGAATCCCGCGAGCGGGATCGTGGATAAGCACTACTAAGGAGTCCCATAATAAGACGAAACGGCCGCCCAGTGCTTCCAGGTCTTCAATGGTGGTCTAACATCAATTGTTCATGATCTCAATCAAAAACTTAGTAATCTCCACAACCCCTATACTGAATGAAACGGAATTGGAATGACAAAGATTATCACTTATAACTCTCTATATATATATTTGTGTACAAGAAGAGGTCGGAGGTCATTTGGTGTTAGAATCAAGAAAACCTTAGAAATAAGTGATATAACAAGTGAGTGAAGTTCAGAGACAGGCAAGATAAATTTTAGAGATAATGAAGGGTTTGCATAAGATGGGTTATGTAATAAGTGAATAGAATTTGAAGAGTTCACATAATTTAGGAGAATTGACTGAATGGAAATGTATGAGCGAAGGAGGGGGGCAGTGATTTAAATATACCTAAAATAAGAATTCGATCATGGAAGAGCCATATAATAAAATAAAACTAATGACCCAAAAATTGAATCACCATGGTAGTAGTAGTAGTAATAGGTTTATTACTGTCTCTTTAAGAATACATAGATCAGGTTTGCGTTTCTTTTTATCACAATCATTTCAGCAAACCAAAGAGAAGCAGTATTTCTTTGCCTGCTAATAATCTTAAATACTTGAGGAATGTTAGTGATATGCCCGGTGTCCAGTCAATTTCATAAAATTGAGCGACTACCATTCATTAGAGAAATTATTGTTGCATAACAGATAGTATATTGTTTCACATAAATGTTTTCATTCATTCATTTAATTTGTCATAAACAATCGTATTTACTGAATAGACCTACTTATGATGACTGGTTTACACTGTAGATGTCTGAAGTTATTGATGAAATGTCTACACTGGATTCCATAGGCAGATACTGTTTGCAATCACGATGAAATGTCGAGATAGATCTATGAAAATCTATTATCTTATAACCAATTATTAGACAATCTATTATTTAATAATTGAATTCATGAGTCAAATGAAGCTGGCTCATCATGAAAAACCTGAAAGCACTGAACGGTTGTCTCATTCTAGTATGGGACTCCTCAGAAGTGTGCATCCATGATCCTGTCCCGTGAGATTCGAACCTAGAACTTATCAGTCTCGCGCACGAACGCTTAACCTTTAGACCTTTAGAATGTAATTGAAAAACTTATGTACAGTAGAGGCAGGCAATAGCTATCCATCAAATAAAGCCTAACCTTCATGTACAAAGACAGTATATTTATTCGTTCATTCTATCATTGTCTATCTTCCATAACCATGATTACAACCTTAACATTTTTCACTAACCGATTATTATGTAACTTCCTTTCCGTATATCACTTATGTAAACAATTCATGATAAGATACATTTCATGTAGTTTTTATTTATTATTATATAACATCATTCTATTTTAGTGTGAACTATAGCTTAATGAACATAGTTTATTGAAGATGACGCGATGCGACAGTATCGATCTATACTGATGTTTAGCTTTTCCAACCTAAAGGTCTGATCTATAAGGCAGTGGATCATCGTAAGGAGATGCAGTCACATGGTAGCCGATAACCAATAATTGGTTTATATACCATTTGTTTCCTTAGGACCCTGGAGCCCATGTGTACCATTGGTTTGGAATCGGGGTTTCCCAACTCTCCTAGGTGGACTCTCCGTGTCCACCAACCTGGTTAAAGAGCCGGACACGCACTTTTCGTTTTTTCAATTTCGTAACCGACACCCTCCCCACGAGAAGGCAGTGATTACGACTCCCCTGTTTGTGGCTGTATACGCGTAGTTATGTGAAATCAATTCGAGAGAGAGCTGATTCTCTCCACCCTCGGCCGTACCAGGGTATTTGGGGGCCATAATATACCTGAAAGACATACATATAAGATGATAACAAATAGAAGGAGTAATGTAAATGAATGTAGAACAATTAGATTAGCTATTTAGATGAAAATAGGATAAACAACTCATATGAATACCCCCCTCCCTCCCCGTAAAAAACCAACCAAAAAGGAGGTAGGTCAACAATAATTAGAATTACCTAAGAAATTATTGAGTTGGAAATCTATTTACCTCTTCACAGCAATCTTTAAAAGGAAAGATAATTCTCTAGGCTATTAGAACTGAAAAAGAAAAAAAATCTAGAAAGAAAATCCAACCACCACCACCACAACATCAGCAACAACAAAAAACACAACTAAATTTCTCTTAGAGATTATAACATTTAAGGTCAAATAAAAAAAATCGATAAATTGATTATAATCAATAAAATTAGAATATATCAATCAGAAAAATCAGAAAAAAAAAGTAGGTCATTAATCTATTCCATTGAATGATTATTTTAATTATTAAAACATAATAAAGAAGGTGTTATTAAATGAAATATGTAATTCATTTACAAGATTGTTGAATTTAAAACATCCAGTACTTCCAGGTATTCCATGGTGGTGGTCTAACTTCAATTGATTCAGGATCTCAACTACTGAAATAACTAGAATACCCATACAAAACCCCTTCTCATATGAATCAACATATCCTCACGAGTGACTGACTTCAATGATGTATTTCCTGCAGTTTTAGTGAGAAACAATGACCAGTGGAGTTCAACCGGGTCAGTTGTCAGATCGTAACTCACTGATCACATTGGTGAATGTGTCGCTCAAATTTAGTGGATTAGTTAAAGTTAGAGATTAACATCGTTGGATGAAGGTTGGCTCATTGGTTTAGTGGTTAAGAGCTCACGCACAAGTCTGGTAGGTCGTATGTTCGAATGTTGTGATGCAGGATCGTGGATATGCACTACTGAGGAGTTCGATAATAGGACGAAACGGCCATCCAGTATTCTATGGTCGTGGCCTAACTTTAATTGACTCATGATCTCAACTATTGAAATTGCGATCTTCACAAAACCCATTCTGATATTAAAACTTCATCCCAATACATAAGTAAATGACTATTAAGATTTAGTAGTTAAGTGGATAATATGATGGTGTTTGAATTGAATAGTATTGAGTTCAATTCCAAGAGTGAATATCAACTGATGAGTCCTAAATAGGACGAACTGCGCGCCATACTGGATTCCACTGCTAACCCCTATTCATATTTGCTTAGAATGCTTGTGAATTAAAGTAATATCGAGACAATACACACACTATGCACATATGGCAATCAAAGACTGATGTAATCTGATGAATGATATCTTTGAGCTATCAAATAAATGAAGTGATTTAATTGTTATTCTCGTGTTCTGATTAGCTAGGTTAGAGATAAAAAGGATTTGTATGGATCAATAAACGTCAGTACAACAGGTGAACTAAACAGGTTAAGAAAAGGTCACTAATATAATTGATGTAAAGTAAACTCTTCATTAGTGAACACAAAAATGGGAATCTATGCGAGATAAATTCACAACAGTAAGCTTTCCAGTCAAATAATATCATCTTCGAGAGCACATATCTCAGATAACAGATGTCTTGTTATCTCTAAGTGTGAATACAGCTGATTAAATTTACAGTTTGTAAAATTTAGGATTCTTGACAAAATAAAATATTAGTATACTGGACTTGTAGAGATTGTAGTAATTTCACAGTTCAAAATCATAGATTGATTGAAGATAGACCGTTGGATGGCGGGTCAATGGTCCAGTGGTTAAAGGTTCGTGTCTGAGACCGAAATGCTTGGGTTCGATCTCCACATTAGGAGTTGTGGGTGCGCACTTCTGAGGAGTTTTGGACTAGAAGGAAATAGTTCTCTAGTTAATCCAGGTTCCCTATGGTGTTCTAGATTGAATCAGTTTGTGATTTAGATTGTGAAAATAAAATATGATTTACATCACAGACTGATTTTAGACAGAGAACTAATGAAAACTAGGAAGTACTGGACAGTTTCTTCGATCTACTTTGGGACGCCTCAAGAGCGCTATTCGACCCTACCACAACTGACCGAATCCAGAACCTTCGATCTCATGGATAGTGGTTTTCGATTATTGTCTCTCTTAGTAAGATTAGTCCGTGATGTATACTAAAAATTTTAATAATCTCGACTAACAAAATATCATTGTTAATGCTAGCTAGTATACAGAGTTAATTTGAATTCCTTTGAAGGTCAATTACAATTATGATGTTAATGAGCAGGATGAATTTGGATGAAACTACTCATATCAAAAAGACTAATGTTTACTATATACTTTAATAGATTTATAGGTCCATAGAAATTGTACTTACTTACTTACTTACGCCTGTTATTTCAAATGGAGCATAGGTCGGCGACCAGTATACTCCAAATCACTCTATTCTCGGTCTTCCTTTCTAGCTCTATCCAACTGTTGTTCATTCTTCTCATATCTGTCTCCATTTATCGGCGTAATGTGTTCTTTGGTCTTCCTCTCCTCCTTTGACACTGAGGATTCCAGGTGAAGGCTTGCCTTCTGACACAGTTGGGTGCTTTCCATAACGTGTGTCCTATCCACCTCCAGCACTTCTTCCTCATTACTTCCTCCACTCGAATCTGGTTTGTTCTCTCCCACAATAGGTTGTTGATGATAGTGTCTGACCAACCGATCCGAAGTATTTTGCGTAGACGATTGTTAATAAACACCTGTATGTTCTGGATGATGGTTTGTGTAGTTCTCCAGATTTCCGTCCCATACAGTAGAACTGTCTTGACATTTGTATTGAATATTGTGACTTTAGTATTGGTTGAGAGTTGTTTCAAGTTCCAGATGTTCTTCAATTGTAGATATACTGTTCTTGCTTTATTGATTCACACCTTCACATCTTCATCAAATCTATCGTGTTCATCCAGGCAGAGCTTCATCGAAATTGTGGTACTAATAACCAGAATCAATATTAGATAAAATCGGGTGAATGGTTTCAAGTAAACAATACACACTAGTCATTTCATTATGAATAATTATAATTTAATTTGTCAATAATCCTAGATTAATATACTGTAATATTGAACGTTGTATTTGTTCTTAAAAAGGGGACTCTTTTTTAGTTAGTCTTCATTAAAAACCGAAAAACCTGAAAGTATTTGACATGTGTTTCTGTTAGATCATAGAGAAGATCAAATAATGGGTAGCTTCTAAGAACCATTAATGAACTAATATTATATATGTAGATGAGACTATGGACAGCCTTTGAGCGACGACAAAATAAGCTTGCGACTATCTACCTAATTATTAGGGTTAAATAAGGATTATAAAGTCAGTCAGTCAGTGACAACGTAGAACTTCGTACGTACGTACGTACATCAGTCCAACTTGCCACACCACATTAGCACAGAGATGCAGTTGTCGTTTCAAATCCCGTAGTGGTAGAGGTAATAAGAGTATAAGCAGTAATCGGGAAGATTAGTGTTTGGAGATGTTATTTAAAGAGTATAATACAGTGAAATAAATTCGAAAAAAGAAAAAAGAAAGGGACATAAAGAGTTCAGAAGATTAGGATTTGGGAGAACACAGAGAGTGGATGCACCTGCGCCATTGCAAACGATTTTGAATCATGTCATTCAGGGTCTCTAACCATCGGTTGCTATCATCTCGCGGTCCCCAACCAGGTAGTCTACACCTACCAACATGACTCAGTTCACTTGTCAGTGACTTCATGGACTTGTGCCATGTTTTGGTTTGGCCGCCCCTAGCTTTCTTCCAACCTACTCCTATACCACTGAACATAGCACGTCGAGGTAGTCGGTCGTTGGGCATACGTAACACGTGTCCAAGCCATCTCAACTGATGAAGTTTCACTACTTCACCAAATGATTTGTCATCATTACCTAGTACCCGTTTCCTAACAACTGAGTTACTTACTCGGTGGTCCCAGGATATACGAGCAATGTTTCGAAGACACCTATGATCGAATACTAGTAACCTACGAATATCCTCTACTCTTACCGGCCACGTCTCACTGCCATAAAGTAGGACGGAGCGAACTGCTGCGCATTAAACACCTCCTTTGGTTGATAGACGGATATCTCACCTACGCCATGAATGACGCAAGTTGGCAAAAGCTAGTCGAGCCTTCTGTATCCGTGCTGAGATTTCGTCACACACCAGACCACAAGGGCTGATGAGACTTCCAAGATAAATGAATCGATCGACACGCTCAATTACTTCACTCCCTATCATTAGTTCGGGTGTCGATGCAACCCAATTCTGAAGCAATATTTTACATTTCGATGGTGAGAATCGCATCCCAAACATGCTTGCATTGTTGCGTAGAGTTGTCAGAAGACTCTGCATTTTGTCAGTGTCTTCACCAAATAAAACTATGTCATCTGCATATTCCAAGTCAACAAGTGAACCTCCCGGTAGAAGTTCAACCCCTGGAAATCTAGACGAGGAAATTGTTATCTCTATAAGTACGTCGACCACAAAGTTGAACAGGAATGGAGAGAGTGGGCAGCCCTGACGAACACCACTTGAGGTAATCAATTCTGATGACAGTTCGCCATAAACTCTCACTCTACAAGTTGTGTTCGAGGATTATAAAGCAGTTTGAAGGATAAGGATTATGATTCACAGTTGATGGTTAGGGTTGTGAATTAGATTGATGGTTTTTCATTACAAACTGACATCTGTTAAAATGCTAAAATCCAAGAACTGTTATCTTAAACCTGATTGATTCGTTCATAAATTATAGTATCACCACATATATATTCTTATTGCATAACTATTCAGTAAGTAGATTATGTATATCTATATTCCTCTTACTATAAGCTTCATTTTGACCTATAGATTATTATTATACTAATTACTGTTATTAAGTTATCGTCACTTTATTGATTACAGTCTCTCATGTTCACACAGTGCTGGTGAACGGCCTATGCTCCTTCACGAGGAGTAACAGGCGTAAGTAAGTAAGTAATGCTCACACAGCCACTTTTTACTTGATCTTGTACAAATATGTATTTCTGATTTTATGGTACGATATGGTCTGTTTGGTTTGTATATAAACCCAGTATGTTTGAAATACATAATTCGCATAGTGACGTTCTGGATTCAACTGAAAGAGCTAGGAGGGTAAAAGACCAATACGTACACTAGGTTGGTCATATCGGTCGATACGTCATTGATTTAGCACAGTGCTAAGATTATATAAGTCGTATTCTGATTGACGAATAAGTCATGTGATAATTAGTCGGACTTAAAGACACAACAGTTTCATGAGTGACACTAATTCCGATAAGGATTAAGCATATTACCTTGAGTTCTTGATGTCAATGTGATACTTTTCAAATAACTATAAATCGAATTTCAGTAACTATATCTATACTGACTAAATGGCCAATATCGCTAGGACTCTATTATTATTATTATTATTATTACTAATACTGAAATACAATTTGTGGATTACTCTGGGTTACGAAGACAATAATAACAGTCTTTTCATTTCTTATATTCATGACAGAAATTTCAAAATTGTCTATCATATGAGCTTCTTAAAACTGTTAGTTTACAATAATAATAATAATAATCATATAAATATACATAATTATGAGTAGATAAAACTACTTAAATTAGTAGTAGATAAACAATATTACTTGGTTTTTTTAAACAAAATATTGGCGCCACCTACACAAACAAACAAAATAATCAATGATAAATGATGTAGTAAATAAGTAAAAAATAGAAGTTGGAATTGTTGCGTGATACAAACAATTACAGAAAATTTCACTGATTGAAATCATGAGTCAATTGAAGCTGGACCACCACCATGGATAACCTGGAAGCACTGGGTGGCCGTTTCATCCTAGTATGGGATTCCTCAATAGTGAGCATCCACGGTCCAGCACCCTGCGAGATTCGAACCAAGGACCCATCAGTCTCGCGCCAGGCGCTTAACCAACTAAACCACTGAGCCGACTCATGATTTCAGTCAGTGAAATTACTAAAAAATCTCCACAGAACCCCTTCTGATAATAATCATCTGCTCACTAGTGACTGACTTCAACAGGCATTTCCTAAGGTTCTAGTGAGAAGCCGTTACCAGTGGAGTTAAACCAGGTCTGCTGTGAGATATCAACTCACTGAAGAAAATGGTGTACGGTGGCGCAACTCCGTGAATTGGTTGAAGTTAGACATTAACACCGTTGGGTGCCGGCTCAGTGGTCTAGTTGGTTAAGCTCCTGGCGCGAGACTGATAGGTCCTTGGTTCGAATCTAGCGGGGTGTGGGATCGTGAATGTGCACTTCCGAGGAATCCCGTACTAGGATGAAACGACCATCCAGTGTTTCCAGGTTTTCCATGTTTGTCTAGCTTCACTTGACTCATGATTTCAATCAGTGAAATTTATAAAAAGTCTCCACAAAACCCTTTCTGATAATTACAGAAAACACAATAACAATAAAATTGATAATGGTATTCTGTTGAAACAAACATAAATGTTTCTCTTAGTAATTTGATTATTGACTAAATCAGTGTAATGTGGTATGGCAACTTGAACTGATGTACGTACGTACGTACGTATGTGCGAAGTTCTACGTTGTTACTGACTGACTGACTGAAGAATTACTCCTTTAATTTAGTATCTGAGAGAAAAAACATCATATTTTGAATTGTACACAAATTAATATATGTGTGATGAGTTTCGGTAGGGGAGATGAAAGTAGTTTCCAATCAAATTGAATTTTCACAACATAATTTTACTAGCTAGATAATGTTCAGTTTTAGGGTTGTAGGGATGGTTAAATTTCGATGGTGGTTGGAGGTAGTCAACAGGAAACCCTGGACTTGGGTTCCGTGCTACTTGGAAATCGTCATCAAGGTGTACTTGTAATCTTGAAGGAACTGGTGCTCAACATTGCAACTTGGTCGATAGCATTCGATCTGCACTAAGAAGGACTTGACACACATGACATTGATCACCACCCAGTGAATGGAATTTGATCACGCAATATTGTGTTTTGTTTTAAGTTAGACATTAAGGATGTTGGGTGCCGGCTCAGTGGTTTGGAATATAAGCGTCCTCGTTAGACCGAGTTTATTGGTTTCAAATCCCTTGGGCATGATCGTAGGTGCGTACTGATGAGAAGTTCGATACTGGGACGAAATGGCCATCCAGTGCTTACAGGTCTTCAATGGTGATCTAACATTGATCAGTTCATGTTTTCTATGACAATAAGATAATCATTTCTTCATTCAATCCCAATGGAAAGTTTAACTTCGTCAACATAAATATCACTGGTGAAGATGGAATTTCTCATCCGTGCTAATATTGAGTTTGTTAAGTTGTAATAGAAATCGATGCTGATTAATAAACTATATCAGGTCGGATAAGTAAGGAAGTTAAACATGGATAATATTCGATAAAGATGATGTCATCTATCATAAAATAACTAAACTGTAAGGTATTCACCGTTAAATGTATGTCCTAAATTCTATCTCACCTTTATGTGGTTATAAATGTTCATTAATGAATGACATGGAACTGGGGCGAAACCGGACTATGTCCAAATAAAGTTTAGTTTAAGAATGAGCTTAAGAGATTCCTGAAGTGACTACATTATCTTGAATTTATCACTCAACCAATGAACAGAGGGTCTGTATATATGGAAAGCGCTTCACACTGAACTAGTGAGACTGATCAGTTTTTAGTCGTTTTAACAAGTTTATTGTTTTGTCAAAGTTTGTTATCGGTTTTCCAATCTTAAAAATATCGAAATACCACCGTATAACCGAATTAACGTGATGTTTCTTTCTAATAGAATACACAATATATAAAATATGATTAGTATCAGAAGGAATTTTGTGGAGATTGTAGTGATTTAAATAGTAAAGATCATGAGTCAATTGAAGCTAGACCACCATGGGAAACCTGGAAGCACTGGACAGCCGTTTCGTCCAACTGTGGGACCCCTCAGCAGTGCGCACCCACGACCCCGCCTCGCGGGATTCGATTCAAGGATCTACTAGTCTCGTGCCAAGCGCTTTACCAACTAGGCCACTGAGTCGGCATCCAACGGTGTTAATGTCGAACTTCAACTAATCCACGAAATTGAGCGACACATCCATCATTGTCATCAGTGAGTTATGATAATGGATATGAAGAATGGAATAAGGGTTTACTAAATTATAAAAATGATGAAAAAAATTTAGGAGGGTGGAGATATTCGTATTTAATGACCTCCATATTTCAGGGGAAGCCTGGAATACAAAGGACAAATTGGATGTAACTAGACGATTTGAACTTTGAACATAACCTAGTTCTTCTGTCTCATATACACCAACAAATGTAGGTGAACACAGTCAATGCAGCAGCAGACTTTGCAGTAGTGGGCCTCAACATATTCAATGGAAAAAGCAGCATCTTCAAATACAACATAGACAGCACCGACCCTATCATAATTGATGAAGATGTTCTGGAAGAGGTGGAAAGTTTTACGTACATGGACAGTATCATTAGTAATCAAGGAGGATCTGAAAGTATGTGTGAAGAGCATGACTCCGTACTTCACAATGTTTCATCACGGGAGACAGAATTCCGGGAGACAAATGACTTTTTCTTCGTCACTTATAACTCATAGTTGTTAAAATGATATGATATCAATCAAGTAAGTGTTAACCCTTATAAACTACTTAAACTATTATAAGTATTTTTCATAACTTCATTACTACTGTGTTTTTATTTCCACCATACAACATGCCCACCAATTCATTTTTCTATACAAGTCAATGCATTATTGGATTTCATATCAATAAAAAAGGTCAGGCTCTTTTCGTACAGACCCTGCCTCCACACCTCTCTCTCTCTATCTCTTTTTATCCTTCCACAAATCCTTCTCAGCCTACATATTATCATGTCTGTTGTTTTTTATCTCTATGTATAGTAGACTTGTTAGACTGTCTTTCTCTCTATTATCAACCCATATGTTTCAAAACATTTACATATATATACATATATATGTTAAATCGTTTCAATTGAATAGGGCTGATCCATACCCCATTTGCCCTACTAATACAAATCCGTAAAAAAGTGAGAGAGAGTGGGCAGAGAAACCAATATAAAATCATACAATCAGTCTTAGCTAAATATAGAATAACAAGTCTTGCATACTACTACTACTACTACTACTACTACTACTACTACTACTACTAATACTAATACTAATACTAATACTAATACTACTAATACTACTACTACTTCACTACTACTAATAATGGTAATGACCGAATGGACTGACGAATAGAGGGAGGGGGGAGGGTAAAATGTTACTGTACTAGGTAAGGTAAAGGAGATATCAGTGACAAACACACAGACATACCCACATATACATATATATACATACATAAAGTCATATACACACACAGAGTAAAAAACTATGCGATCTAAACGGTTCGAATAAAAAAAAAAAGTCAACATTAAGCAAAAAACGCCTAGAAAATAGAATTAGAAACCGTAATGTTAAGACATGTATATATATATGGTAGATGATGGGCAATACAAAGAAAGCCATCATCATCATAATAATAATAATAAATTTGAATGAAACAAAAGTCAACAACAAACCTTCCAATAAGTATCCGTTGAAGAACAAAAAAAATGACTGAAGTATTTTGTCGGTTGGTTACAGAATTAACTTGGTGATTCTTTGATGTGTACTTTTTACAGCTATATAATTCATATTAGATAAATAGAAGTCAGTTCGTCTTGTGAAAATAATCGGGGTTGGTGGTGAAAAAAAAAGAGTTTATTCAGTAAGGTCCTGGGTTTTGAATCCCGCGAGGTGAGGTTGTGAATGCGTACTGTTGAGGAATCCTACAATAGGACGAAATGTCCACTACAAACTTCAGGTGGAAGTGCTGATGATGTTGTTCAGAAGAACGATGAAAGATCCACGACCAAATAATCTAGCTCAGAAAATAAAACTCTAACAAAATCATCCACCTGAGCTACTAATCTTCTCAATCATGTCACTCCTCTCATAAACTGATCATTTAGAAAAGAGATGAAATACATGATATATTTTATCAATATTATATAACTAATACTTTTGGTACTTACTATTTTATCCTTTAATGACCTCAAATATGTACTATACAAATGACAGTCATTATTCAAATGAATTCGTTACACTGTACATAGATATATACACTTGAATTTAAAACTGTAGCTACACAACTTTGATGATTATGAATTTCATTTGATGATGTACACATTTAATATGTATGTATATCTGTAATGTATGTATTATGTAATCAAATTCAATAGAACTAAATGTAGTATTGACTTCGTTTAAATCAAAGGAAACTTCACTAAATTGATATTCATCTTCACCTTATTTCAATATATAGAATGCTCTTAATTATAAGAAAAGCCTTGTTCATAGATTAGTTTACATAGTGAAATTTGAGTCAATTATTATCTAGTCTATTTCTCTGTTGTTGTTGTTGTTGTTGTTGTAATACTGAAACTTCAACTGACTTTAATAGTTAGAATAAGAAAGTTTGTTTTCTTTTCTTCTAGCTGAATAAAGCAATGAATGGTTGAGTTCATGAGTCAATTAATGCTAGACCACCATGAAAAACTTAGAAGCACTGGATGGCCATTTCTTCCTAGTATGGGACTCCTCAGCAATGTGCACCCATGATCCCGAACCTACTACTCGAACCCAGAACCTCTAGATCACTGAGTTGGCATCCGATGGTGTTAATGTCTAACTTCAACCAATCCACGAAATTGCACCACCATTCACTATTGTCTTCAGTAGGACGAAATGGCCATCCAGTGCTTCCAGATTTTCCATGCAAGTCTAACTTTAATTGACTCACGAACTCAACTATTAAATTACTACAATCTCTACTAAAAATTTTTCTGATAAAAGAATGAATGACTAGTTATACTTTTGTTTAATGTATTTAATGTGCATTTAGTGAAGGCCCTAGGTTCGAACCCCGCGAGCGGGACCATGCACGTGCACCGTTGAGGAGTCTGACAACAGGACGAAACGGTCTTCCAATGCTTCCAGGTTTTCAATGGCTGTCTAACATCAATCGGTTCTTGATCTCAATGAATAACTTGATAACCTCCACAACCCTTTGCTGATAACATGAGATTTCGTGAGTATTTAACTGAATTCATTACTAATAACATCAATATTACAGATGTTAATAGATTGGATATATGTGTGAGCAATATTATCATTATTATTATTATTATTATTATTATTATTATCATTAGTAGTAGTAGTAGTAGTAGTAGTAGTAGTAGTAGTAGTAGTAGTAGTAGTGATAGTAGTATTACTATTATTATTATTATTATTATTAACAGTTGTAGTTTTATCTCATTAACCTGATTTACTATTCATGTTCAAGGTTAAAATCAAACAATCAATGTTTCATAATTCACACTGATTTTAAGTTATACTGATTGTCTACAATACTGATATGAGATGGTTAAAAAACAAACACTTGTCTCAACTGATCAGTGAAATAATGAGCATTCGTTCCATCAAGATTGTAGATATATTGTTAAAAGTTATCAAGTGATAAAAAGTAGAATGTGGAGACAGAATATTCTACCTTACTTACTTACGCCGGTTATTCCAAATGGAGAATAAGTTGCCTATCAGCAATCTCTAACATACTCTATCCTCGGCCGTCCTTTCTAGTTCTGTCCAATTGTTCTTCACTCTTCTCACACCTGACTTCATTTTTCCGTGTGATGTTTTCTTTGATCTTCCTCTCCTCCTTTGACACTGAGGATTCCAGGTGAGGGATTGCCTTCTGACACAGTTGAGTGCTTTCCATAACGTGTGTCCTATCCACCTCCAGCACTTCTTCCTCATTACTTCCTCCACTCGAATCTGGTTTGTTCTCTCCCACAATAGGTTGTTGATGATAGTGTCTGACCAACCGATCCGAAGTATTTTGCGTAGATGATTTTTAATAAATACTTGTATGTTCTGGATGATGGTTTGTGTAGTTCTCCAGATTTCCGTCCCATACAGTAGAACTGTCTTGACATTTGTATTAAAAATTCTGACTTTAGTATCGGTTGAGAGTTGTTTTGAGATGTATACTGCTCTTGCTTTATCGATTCATGCCTTCACATCTTCATCAGATCCATCATGCTGATCAAATGATACTGCCCAAATATGTGAAGGTTTTTATATACTTCAATAATTCTACCGATCACTTTTAATCAAGTAACATTATCAATAATCAAAATTGTAGATCTTTCAAATTAATGTTTTCCAAATGAAAATAGTATGACTATTGATTTCATTAATGGCTAATTAATACAAATAATGAGCCTATATTTCTGAATAGAAAATAATTGAATATGTAGATGAACACATAAACAGTATGATCGACCAATATTGTCAGTCTAATGATAAACACATACAATCAGAAAATATTTTCTTTATGGATAAATTAAAAGAAATGAGTTAAATGAAAGGCCAAAAAATATTTTCAGTATGAGGTTGTGAAGATTATTAACATGTGCTCATTAGTGATTAGCTTCGTGAAGGAATTCTCGGAGTTCTAGTGAGAAGCCGTGACCAGTGGAACTAATCCGTGTCGGGTAGGAACAGGTATCTACCTCGGTACAATGGAAGATGGTCACACAATTTTGTGGATTGGTTGAGATTAGATATTACCACCATTGGATGACGGCCAGCTCAGTGGTCTAGTAGGTTGAGCGTTCGCGCGCGAAACTGAAGGCCCTGGGTTCGAGTCCCGCTAGCGGGGTCATGGATGCGCACTGTCAAGGAGTCCCACAATGGGACAAAATGGCCATCCAGTGCTTCCAGGTTTCCAATGGCTGTCTAACATCAGTCGGTTCATGATCTCAATCAATAGAAAATACCTTATTTTATCGTTCGGAACGTTTAGAATCTGTTTGCTACAATTTTTTCTGCATGACACTACTTAGTTTAGCGTTTTCTAGCGAGTTATTTTTCTACGGGATGGGGTCGCTAACCCCATGCCCAACCCTTCTCCTTTATCCGGGTTTGGGACCGGTAGTAGCGCCCGAAGGGACTCCAGGAGGAGTTTATGACACTACTTAGACTAAATAAATTGATATTGTTAAACAAAACATAGTATTTTTTGCAATCGTATGCACCATTATATAGGTCTGGAAAGTATAAATAGTGTTGAGATTTCATTTAACAAAGAACATGTAAGTAATTATGTAGTAAATTTGGCGAGACTATAATTTATGAACCAACCAATCAGATTTAAGATAACAGGTCTCGGATTTTAGCGCGAAATTCACTCACCCATTTAGCCAAATAGTGTATTGGTATTTTAATTGATGTCAGTTTGTGATGAAAAACCGTCAATCTAATTCACAACCTTGACCATCAACTGTGATTCCTAATCCTTATCCTTTAAACTTCTTTATAATCCTTATTTAACCCTAGTAATTAGGTAGATACTCTCAAGGTCACTCTGTCGTCATTCAAAGTTTGTCCATAAATTATAGTTTTGCCGTAAATTTTTCAGTTCTCATGGTTACAACTAAAAGTATGGTATTATTTGAATAGACTGTAATCAATTCTTGTCAAGGAACTTCAAATCACTGGGATATTTACCTGATCCTTCCAACAATCCTCTTCATCTAAGATTTTAGAATTTGATCATAAAGAAATCTCTTGTATCCTTTATTTTCAATACTTGATTTTAGATTACCTGACAGATAATTAATCCACGATAGTAGAGAAAGTATATACCAGAAGGAAGCATTCATTGAACAATTCATAGAATAAATTTATTAATTATCAAAAACGAAACTTAATTTCAAGTTCATTTTCTGTCCCATATTCCCCGTATACCTATCTCGATACTACTTACTAGTAATAAATAATAGGAGAGTTAAAATAATATACTCATTTCAAGTTTGTTGATTCATTTGTTTTGACTAAAAATAAATAATTGAAATCACAAGTTGATTGAAGCCAAACCACCATGGAAAACCTGGAAACATTGGAAGGCTGTTACATCCTAGTATGGGACTCCTCAGCAGTGTGCATCCACGATCCCATAGTGGTCTAGCTTCAATGAACTCATGATTTCAACTATTGAAATTACTAAAATCTCCACAAAACCCCTTCTGATAAAATAAATAAGTATATATTAGTTTTTAATCCAGTCACTAAGGCTGGCTTATGCTTGCATAAATAACTAGTTGAAAGACCTAATTCATCGTAATAAAATTAGATTACAATATTAAACATTACAGACCACTTATATGAATGTCATTATGATAATATTGATGAGTCCTGTCCCAACTACAGTTGCCACCTTAATGTGGTGGTCAAGCTTCTATATTTTGACGACCATGGAAGTAGATAGTTCACTTGGGGAGCGGTAAGTCTAAAAGTAGAGAACTTAAAGTTTGATAGATAAAGCACTGTACAGGGATGTGAAGACGGTACAGTGTTTCTCTCAGACAACTAGAAGCATCAGTGATGTTTTCTTCCTACAACGAAAAGAAAGGGTTATGAAGGATCTAGATTAAAAGTAGTAAAAACTTTAATTTACCTCGTGAATTTTCTTCATCCGATGATAAGACCTATCAAGTAGGGGCTTAACAAATTAAGAACTAGCGAAAAGACCTTAAGTGACCGGCATCAAGCAGTTGTCACCTAAGCACTGAGGTCACTCTCCCAGGTTGTCAAGATCCAATTTCTTGTAAATATAGCTCAAGAAGAAATATCCTTACACAGTATAAGTTGTAGGAAAATGACAACCATCCTCATAATTCAAACAACGCTCAAAATCCAAGTGTCTAACCTATAGTTCTATGTACGTGGAGGAATTATTTGTTTACTACCGAATGATTTTTAGTGGTTCTCATCTAGTTAATGATAGTCTGTAATGAAAATCAACGATTTCTGAATATATCTGTGAGTTATGAAGGATGAGAAAATTATACACTGGTTGTTTAAACATCCTGTTGATAATATTTTGTAAGGTATTACAACCAGAGTATCTATTTTTACATTAAAGTCACTTAGTATTGTTTGTTTGAATAAGAAACTGATCAATTACAGTGCTAAATATCAATGGGAAGATTCAAGTAAACAATATCAAGTGAATTTAAACTTCATCCCATTGCACAAGTAAGTGGCTATTAGGACTCAGTAGCTAAGTGTATAACATGATGGCGTTTAAAGCAAACAGTACTGGGTTTGAATCCTAGAGTGAACATTAACTTTAAGATACAGATACATCCAGTTGATGAGTACCAAATAGAGTGAAATACACGTCAAACTGGATTCCACTACTAGCCACTATCCATCTTTGCTTATTTTTACATTAGTTCAAACAGATTATATTAAAATGTTGAATAAGCTTAAATGTAAATTCTTAATAATGTAATCACTCTATCAACTGTTGGTTTTCTCAACTCAGCTTATATCATATGACTCAGCTATCTGGATGTACTTGATGTATATTTTTTTCTTTTGGAAAACAGAATGAATACGTGTTTAAACTAATAATAACAGCTTACAATTATACTTCAAATAGACAACATAATTTTTCTCTGGTTAGCGTTTTTTGTTAGCGAGTTAGTTTTCTAAGGGATGGGGTCGCTAACCCCATGCCCAACCCTCCTTCTTTATCTGGGTTTGGGACTGGAAGTAGCCCGCAGAGGGACTCCAGGTAGAGTTAAATAGACAATATATTGCTTTAACATTATGGTATATCTTAGTAATAAAAAGTCATCTGACTGGATATAAACCTGGTTACTGGTTTGAATATTTTACGTAACCGATATCCTTATTCGATTAGTTGATAGTCTATAGATACAACATATACAATGATTAGTTGATAATGATTGTTAATAATCGTGCGTTATGGTCACTTCGCCGAGCGTTCAAATCTTTTGACGAGGAAACGTTTTGAATTTTATATCCCATATATGTTAGACCACATTTAGAGTACTGCATCCAAGCAGCTAGCCCGTGTCTGGTAAAGGATACTAACTCCCTTGAGCGTGTCCAGCGTGTGGGAACGAAATTAGTGAAGGGTCTTTCTAGACTCCCTTACGATAAGCGTTTAAAACGCCTAAATCTTTTCCCCTTGTCGTATCGTAGGAAACGAGGTGACCTTATACTGGCATTTCGTATCTTTAATTATGATTTGGGTGTTAATATGTCTTATCTTTTTGCTCCCTCCAGCACTAATAATCTCCGAGGTCATAGAAAGAAGGTTAATAAACCACGATCTAATAAACTTAAAGTGGGGTCCCGTTTTTCTCATCGAGTAGTCAATCATTTGAACGCCTTACCCGAATAAGTGGTATCAGCCCCATCAGTGAATACTTTCAAGGAAAAGCTGGACCTTCACTGGAAAGTAATGTGTCAGGATTAACACAGGTTCATCAACCTACTATCCTTATTACTGAAGACTAATCGGAAGAAATAGGGTAGGCGGAACATAAAAAAAGCATAAAATGTAGTTAAAGAAATTATCACCTTTGAATAAACAAATATCATAACAAGTCATTGAAATATCATTAAAATTCCTATTCTATCTTATCTTCATACAATTGAACAGTTTAAAGAAGCAATTAGTTTAACCTAATACAAGTTATTCACAGATAATTATTGATAATCAAAGAAGGGTTTTTCTTGTGGATATCATAATAATTTTAATAGTTGAATTCATGAGTCAATTGAAGCAGGGACTATCATGGAAAATCTGGAGGCACTGGACGGCTGTTTCATCCCAGTATCGAACTCCTCAGCAGTGCACATCCATGATGCCGCCTCTCGGGTTTCGAACCCAGGACTTGTCAGTATCGCGCGTGAGCGCTTAACCACTAGACCACTGAGCCGGACGTCATCTAACTGTGTTAATGTCTAACTTCAACTAATCCACAAAACTGAGCGACACATCCACCATTGTCTTCAGTGAGCTGATATCTCACAACAGACCTGGTTGAACTCCACTGATCACTGTTTCTCACTAGAACTTCAGGAAATACCTCATTGAAGCCAGTCATTAGTGAGCATATGTTGGTTAATATCAGGTGTTTTTATAGATATTATAGTAACTTGACTTATTGATTTAGATTTTCTAACATTTTATCATAATTCATCAAACTAGAACAGTTGAACTTTAGGACCTTCATCAGTAGGTTTGGAGTTAGCCTGCAGTTATGTTATGTATTTTGGAGAAGAGGGAATATAGAGAACAATGTATCTATGAGAAAAAGTAACCTGATAACTTAGTAAGAATATCAAATAATTTTACTTCTAATAATGTCAGCAATCGATAATACACGTTAACGCATCCTATTACATTGCTTCAAAAACATTTCAATGATTTTTTTAGAATGATGATATTACTTTCAATGATATTCGCTTTTGTGGTAATATCATTACCCATACACTAAACTAGACGATTGTCTTCAGAACCTTAATTTGATGAGAAAAAAGTATTGTCTATATTTATGATGATATAGGGAGTGACAAGTACATTTTCTTTTTAATTGAGATCATGAAGTGATTGATATTAGACAACCATTGAAAACCTGAAAGCACTGGACAGCTGTTTCGTCCCATTATGGGATTCGGACCCAGGCCCTTGAGTCTCGTGGATGCCCAATGCTGAGGAGTCCCACAATAGGACGAAACGACTGTCCAATGCTTCCAGGTTCTCCATGATGATCTAGCCTTAGTTAACTCATGATCTCAATCAAAAACCTAATAATCTTCATAAACTCATACTATTCATTCTTTCTTCTGTTCAACTTCATTTCTTGAATATAAACATTGCTAGGAACATTTCAGATCTATGAACTATATTTAATTACTGAGTACCATTTAAGATAAAACCATTTGAATTTTTGTCATGGATTCACAAAAGTCTCAAACAAGTATGTATAGACTGTCATAACTGTTACTAGAATATTCATTAGATAAATATATTCTTGGATAAATTTCAGAGTTATTATAATGATGAGAAGTATATTATTAATTAGTAGTTATTTATGGACTTTATTTTCATGAATGGTTATTTCAATGACCTTCGATTATGGTATTTTGTATGGGAAGTAACAGTTTTAGTTTTTTTTTTACTCAACAATTTAGGCTTAAAAATGACAAATCAGTTGACAGGGTTATAAACCTTCATCGGTTGAGATGGTTACGACATGCATTATGTAAACCTAATCATCATCTACCCAAGTGTACGATCATGTATAGTGTAGGAATAGGTTGAAAGGAAACTATGAGTGACCGAAACAAAATATAGTAGCAGTATATAAAGTCGTTTACTGTTGATTTAAGTTATGTGGAGAGATGTAGACTACCTGGTTTGGTTCCATGCAATAACCGCTATCAGTGTTTAGAGATGTTCTGTGACGTGGGAGAGAATCGATCACGGTGGTCCAGATGAATTCACTATTTATATTCCTATAGATCTCCAGTTCCAGTACTCCTTCATATACACATTTTTCTTTTGTCTTTAAAAATATATTCTCGTTGCTTATTTATTTAGTTGAATATATAAATATTGGTACAAAGGGGTACCGAATACATATGCACCACACAAGTCACATGATTTGTGTTTTAGCTATGACACTGTCCTCGTTCCCAAACTGAAGTATGTAATATTCTTATGTAACCACATCCGGAGCCTTCGACTCAAAGGTCTGATCAATAAGTCAGTGGAGCAACGTCAGAACATACAGTCCCATGGTGCCGATGAGCAACAATTGGTACATATGTCATTTGTTGCCTCAGGATACTGGAGCCCATGTGCACCATTGGTTTAGAATCAAGGTTTTCCAAATCCCCTATGTGGACTCCCCGTGTCCACGAACCCGGTTAAAGCGCCGGACATTCGCTTTTCATCCTCTCGATTTCGTAAACAACACCGCCGCCACGAGAAGGCACTGAATAGGACTTCCATGGCAGTGGCTGTATACGCGAGGCCATGTGAGAGCACTTGGAGAGGGAGAGCTGACTCTCCCCGCCTTCGGCTGTACCAGGATAATTGAGGGCTCATTACTTAGTCTTTTTTTCAGTATTTCTGCTACTTACTTAATGACGCCTGTTAATCCAAATGGAGGATAGGCCACCGACCAGCATACTCCAACCCACTCTATCCTCGGCCTTCCTATCTAGTTCTATCCAATCTTTGCTTATTTTTCTCATGTCTGTCTCCATTTCTCGACGTAATGTGTTCTTTGGTCTCCCTCTTTTCCGTTGGTCTTGAGGATTCCATGTGAGGGCTTGCCTGGAGCCCCTCTTGAACTACTACCGGTCCCAAGCCCGGATAAAGGAGGAGGGTTAGGCATGGGGTTAGCGACTCCATCCCGTAGAAAACTAACTCGCTAAAAAACGCTAACCAGAAAATGTTTTGTGTGTACACCGATATTCATTTTTTTAATGTATAAAATGTAGTACACACATATGATATTACTTTTGATTCAGTATTTTGAAAAGATTTCGCTCTAGATAAATTTCACCTACTATCACGTCAACAGTTAAAACTGTTAGATGTTATCTCCTAATTTAATGCGTATGGATTACTGACGTTGATGTGTTTTTATGTATTAGTCGTCTGATCTAACTAATTCACATGATGTAATAGAAGAATTCCACAATTGTTCCTACGTTGGAACAATCAAATAATTCAAAAAAAGAAAAACTATAACACCTATAACGATTTGTTGAACTGACACATTTATTTTAACACATTGATATTGGTACAAGGAGGCACCAAATACATATGCGCCACACAAATCTCATTTGATATGTGTGAGGGCTGTGATACTGCCCGGGTGCCCAAACCGAAGCAGGGTTGACACATTTTCCTTCTTAGATATATAGATTTCTTTATTAATAAAAGAGGGTAATCACTTGTTAGAGTCTATCTGTTAAACATAATTTTCTAGTTTGTAGTAGAACGTTTTCACTAGTCCATATTTATTAACTTATCAGATAAAAGCTATGAAGGTTTAGATATTATTTACTCTAAGTTCCTTCTCTATAGATACATCATTAATTTCATGGGGCATATCTAGTTCAAGAAAATGGACTGGATTATTTAGCTAATATTTAATTGTTTTGAACAATTTCTTAGTACGATTTACATCTTTGAGCGAAATGAACGCATCACCAACATACTTTGCATAGAGTTTAGTCTTTATGATATCAATAAATGGTTATATCCTGATGCGAATAATCAATGGTAACTGTTGGGATCCATTTATGGACCAATACTATACGTATATTGTTTGTCGTGTAATTATTACGTAACTAGACTATTCATATTCGTGTTCCTCTTATTATGAGCTTTATTTCGACCTACAAACTATTATTATACGATTTACTATTCTTGAATTATGTCCAGTCAATTAATTACAGTCTTCTACATTCACAGTCACTTTGTGTAGATTGTGTACAAATGTTGTTTCCTATTTTATGATACGTTGTCTGTTTAGTTTGTATATAAACCCAGTATGTCTGAAATACATGATTCATATCACAGAGGCTGAGATTGGTGTTCTGGACTTAACAGGCATGACTAGGCGGGAAGCAGGATCGCTAAGGACTCTAGACTGCTCGTATAGGTTTTATGCGTCATTGGTTCGGTCGATAATTCACTGTTCTCTAATTGGCGGTATCATTACGTTATACATTGGTAGGGGCACAAACCTATAAGTTATAACAGCAATAATTTGTTTCTCTCCAGATTTGTGACAAATTTATCTACAAGAATTGTTCTCAAAAAGGGTTACTCATAATTATACCATCTGTTTTCCAGAAAAGTTTATTGTTGAACGAATGTTCTGTTCCATTTGAGTACTCAGCAGTAATGTATAGATACGATAGGATCCATCATGTTGAGGTAGAGAGTGAAGTCAAAATTCAATCTAACCAGTCAAATTTTGATGATTTCAAACAGTTATTATTATCACACAGGTTATTGCTGGAGATAACTCTTATAATTACTGACTCCTTTGTTTGCGTTGTGTAAACGAATAATATCTAAGTCTAAGAGCAATAAAGCAGACAAACGTATTGGGCTATTAAGAAAGACAACAGTGTAAAATATGAAGAACTTTATAGCGATAACATACAACCAGCAAACCGAATTTAAAATCCCCTGGAGAGAGTTAACAACTGAAGAAGAGACATGGAATATTCTAAAAAAATGTTGTTGCACACAAACTGTGTAAGCACAATAATTGAAATTTCAAAGATAATTTCAGTAATGTCCAACTGAGCAACTACACAGTCATCATCGTGTGAACTTGAAGGTTAAAATTATGGTATTTCCAAACTAAATGAATAAACCATTAAGCAGTCGTTTCGAGAAATGATAGCTTTTGATCTCGATCTCATGGATTACTGATGAGCGGTTCTAAATTAGGAAGAAATGGCTATTCTGGAGTTTTATATTGTTAAAACATTTTCTAGATCATATTAGTTCATGATTAATAATATCCTCAGACTAAACTATATTCTATGCAGATAAACCAATTATAGACATGACCGTTGCAGTTACCTTGACACGGTGGTCGGGCTTGCCTATTGTGGTGGTCCAATCGAGCTATACTGGCTGGAACAATGGTTCCGCAAGGTCTTACCATGCCAGACAGGTCGGCTGACGAGCGGCGAGACTAAAAGCAGCAAACTCAAGGTCAGAACACCAAGTCGTACTGCTAACTGTACAGAGGTGTGACGGTAGTAAGGTGTTTCGTTCAGGAAACCAGCATAGCAGCGATGCTGCCTTGCCACAAGGAGTGGTGTTAGAAAAGGTTGACCATTAAAATGCACATCTCGTCTTGTCCCACGGATTTCTGTCTCCAGCGGTAAGGTTCCAGTAAGTACGGAGCTAACACGAAAATTACAAAAAGGTCGTGTGTGACCGACCTCAAGCAGTTGTCCCTTGGGCACTGTGGTCACGCTCTCAGGTCAGTAAGACCATATCTAATCCAATTTCCTTTTCAGGTACCTCTAGAAGGACCCTCCCACGGTGTGGGCAACCGGGAAGTGATAGCTGCCCTCATTTCTCTAACAGCACTCAGGATCAATGTAGACTGAATTAACTTTATATGTCAAAATCCAAATTTAAAATTGTAAGCAAAATAAGTTTAACATTCCCAGATGATGAAATTACTTGTATATACTAATCACTTGAATTAATGTGGTCTAATATAATTGAGTGACTATTAAATGGAGTGAACATCAGGTAATATAAAGTGATAGACAATTACCATATTAAATACTCAAGGTGAGATTACGTAATGGGCGAAATAATCTATGCAGAAGGTATCGCTTCATTAGGTCTGACTATAAAGTGAAATCACCCAGAGTGCAAAATGAGAAATCCCCTAGTATTTGAATTGATTCGTCTAAGATACAGTGTCATGAAGTCATCCTATGTACATTGGGTGAACCACCTCAAAACCTTAAGTGTAGTAGTTCACTAAACTCTGCAGAAGATCCGAGTTCGTTCACGAATAATGGTTTAAAACTCCCGCATTATTCCAGTGTGGATTTTATTGATAGTGTGGTTAGCGTGTATCTACCATTGTGCATATCCTTCCTAATCAATTGTGTTCGAAGACCCATGGCTGCTTCCGAGTGCCAGTGAACGTCGTCTTAAAATCGTAACTTATTTTGACTTTTGGGATATTGTAAGAGGGACGTGCTTTGGAATCTCATACTCTTACTTCCGCATTTAGTGTATGTCGAAACATACTTAATTGTAATGATTAAGTCCCAGATCAGTTTAAAGGCTTTATACATCTCGACATAAAATTTGAATGTTAGCAGACCTAGCACAGTAACCTGTAGCCTTCAGTTACTCACCGATCTTCAAGACGCTTTGGGATAGGTCCATCACATTGTGCCGACAAGCTTTTTTTCCTCAACCAGATTCAGTGAAAGTACGTTGCGATACTATATCAAAGTAAATAACGCTTTTTCCTGTTTAGTATTCTAATCCATTGTCTGGTATCGTAGAGGAAGCATCATGTTCAGTTGATGGGAAAGATCACCCCAATAACAGAGATTAAACAGATCTTTCTACATGGAGTTTTGGATACATATTCACTTACCAAACTGTGACATCTCATCTGTAACTCGGATGTGCTAATCCCGCTAAGCTATGCATATATGAATATTCTTTAACTAAAGTCCAGACAATGTTACCATCCATACTTCCCAGCCTTTTCGTTCTACGTTATGATTGACATTTTCATCCTTCTTATATCATGGAGTTTTGGGAAGATTAACTGACTTTTCGTTGATAGGAAAGTAATCAGTGAATATTTATGATGCTTATCACACAGGAAGTGGCTTTTTGGTGACATGTTAACATGAAATCTAGTGGTTCGGATCTTTAGGGGAAACTTAGTGCTATAACTCGTATGTACTGAAGTGTCCGGGGTCAGGATTATTCACATCACTCCATCGTAGATTATTTAGCGAATTAACCACAGTTCTGGGGCTGATTTAGCCCTCTCTTACAATCATCTAAATAAGAATAACAATAGTAGAGCAGATGAGCTTACAAGTCAAGAATGAGAGATCCCCTGCTGTATAGGTTTCCCAATTGATAAGCCAACTTTCGGGATATAATATAGAATTGGTCCGGGTTTCCGACCAACTTATTTAAGACTAGATACTCTAGAAAAGGACCCACACGTACCCGTTAGTCCAGGAAAAAAAAACACAAGAATATACAACATGCCGTCTCCTTATTTCAAACGTTGAAAAGTCGAGCTCGTGAATATAACTGTACTACTATAAATTACAATACAGTAACACTCAATAATGAACAATAATATATATGTTTATCAGAATCTTACATCACACAATAAACGAAAGTCAAAGTATGAATGATGTACATTCAATTTATGAATGATACAAAAATAACAATAAAACCAATGTATACAAAGTTTAGGTAAGAATTGGAAGGGGATTAGAACATTATAAATGCAATAAACCTGTACAACTGAGTTATCAAAAACCTAATGTTCTGATCTTCACTCTTCCTCACCCTCATCAGGTTCGCCGTCATCTTCATCTTCTAACTCCGCACCGTTTTCATCACCTCCAGCACTGGTCACTGTAGCACAATCTGGATTCTGAGCTTCAGAAGTCCTGATAGATGCAGAGTTTGACACAGCACCTGCAAGTTTCTTCTCTCTAGGAACATAAGTCCCGGCCCGATATTTTATCATGTCCTGAAACGAAAGTAGTTTTTTAGAGATACAATACCGGCTTAAACTCAGAGGAATTAGAAAAAAACTTATGAACCAAAGTGAGTAATTTACCTCTTCATAACGCTGTTTATCTTTTTGAGCTAATAGTTCATACTTTGCTTTATCTTGACAAGTTTCCCATTGACGTCCAAGTTCTTTAGCAATATCTGCAACTTTCCAATCCGGATTGCTTTCTCTGACTTTTGAACGGAATTCATCACAGAAGAAAAAGAAAGCAGACCAGGCTCGTGCAGGTACTGTGGGGTCTTTAGGACCCTTGCGTTTCTTCCCTTTTTTCATGCCATCTGGTGGCACGTAATCACACATTTCACGATTGAATCGTTCTCTATCCAAGACAGCTAGATCTTCGAATCGTTTCTTCTCTTTTGGCGTCATTAACTGTAAGATTAAAGTTGAAGATTTAGAAGAAAAAAAGAGACTACTAACCTTCCATCGTTCTGCGCATTTTTTTGAAAAATCACTGAATACAATTTGTTCACCAGGATGCTTCTTTTTGTGCTCTTCTCGAATAACTTGTACAAAACAGGCATAAGCAGACATAGGACCCTTAGGTTTATTCTTATCTTTAGTCTTATTCATGATTATTTAATAGTCCCAATGTATCTGGAAAAAAATTTCAATCCGAAATCAGATGCTCCATCGCATAAAAGCAAATATAAGCGTATAAGATACCAATGATAGTAAACTACGCTTACCAGTCAAAACAATAACAAAGGGAGCTTAGATCAGCTATGATGGCAATACGAGCCTATATAGACTAGATAGGGAAGGCTTTATGCATACGAATAAGCCTAACTAGTTCATTGCAATCAATCTAACATAGGCAGGTCAAAAAATTTAACTAGCCAATCATCTTCGAGATTTTGAGATGATGAATTTGCGTTACAACTTGAACAAAGTTATAGATTTTGACTGTTAATAAATCAATTTTGGACATCTAGTATATTCAAAACGGCATATTTATTGTATCAAACAATGAATATTTGTTTGAATTTATTGACAAATTTGCGGAAATTTGTTTTATATTTCGTAGCGCCAAACTGGTTGATAGTGTAGTGCGTTGAACTGAGTTCTGGTTTCGCTTGATTGCATTTGTTAATAAGTGTAAGCGCATGGTGTGCACTTGCTGGGTCGTGCATTCGACTTCTTTCCGACTGGACGCGATCCGCTACGTCTGAGATCTTAGTTTGTTCGGCACGAATTTATCGGCTACAATGTCCGAAAATCACTCTAATCAACTCTCACGATTATTTTACCCTATAAATGAACGTGTCGGTTTGTCGATTGGTGTTATATCTGGACACCAAAGCAAGCACAAACGGAAACATTTAGTTTTTACAAGTAATTAGTGCAGATCATTAACAATATCTTAGTTTCACTAACGAAGCCTACGAGCATTCAGGTCTATCTGGTCAAGATTACGGATAAAAATGAAATTAAGAAAGTGCAAGTATGCAACGCGAAGAATCTGAAAAAAATTGACTGCAGAGATACAAAAACTCAACCTAGCTATGAATTACAAATCATTACAGAAAATAAGGTTAGTCTTCGTAACGTTACTTTTTCATTCTGGAAATAACCGTGACGTTTCTTTTGACATGGTATTTTATCCTGGTCATCAGTAGAAACTCACTATGTATACAGTGGGCTTGTGCTAATTTCTTCAGCTTGTTCTCTCGTGAAGATCCAGCTTCTACAGTTTCCAACGCCATCTGCAAACAACAGTGTAGAGTACCTAAACAATCTCGGTAATTCATTGATTTAGAGGTATAAAGAAATAGAAGCCTGAGATGATACCTTAGGATACATCACTCTTGACTAGTTCCCATTGATATAGTGTCCAACATACCCTCACCTGTCTTCGGTCACAGAAGGAGTTTCTTAAGCACACTTTTGTGGCACCTGTAATCCCAAAGCTAAAGAGTTTCTATTTAAGCCTTAATAACGTTAGATGTCTTACTAAAATCGATGAGTATCACGCCGACGGAGAAACCCTTATCTTGGGCTGCTGTCCGATCCTCTCTTGCAATAATTAAGCTAGGTAAGCATGACTGCTTAATTCAAAACCCGTGTCCCCCGGGAGTTAACAGATTATATGTTTCTACGTGACTTAGTAAGCAACAGCCCAAATCATTTTTCAAGTGACTTAACTACTATCGTAGTTAGACTCAAATTTTGGTAGGCACGATTTGTTTCTATACCTAAATATAGTTATAACTGAAGTTCTTTCAATCCCTGTTGAGTTGAGTTTGGGAAACGGACATGTTGAACAACATCGTGGGTTGTGTTGAAATAGCGTATCCGAGGGATGATAGCAACCGTGGATGTAACCTATCAGAAATCAGTGACCAGATCTGAGATTTTTGAGCGATTAGGATAGCTTCTTCAGTAACATGTACTGGTCTTATGGTTGATATCCGTGGTGCGGTTGAGATACTAATGGAGTTGAACTCGGATGAACATCTCTACTTTAACCAGATCTCTTTCCGTATTTTTCGCGTGACATTGGTCAAGTTCGGCTGTCGCATGCTAACTATCTTTCTAAGGTGGTGCAGCATCCAGCTATGATCTTTTTACACATATTCCGGTATTCACACCTGTGGAAACAACAGTGACATCTATTAGTGATTTAAACCAAAGGGTCACCAAAAGCCGATAGATTTCTACTTAGTCCATTGCACTGATGGATTCTCGTAAACTTTTCCCATGATACTCTGAATACAATGAAGAGCGAAAGCAAATCAGATCTAGGTTAACCAAAAGTCTAAGAAACGACCGTGAGCAGTGGTGGGCGACAAAAGCAGAGGAGATGGAAAAGACAGCGGCTGTAGATAACACCAAACAGCTCTTCGGACTAATAAAAGAAACTGGAATTAAGAAGTGTGAGGCGATCTCGGAATAGGACGACACTTATCTGCTCAGCGCATATATATCTGGTGCCCCCCTTGTACCAATATATGTATTCAGATGAATAAACATCAGCCCAGACGTTTAGAACAATGGGCGAAACTTTAAGTAGCAGTCCAGCTGGCCCTCAGCTACCTTACAACTACCCATCATTCCCAGACAGTGTGAATGGAACATTGAAGTAGGTCCCCCGACTCTATCTGAAGTTCAAAAAGCTATAGCTAATCTGAAACGATGAAGGGAAGATGGATTGGCTTCAGAGGCCTTAAAGTGTGGTGGTCTAGTTTTGGCAATTAGGCTGATTAAAATCTGGGAGTTGGACGTAATCCCATCTGACTGGTCACAATCACTTATTGTCCCAATATATAAGAAGGGGTCAAAATCATCCTGTGGAAACCATAGAGGGATTAGTTTGACTTATATAGCATCTAAAATACTGGCCTCAATAATTATCGGACTCCTAACCAAGACTCTTGAACTGCAAACACGAGAAAATCACGCTGGCTTTAGACCTGGTCGTGCCTGCATCGACCCCATTCACCATTCGTCAGGTTTTCGAACACAGGCCTGCTTATCGGCATCCGATAATGATAGTTTTTCTTGACCTACAAACAGCATTTGACTCGACCGGGAGGTTCTGTGGTAGTGTCTGTCATTGGGATGTGTACCTCAGAAGTACATAAACCTTATGAGGGCCCTCTCCTTGAACACTATCAGTCGAGTTAGAGCCTATGGCGAACTGTCATCTGATTTTTTAACCTCAAGTGTTGTCCGACAAGGCTGTCCACTATCTCTATTTTTGTTCAACCTCATCACAAACTCACTACTGGCAATAACGTCCTCATCGACTGAATTTTCAGCCATTTATCTCCTCCCAGGAGTTCCACTTATCGACTCAGAGTACCCAGATGACATAGTCCTGTTTGGTGAAGGCGCTGGTAAAATGCCGAGTCTTTTGGCAGCACTGAGCAACAATGCCAGGATGTTTGGGATGCGTCTCTCCCCATTCATATTTGCAACCAACCCGGGTTTTATGCGTAATTTTAGCAATGAAATGGTACTCCTTGTGAGATTACACTATTAGTAAGACCCTTATACATGTTCAAGTTTCATTTACGTATGATTTTTTCTTTCATCAGTACACGGAATTATTCAAGCACTATTGAATGCCATATTGTGTAATGGTTTTTGTGCGTTTGACCATATCAGTAATTTTATATTGGTATCAGTAACACTTTTTTTATTTTACATACTGCAAATTATGCACTGGATTTTGTCATACAATTAGAATAATCTATTCAGTCTAGTTGAAATACCTGCTATCTAGAAGCTGAGTCATGTCTGGGTTATTAATACGTTTGTGCATTAAGTTATATTTTCAAGTAACAATTTTTACCTTCGTATTATTTTGTGGACATAAATTATCATGTTCATTTGTTCTAGACTCCATTCATTTTCCCTTATTTTCCCTATATTTCCATTGATTCAGATATGGGTATTTAATGCTTTGAAATTAGAAGAAAAAAGACATTTTGTCAGTTCATTTTGTCGTACGCTTGCAACACTTCTACCACATGTGATCAAAGATATAGAATTAGTCAATTTCCCACAAGATATAAATATTTCTCCACTTAGTCAACATGAAACATTGGATGCTTTGCTTAGTAAGCAGAATGAGTTAACGTTTATGATTTCTTTTCGTTAATTTGTCTCATAATTTTAGAATGGGTTGTATATTTTATTATGCACTTGAATTATATCAATGTTTGGGGTACAAGTTCTGCAATCGTTTTTTTTATACCTTGGTTAGGGGAGGACTGTAATATCACACTAGCCGCCACATACAAAAATGTCTGAAGGCTGAGTACGTGAATCTGTAGTTGTTAATGTGTTACACTGAAAAAACGCATATGTATTGTCTAAAAGTGGATGAAATATGAGGTTAATGATATCACTGACTTCTCTGGTCCAGTAGTTTTTCGGTTGTTATATGGTATTCTATTAAAGTCATATTTTTTGTCACCGGACTTAAGAATTCAATTAATGTTATAATTCACTTTTTATCTATCTATCTATTGATATTATCACTTTTAACACCTTATGAACTGATTGAAATAACTAAGTTTTACCGTTGTGAATAAGAGAACAACTGTTTGATAAGATTATCAAAGTTTATTGCCTGATTTGGGTTGAGGATTTTGTATGGAATGCTCAGTCTATCGATTAGTTACTTCGACATTCTAAAATTGTCATGTCAGGTTAGACAAAGTGAGTGCAACTGTGTTATTAAAACAGATATGAAAATGTAACATTTCACTTTCATAAATTAAGGTTACCTTAAATATATCAACTAGGATTGAACCTTATAGGTTATCAAAGTTCTCTTAAACGTTCCACTCGATGAATCTTTGTATTATAGTAAACCAATTTGTTACCTATACCGGCCGTCCTACTCAACGTCAACGTCGTGCACCCTTCGGCTTCACAATTTGTAGACAAACCACCTGTCAAAACACCAGAAAAGCTACCAGGTTTTTGGTCTGGTTTTTTAATTTAGTCTCAGGCTGACAATTTTAAAGGTAAAATTCAAGACCACAAAATACCACTGATAATAATTCTCATTATGTACATCACCAAGGGATTTATGATGTAAAGCCGAATGATAGGTTTTCATTTAATCGATTGTAATTTAGGACAGCAAGAGATATCACAGCAGTTAATGGGTCACATGAAAGCTTTCAGTTTAGCTAGTGTCAAAATATTATGAATCGTATTTTTAATAGCTACACATAGAAATTGTTCTAACAGATTTTCCGGAAATCGGCTCTCCTTAGTTTTTCATTTTCAGTCCTTTCTTCATTTCTAGCAACCGCCCATCTGTGTTTGTTAATAATACATATATAATGAGGTGCAGTCGACAAAACTTTTTCACGACTAATTCGGCTCGTAGTTAGATGGAATTATTTTGATGAGAAGGATGTGTATTTCCGTTGTTTTCTTATGTATTAGAGCTAGGCTTTAGAATGATACGTGAAATTTACAGAATTTTATAGTTTAATCTCGGCAATTGATAAGATCCTAAGTTACTGGAGTAACATACTACCGGTGCTGGGTTCGAGTCCTGAAGTGAACATCAAACCTAAGATGCTGTCGATCCCTTTTGATGAGTCGCAGACTGGGCAAAACGTGCGTCCTTGATTCTACTGCTAACCACGATCCATTTTTGCTTAAGACATACCATCTCGCTTACAAATTATCTACTATCTTATAATAAAGAAATTTTAGATTTAGATACTTATCATTAGTGTAGGAGATTGTTGAATTTGTATCACGTGTTAACCCCTAATTAGATAACCAAAAAGGATTGGATAACTGTTTACTCCCCTTTATGGTACATTTCAACAGTGCTTATCTCTGTTATGGTCGTGGACGACTCATACTAGAATGAAATGGCTGCTCAATATTTCCTAATTTTCAATGCTTACCCATAATGTAAACTAAGAAATTGTTTTAGAATTAACACTAACGAATTATTCTTGTCCTTTCTCTCTGGCTAAAATATTTTGGTTAGATCCTGAATATATGTCAACGGTTGGTACCGGTGGCGATGAGGATAATGTTGACGGTGATGAAAAATCAGTTGATAAAGATAAGTCGGATGTCAATGCACCGGTCACTGATTCATACCGTTCATTGACAAAACGTGAAGAAGATGATATACGACAATTTCTAGATGAACTTGATGAAGAATCAACACTCTTAAATGCTGCTCAACTAACAGAACGTTTACAAGAACAGTTGGCTCACATTGAAGGTGTAAGATGATTTACGTTTGGTCTTTGGATTTTCCCTTTTTATTTCTAAGAATAATTTATTTAGTAGTATATTGTTATGAATTTAATCAAGTTCGCGATACAATCTAACGTCAATTGAGGATTGTTTTTTGGCTATCTCAGTAGTGTGTATTTATAGTGCTTCTCACAAAATTTATATAGATGGTATTTGGTCTGGTTTTATGTAAAGTCGTTAGTTTTTAAGTTGATTGATGAGATCAATTTACGCATAGTAAAAGCCAGATAGGTTCATTTCTGATTTTTACCAATAATAAACAATAATAATAACTCATTGGTATTGATTGTTTTAATCTTCCCACTTGTATTTAGGACTGTAACAATTCAGTCTCTTTTAGCTTATGTGCATCCTATGCAAATTGCTTCGATATTGCGATCGAATCGCAAGTGTTTTTGGGCAGAGTTGGATGGTGGTTCATAATGGAATCGAGAATATGCCTTCCGCTTCATTTAAGACTCATCATCTGGATGTATCTACATCCCATAAAAATTCACCCTATTAGACAAGGTCGTAGATATGTGGACTTAGTAGATAAGTGGACATCGTGATGGTGTTGGGTGCAGATGTTACTGGGTTCGAGCTGTTGAGTAGACATCAACTCTTGGATGTAAGTATATCGAACTGACAAGTTCCAAATAGGACAAAACGAGTGTCTTGGTTTCCACTGCTAGCCATCATCTACCTCTGCTGGTATTATTATTATTATTGGTAATAATAAGGATTTAATTGTCTAGTTGTTACTATTTATGACTGAACTGTTCATTTGTTCATACACTGTATATGTTGTTCATATGTTTTCTTTTCCAATAGACAAATGTTCATTCAATTATGTCGTCTGAATCTCAAGTATTAAGTCTTATGACAACATTGGACAGTGCTATTGAACGAGCTGAATTATTAGAGAAACAATTAAATATTTATTATAGTTTTTTAGAGGTTTGTTATTAATATTTCTAAATGATAAATTAAAATTGTTTTCTTTTCTCTGTATATTTTTAAGTGTTTTTTTTTTATGTATTGATATGATCAATTTTATCCTGTAAGAACTTTTGATGAGATCAATCATTCATAATCAATATAACAAGCCTGTTACTAATGTACATTGTCTTAAGCCGTTACAACACATTAGTATATCGACTTAGTCCGGTAGGTGTAGACTACCTGGTTGGAATCATGAAACAATAGCAACCTATGGTTAGAGACCTTGAATGGCATGGCCCTAAATCGTTTGCAATGACGCAGGTGTATCCACTCTTTGTGTTCACCCAAATCCTAATCTTCTGAATTCTTCATGTCCCGATATTTTTTCTCTTTCCAAATTTATTTCACTGTATTATACTCCTTGAATAACACCTTCAAACCCTAATCTTTCTGATTACTGCTTATACTTTTACTACCTCTACCACTATGGAATTTGAATCGACAATTGTATCTTTGTGCTAATGTGGTGTGGCAACTCGGACTGATGTATGTACGTACGAAGTTCTACGTTGTTGTTGAATGACTGATAGCGACATAGTTAAATAGGTGTGTTTTACGCTTGTGTTAAATCAATCATTTGCGTAACCTGAAAATGGGATAATTTGTAAGTGGTACTCATCACAATTTAATATCCGTTGAGGGTACTACTGAGAACTAGGGAGCTCTAAACATCTGTTTCGTCCTAATTTGAGATTTTTTATTAGGTCAATACATGACCAATACTACTTACAAACTGAACTAATTTCAACAAAAAATTCTGCAGTAAAAAGTATAATAATTTTTTTGAATAATTAAGGTAGATTCATTTATCCATCTATAAAATCATTAGTCCATTGTGAAAGTCTACTTTAACAACTTTTTCACTATATTTGTGCAAAGTAGTTGAATTCAAGTGGATTGGAGTACCAGACCAACACTTTTCTAAAAAAATGTTTATATAACGAAAAGATAAATTTATCTCTTACCTCTCACTTCCCATTAATATGCATATTCGGTAATAATATCACTCTATATTGTTTCCCCATATCTTTCTGTATACACTTTTCAAATTCATTATACGTAATTCTATTCATAAAAGCAGGTTACTATTGTTACTATACGTACAAAAGTTACATTTTGTAGCTGTTTCATAGCGATTTTGTATGTTTTTCGAGTCTTAGAATAGGGTCTAGTAACTTGAACATTCCTTACACCACATAATATCTCAGCGCCTATCATGTCGAGCACTGTTATCTATAATTTACACCAATTGGTTCCTAAAGTATTTCAGCGCGGTAAATTTTAGTCAATTTTAGAGTGTCGCAACAGTCTGACTTCCATAATAGGCTCTTTATGATCATGCAACTCACTCATATGTAACTTTGTTGTTTAGTATATGTGGTCACTATACTTCAGTAGACGGTCAGTTAGTCATAAGGGATCCAGAGTACTACATAAGCACAATGGGATGAAATTAATTAAAGGAGTTCCAAGATAATTGAAATCACTTTACTCTAGATATATTCACTTTTTCTGTAGTGTTGTTAAACTTGTGTTTCATCAAATTTCCGTTTCGACAAATAAACAGCGGATCTGATTCCAGTCTAATATGTGTGGTAGAAAAAACATATTGACTGCTAAACCCTGTAAAAAAGCTTATGTTTAACAATATTCTACGTGTATTTCACTTTTTCGCGTCAAAGTTAATGTTGGGTGATTGATAGCAATCAACAGATTGGCTTGAACTCTTACCTTTTGTTCCAGTCAACATTTGTGTATCTTTCTAATCTCAAGATAACTGGTACTTTGTATTTTGTGCTAAGAACCACTTACCCTCCAAAGTGACTTCATAGTTGTTACCAATACAATATTCTGGTCGTGACTGGGAGGTTTACAGATTTACTCTTTGATTATTTAGTAGTAACCAGTTTTGTCGATCGAATTCTAATTTGGTCACTTATTCAAATGACATGAACTCATAATACTCTGTGTTGTTCATCTGCCTGGGGATGTTCGTCAGAAAACCTAGTGTAACGTTTTTACAAGATTTGGATGGTGTCTAGTAGAATCCAAGATATGTCCATTTGGGGCTTATCAACTGGATACACGTACACCCCAGTGTACGATAGAGAAGCTCTGGAAGAGATGGATAGTTTTAAGTACCACCATTACTAACTAATAAGGATCTGATGCATATGTGAAGACACATATTGGCAAAACAAGAACAGCATTTTTACAATTGAAGAACATATGGGACTTGTAACAAATGTCAATCAACATCAAAGTGAGAATCTTCAATACAAACATCAAGATAGATATGCTATACCGAGCAGATACCTGAAGATATTACAAATCGGTTTTTGACCGGACATCAGTAAAAACTTACTGCGTGAGAGAACAAAGCAGCTTCCAGTTGTTGAGGAAACTAAGAAAGGACGCTGGAGGTAAATAGGACATCCTTCGGCAATCACCAAACTGCATCGAGTCAATCCTCAACCTAAAATTGTGAATGCAGAACGAAGAAAGACCGACCAAAGAACACATTGCACTGAAAAATGGGGGCAGACATCAAAAGAATAAACAGCATTTGTAAAAAACTGGAAAGGAAAGCTGAGTTTATTGTAGGTTGAATATTGCTGTTCGGCGACCTATGCTCCACAAGTGGTGACGGGAGTAAGTATTTATGTACTGTTATGACGATATTAACAATGGTGATAATTATGATAGTTATCATTATTATCATACCCATTTTGGTGAATAATATTTTTCTTCAATCAATGATATTCCATTCACATATAGGAAGTTGAAGATGCAATGTCTACCCTACGTGATCATGATCAATTAATCCAAACTACAGTAGATAATCGCGCAAATTTATTAAATGTACTTGAACAACTAGTTGATCGGTTAGATGTTGATCCAAAATACTTCCATGTATTAATGAAAGGTGATTTAAGTACATCTGATGGTATTGCACGTTGTATCGAAGCTGCTGGATATTTGGATCGTTTGCTGAATTCAGAATTTAAAGAAGGTTTGTGTAATAACGTTCCTATCGATTGTTTTTTCATTTTGTCTGTATGACCAAACGGAATAGTAACGACGCGTAGTTATTCGGTCAGAAACTTCGAAATGCTTCACAAACTAATCTCATAGTTGAAGAATTTATTAATTGACTTATTGTCTGCAAATATTATTACCCAGTTTCAATAAAAAGAGAATCCGGAGTCTGTTAAACACTGAGTGGGAACGGAAGAGTTTTTTTTGAATTGCATTTCTCTCTGTCTGAATGCAATATATTGAGTTGATCACTTCATTCGTTTTGTGAAGGTTAAGTATGTGATCCACTTGATTTTTTCATGGATCCACCTAGTCTGCTTCTGTCAGCTTACTCTATTTGTACTTGCATTGAAGCTTCATCAAGCAATAACCGATTAGAAATTGTATAATTTAAGTGTAATAGTTACCAACTTAAAAATTCACACCATCGGTTACTCAAGTCTATAGAATCAATCCACTTCTAGAATTTCAGTCATCCTGTTAATGATATCACTAGCCCTTACATACTTGAATCATTTGATTTAAAGCTACGTAAATAAATGTAAGTTGTATAAAATATCTATTAGTTCTACATAATAAATCTATATGACCTAAGCACTCAGAAAGTACTCACATTATCGATTACCAATACAATGCATATCTCTTTTTCCGTATGCACAACTTTCATCATTGAGATGATCCATTTTATGATACAGAGAAATAAACATTAGATTATTGATCATGTGATAATGTAAAAAATAAACAGAATTTGTATTATGTTTATGATTGTCATATATCTTCTTTATTAGTGTAACTTATCAACAACTTACTTATATGGTACATGGTAATGGTTATCTCACCACAAACTTATTTTATCTCTAGAATAGTTAAATCAATCAACTGATGACGACACTTGACAGTTGTTTCGTATTAGCTTGGAAAATTACTCATAAGGGTATACATCCGATTGTATTATTCTACAGGATTAGCTTAATAGAGTTCAAATTCTCATTAATAAGCCGTTTAAATTTCCAAATTTATCAGAAGGGGTTTGTGGAGATTTTAGAAATTTCACAGATTGAAATCATGAGTCAATTGAAGCTAGACCACCATTGAGAACCTGGAAGCACTGGACGGCCATTTCGTCCTTGTACGGGACTCCTCAGCAGTGCACATCCACGATCCCGCACACCGCGAGATTCGGACCCAGAATCTATCAGTCTCGCGCCAAGCGCTTAACCAACTAGACCACTGAGCCGGCATCCAATGGTGTTAATGTCTAGCTTTAACCAATTCACGAAGTTGCGCTACCGTATACCATTGTCTTCAGTGAGCTGATATCTCACAACAGACCTAGTTGAACTCCACTGGTCTAGCTTCAATTGACTCATGATTTCAATCTGTGGAATTTCCAAATTTAATCAGTTTTTAATATGAGTAAATTTTCATCCAATATAACAGAAAGCTAGAAGCAGACTTGTTGAATTAAGTCATGTTAGGATATGTCAACTACTTTTATTAAAATCTCCATGATTGTCGTAATCAGTGTTTGTACAACGTATTTAAACGAACAATATTGTTTTTAATTACATCATCATCAGGCTTTATCCGAATATTTGCCCCCAAATGCCCTGGTATGGCCGAGAGTGGGGTGGGCCCTCCCTCCCTCCCGAAATGCTCTCACACGGCCACGCTTATACAGCCTCTGCCAGGGAAGTCCTACTCACTGCCTTCTCTTGTTCAAATAAATAAATAATTTATCCGAATATAAATGAATATTTACATTAAAATATTAAACTAATCAAGGGGATTTATGAGACCATAGTCACAATTGCATAACTACATATAATACGTGAAAAGTAAAAAAAATTATAGGAAAAAGGCAATGGTATCTATGGTAGTGATAATAATAACAAAAGTTCTCTTCATTAGTGTGACATAGGAAGTAGGTCAAACATAGATAAATAGACTTTAAAATAATAATTACACAACATTTGAATTATGTAACATTCAGTGCGTGGACAGCTAGGATGCAGCTGGACGATTTAGACTTCGCAGATGATCTGGCTCTTCTATCGCACACGCAACAACAAATGCAGGAGAAGACGACCAGTGTAGCAGCCGCCTCAGCAGCAGTAGGTCTCAACATACACAAAGGTAAAAACAAGATTCTTCGATACAACACAGCATGCACCAGTCGAATCACACTTGACGGAGAAGCTTTAGATGTGGAAAGTAAGGCCTAGGACAGAGTGGGTTAGAGAATGCTGGTCGGCGGCCTGTGCTCTATTTGGAGTGACAGGCGTAAGTAAGTAAGTGACATTCAACGTGTGATTCATTAGATGTGTGAGTATATAGACGAGAAGAGATAAAAAAAATGACAAACAAATGCATGGTATGGAAAAAATTAAAATATTTTATTAAGTCATATACAACCAAGGAAGGGATAAGGTTATCACGAAGTTCAAAACACTGTCTTCTGGTGTATATAAGAGATAGAGTCGAAACCAATTGGGTAATGACAGAAGTATGTGATAAATCAATCGTATGACTTCTGTTAACCAGATGTGCCAAAATAGAGCTGTATATCGTCTTTGTCTAGCCCATTTCAGATTACATGCATATCTTCTAAGTGTTGTTGTGTAATCTATTGACTCATAAATTCCCTTGGTTTGTTTGATATTTTCATATAAATATTTATTTATATTCGGGTTAAGCCTAATGACAATATTGTTCGCTTATATGTTTTGTTCTATTTTCACAATGAGAATCTTCAACATTATTTCTAACCATCGATTGTTACGTAGAATAAGTTTTAAACCTTTTTGTGCCGTTACATTAGTTAGGTATCGAAATCAAGAGTTTTCGATCATAGTTACTTAGTTTATATTCACTCATTGCATTCACTATTATGGTTTATGTATCTAGAGTCATGTAACATTTCCATCTTGATTATTAACGTTCAGGTGAAGAACATCTTCAAGCTGTAGATGAACGTATGCAAGAATTGAGAAATTTACGTGATTCATTTGCCACAAAATTATCAGGTTTTGTAAATGATGCAATGTTACGTTACGCCAGTCAATTAGGATTTGTTGTTAACACAGGGATTAGTATGCCTTCATCAGATACAATGTCAACAATATCAAATAATCAATCTGGTATTGGCGGTGGTGGCGGAGGAAATAGGAAAACATCAATGATGATTACAAGTTCTTTTCGTGTTGCATCTGATTTATATGCTGTTCAAAGAACTGACTTGCTTCAACTAACTCCACTAGTTGGTAACTGGTTACAAGCTAATAGAAAAGATTTATATATTGGAATTAAAAGGGTAATAATGTGTTTGTTTTCTTTTACAAGAAGAATTTGTAATTTACACTAATTTCATTATTGCTAAAACATCCTTTTTGATTGCCTGGTTGTCTATTGCTCAGCTATGCAGATTATTACACATGACATTTTAATATTCTATGTCAATTGTATTATAAGATACCGATACATCTTTACAGCTACACTGCAACGTATCATGTTATTAACTGTGGTTTACTCAAGAAGAGTAATCTTTTCTTCTAGTTGACGTAGTCCATAGCTTGCTATCTTGATGTCAGTCAGTAACAACGTAGAACTTCGTACGTACGTACATCAGTTCGAGTTGCCACACCACATTAGCACAGAGATCCAGTTGTCGATTCAAATCCCGTAGTGGTAGAGGTAATAAGAGTATAAGCAGTAATCGGGAAGATTAGGGTTTGGAGATGTTATTTAAAGAGTATAATCCAGTGAAATAAATTTGGAAAGAGGAAAAAACGGACATGAAGGATTCAGAAGATTAGAATTTGGGAGAACACAGAGAGTGGATGCACCTGCGCCATTGCAAACGATTTTGAGCCATGTCATTCAGGGTCTCTAACCATCAGTTGCTATCATCTCGCGGTCCCCAACCAGGTAGTCTACACCTACCAACATGACTCAGTTCACTTGTCAGTGACTTCATGGACTTGTGCCATGTTTTGGTTTGGCCGCCCCTAGCTTTCTTCCAGCCTACTCCTATACCACTGAACATAGCACGTCGAGGCAGTCGGTCGTTGGGCATACGTAACACGTGTCCAAGCCATCTCAACTGATGAAGTTTCACTACTTCATCAATTGATTTGCCATCCTTACCTAGTACCCGTTTCCTAACAACTGTGTTACTTACTCGATGGTCCCAGGATATACGAGCAATGTTACGAAGACACCTATGATCAAATACTAGTAACCTACGAATATCCTCTACTCTTACCGGCCATGTTTCACTGTCATAAAGTAGGACGGAACGAACTGCTACGCAGTAAACACGTCCTTTGGTTGATAGACGGATATCTCGCCTACGCCATGAATGACGCAAGTTGGCAAAAGCTAGTCGAGCCTTCTGTATCCGTGCTGAGATTTCGTCACACACCAGACCACAAGGGCTGATGAGACTTCCAAGATAAGTGAAGCGATCGTCACGCTCAATTACTTCACTCCCTATCATTAGTTCGGGTGTCGATGTAACTCAATCCTGAAGCAACACTTTACATTTCGAGGGAGAGAATCACATCCCGAACATGCTTGCATTGTTGCTTAGAGTGGTCAGAAGACTGCATTTTGTCAGCGTCTTCACCAAATAAAACTATGTCATCTGCATATTCTAAGTCAACAAGTGAACCTCCCGGTACAAGTTCAACCCCTGGAAATTTAGATGAGGAGAGTGTTATCTCTAAAAGTACGTCGACCACAAAGTTGAACAAGAATGGGGAGAGTGGACAGCCCTGACGAACACCACTTGAGGTAATCAATTCTGATGACAGTTCGCTATAAGCTCTCACTCTACCAGTTGTGTTCGAGTAGAGAGCCTTTATAAGGTTAATGTACTTCTTTGGTACTCCTTTCAGTGACAAACACTGCCACAGAACCTCACGATCAACAGAGTCGAATGCCGCCTTAAGGTCGAGAAATACTACCATTGTGGGGCGTCTGAATGTGTGTCTGTGTTCTAGAACCTGACGTAGTGTGAATATCTGATCGATACAACCACGTCCAGGTCGAAAACCGGCCTGGTTTTCTCTAATCTGCTCTTCACGAGCTTTGATTAGGCGTCGAAGTATTATTGAAGCTAATATTTTAGACACTATATTAGTCAAACTGATTCCTCTGTGATTGTCACAAGAGGACTTTTGTCCTTTCTTATAGACTGGCACAATCAGTGATTGAGACCAGTCAGATGGGATTACGTCCAGTTCCCAAATTCTACCTAAGACCTCGGTTAATCTCATTGCTAATACTGGACCACCATCCTTAAAAATCTCAGGAGTAAACCTGTCAGGGCCTGCTGCTCTTCCTCGTTTCAGATTTCCTATGGCTTTTTCAACTTCATAAAGATTCGGAGGACCTACATTAACTTACCATTCAGGTTGACTAGAGATCATGGGAAACCGAAGTGTGGCTGGAGGCCAGTTAAACTGATCCCTAAAGTGTTCTGCCCATCGATCCAATCTCCTGGATTGAGAATGAATAATATGTCCATCTTTTTCTGAGATTGTTTCGCTAACGGTCGGGTTCCTAATTCCGGTTTCCTTAACGAGTCTGAACAATTGTCTGCTATTACCTATTGCCGCTGCCTTTTCCATCTCTCTTGCTTTCGCTACCCACCACTGTTCGCGATCATTGCGTAGACTTCTTGTCAGCTTGCGCTTAAACTGACTCCGCTCTTCATTATGTTCAGAGCCGGGTGGAATGAGTTTCCGAGCATCTATCAGTGCGATAGATGCTGCTGAGATCCAGTGTTGCTCCCTAACCTTACGGTTTACCTTACTAGCAGATATCACTGCTGTTTCCACAGCTTTTCGGATATCATTCCATGCTGCATCGGGGTGGGCATCACATAAATGGCTGCCTAACTGTTTTCCTAGTTGTTCCTGAAATATACTCTTAGCTTGACTATCATTAAGTAGGCCTCTAAGAGGTTTCCTTGCAGCGTCTTTCCTACGTCCAGTAAGACGCAAGCAAATACGCGCTCGCACTAGAGCATGATCTGAATCTAGGCATGTGCTCCAGAATGAGCGACAGTCTTCTATCGAGCCCCTCCATCGGTGGCTGATAGCGATGTGATCTATTTGGGTCCAACGTTGGGACGAATTCGGGGGTCGCCATGTTAAAAGATGTTTTTCCTTATGCCTAAAGTTAGTATTTGCAACTTGATGTGATAATCGAGTTTACATATTGTAATGATCTATGAGAAGCGTTAAGATTTGAAACAATAGGCTTAGTGTTCGAGAGAAATGTGATATTACTAACTGCACAGAAGTGATGTCAGCAAACAGTGTGTTGTTTGCAGGTAATTGAAAAATCTACAATCCTATAACATTTATAGAATGAAACATACTACTTTTTATAAATGAGTAGTAGTTGTGTCATTGACCCATATTTTTTACTACAGTCCATATAAAATCATACAATCTATTTCTATAATTGTTTCTAGATGTATATTGAAAAATCACAAAATTTTTTTAAACGACAAATACAAGAAGTATTAAAGTGTACACAAGACTCCGTTGCTAATCTTGTCCGACCTGGGAAATGTAAGTTAAAATTGCTTTTTTATTTTCTTAACCAAAACGAATTTGTAAACGCAATATTTTCGTTAACTTTTTGGTCATGTATTATATATTCATATATGCTTAGTATCATTAAGTCATTGACAAATTAATGGCTATTTTTTGGCGAGGTGGTCGGTAAGGCTAAAATTCCTTTGGCTAAGTGACAGAAGATGCTTCGTTTAAACGATAAAAATTTGTTAGAAGCCCATTTGGACATAAAATTATGTAATCTCGTCATTCACTCTATTCCTTAAACGTTTGTTAATTCGTCAAATCTTGTATAATTTTCACGTAACCCTTCAGTCACGTCATTGTTCTAAATCTTCTATATCTATTTTCAAGTGATCTGAGACTGATGTAAACTCTTCACAACTTCTATAATTTACCACAATATTCATTTTATTATGTTTCCGGACATCATTCTTTTTTTAAAATCTCAACTTTAAATGATCTCACACTTGTTTATTTGCAAATATAGGTCTAATTATTGTTGCAAATCTTTGTTATTCTGAAATTCTCCATCATCAATGTCTATTACTCCATATTATGGGATATTTGAGTGTTCCATTCTTATACGATTACGGCTTCAGTCAACTGAGGAGAAACTATGGAATATAGTGAATTCATATTATTCTGACTGAATTATTATTATTTTTGGTTGTATCTAACTTCTTATAAGGGCACCAACTATATAGTTAGGGGCGGCCAAACCAAATCGTGGCATCAGTGCTTGAAGTCACTAACCTCTAGTCTGAGCCATGTTGGGAGATGCAGACTACTTGGTTGGGGTCCGCGTGACTACCGTAACCAAGGCTTGGAGACTCTAGGTGACATGGCTCGGAATCGACCACAATGGCGTCGGTGTATACAGTCTCTGTTTTCCCTTAAACTAAGAGATTAAAATCGCTCCATATCTTTCTTTCTACGAACTAATTCTTTCTTCCTGTACTATATCCTTATTGCAATTTTCCTTTTATATTTTACCACAACTGAATTAATTACTTCTATCAATTCAGTGTTCATCTTGTCTTGTTAATGAAGTATGGCAACTTGGACCGATGCATATATGTGCCTGGTCCTACGTTGTAGCTGACTGACTGACCAACACTATGGAATTAATCGTTCATAAGTTACATTATCGTTATACTTAATATTAGTGAACACTTCACCATCGAAATAAGTATTACATAATGAATGTACACTATTTCATGACTTTAATTTATAAATGTCATAATTGATAATATCAGTAGATATTTTAATGAAAGTATACTTTGTCTCCTAGTGGTACCGGTTTCAATCAAAATATCAATTTTATAAAAGTTGCGTTTTCCCTTCAGGTTATGTGTACGATCTTTATGATGCTGTCTTTAATATGTACTACTTATAAGGAATTTAAAAAAAGAGTTACAAATACTAATCAATGCTTCTTTAATTGTTACTAAGGATTATAATGAGTTATCATTTCAACTGTTGAATGATATTTTCCGTAATCGTGATAATCATCATATCAAGGTGGAATCACTTATTCCGTAGCCTCTATTTATATATTTTTTTTTCTTGTATGTACTAGCTAAAGAAATTCAACGTTTAGAGAATATACCATCAGATGTTGGAAGTGTTATGTCATTACATAATTTAGATTCAAATCTTTTAACTCAAGTTGAATCGGTAAGTTTTTTTTTGTAAGTTGGATGAACTTTCTTTTTTTGAACTCACTTTTTTTAATATTTCAAATGCCTACTTTAATTCTTATCAGTAGAGAGATTTAATTTAATAAATTTTATTCGATTGGTCAAGTAAACAGATATAACATCGAAATATATGGATAGTTATATTGCCACTAGACATTATTAATCTTCATTGATTTCTGGTGATGGTTCTTCAACTGATGTCATTTCATGGAGTAGGTGACTGAAAGTTACGAGTACATACATGTGTTTAACAGCAAATGAAACTATTTAGTCCACGATCATTACTTTTCTTCACTTTCTACTAATTATTCTACTTCAAATACTAACTGTTCTTGTATTGTTTCATCTTTTGCTTCATGTGTCACCAGTGCTAGCGATTCAAGTGCTTTATTATTTCATGTGTTTTTTGTTAATCATGTTTTTTCTGCTTTATTTTCTTCTTTTTAAATAATAGATCTTTGATAGTTGTTTCGATAAAATTCTAACCCTAATTCGTACAGAACAAGCATTTTTAAATCAGTTCTTCGGTTTTCATTTGAATGCATCACAAATTGAAAAGTCAGTAAGTATGTTTAATTGTTTTACTTGTTTGTTTTGTTTTCCCTTTACAACTAATGAGAAACCACAAGTTAAACTAGAGAGTGATTTATTACAATAATAAATCTCTTAATATGGTACAATATTTTCAAACGGAAATGAAATTTACATATCAACGTTCTTATTCAAAAGTGGTTTGATTTTTTTCTCCTAACCTAACCTTCTTGTTTACTTCTCTAGATTTTCATTTCTTTTTTTAAAGGAAATATGTTTCATTGTATGTCCTGACACTTCCTTCCATCATTTTGTAATGGTTTTTTAAAAATTTCAGTCAGTCATTCAGTAACAACGTAGAAATTCGTACGTACATACATCAGTCCGAGTTGCCTCACCACATTAGCACAGATATACAATTGTCAATTCAAATCCCATAGTGGTAGAGGCGGCAAGAGTATAAGCAGTAGTCGGAAAGATTAAGGTTTGAAGATGTTATTCAAGGAGTATAATACAGTGAAATAAATTTGGAAAGAGAAAAGAAAGAGACAAGGAGGAATCAGGAGACTAGAATTAGGGTGAACACAAAGAGTGGATACACCTGCGCCATTGCAAACGATTTAGGGCCATGTCATTCAAGGCCTCTAACCATCGGTTGCAATTTTTTAAAGAAAATTTATTTTCTATAGAGTAATTTAAGTTATAAACACCTATAGACTTACATATATTTCCGTTTTTGTAACCTGTTCTGTGTTGCTATACTGTGTTTGATTAATCATGATTACTATTAGTATCAACAGTGACCTATGTCATAGACGATTAGCATCTACGATTCTATATACTCGCGCATGAATTCACTTGGTAGCATGAGACATTTTGATCCATTGAACTACTCTATCTTGTTTTAATTCTTTGGTTCTACGTATACATTCAATGCTTTATATGCTAATAATATTCTTGTGGTAGAGCAGTAATGATATGTTTTCTTTTGATGTTGTCACGGTGATTAACGTCTTAGTGGTATGTTCTGACGAAAAATAGAGGAATGGTAACTGTTGAGAATTACTTATGGACTGTTATCATATATATTCTTTTTGGATAACTATTAATTAACTATATTATATGTATATTCATATGCCTTTTATTATAAGCTTGCGTTTGATTTATTGTACGATTTACTATTCTAAAGTTATTTCCAATTTATTAGTTTCAGTCTCTCACAATCAACGCTACTTTTTGGCTTGATTTTATACAGATGTTATTTTCTATTTTGTGATATTATGAGGTCTGGTTTGTTTGTATATAAACCAAGTATGTTTGAAATATAGGATCCATATAGTGGAGACTGATACTGATGTTCTGGATTGGTTTAACTTCAAAAATAACCAATCAACATCAAGGTCTACAAGCAAAGCTATGAACAATATGTGGAGAGATTCGAACACTTCACTTTAATTTGAAATTTGTGCTGATGATGTTGTCCAGAATAACAATGAAAGTCCTACAAACAAACCATCCAGCTCAGAGAACAAAACTCCGTCAAAAACCTATATCCTGGACTAAACCGTCTGGGTTGAGCAAGAAGCCAATATCTCAGTAGACCAATGAGAACTCGGATTTGACTCTAGGCTGCTCGTATTGGTTTATGCGTCATTGGTCTGGTCAATAACCGTTGTTCTAATTGTTGATCGTATGACACAATAATTAACAGACCATAAATACATTGAATAAGACTTTTTCCAAATGATTGATAATTCTCATTGACTTTATGAATGTTAAACTGAGATTTCTTTGTATGATGGCAATGAGAAAAAGGTGTTTAAACTAAGGTCTTGAGTTATTCTTTTTTACCGACGTAATTTTTCTCCTTTTTTCCTTTTGGATAGTTATGTTGTGAAATGATGGAATAAACAAAGCTTAGGTTAAGCATAAAATCACAAGCGGAAAATAGAAAATTGTTCAATGAAACTGTAATTCTTTATCGATTTAAATGTCTGGGATATGTAGTGATAATTTCAAATCATCAACCAGCTGGATATGCAATGTTTCCTGTTATATATATGTATGTCGTTTGAATGAGAGCCATGGGTGGTCAAAATGAGATATATTAGCTATTAATAAAGTCATTGACATTTGGTCTAAACTATTTTACTTGATATAACCAAAACAATATGAAACGTAAAATCAATGATAGCAATTCTTACGAGGATAGTTATAGTGAAATGGAATGCATGTCAGTCAGTCAGTTAGTCAGTTACAAGGTAGGACCAAGTACATGCATGCATCGGTCCAAGTTGCTACACCTCATTAGCACAGCAAGACGAACACCGGGTTCATAGAAGGAGTTAACTCAATGGTGTAATATATAAAGGAAAGATTTTATGTAAGGATATAGTACAGAAAGAATTAGTTCGTAGAAAGAAAGATATGAAGTGATTTTAATCTCATAGTTTAAGGGATGATGAAGAGTGTATACACCTACGCCATTGTGATCGATTCTGAGCCATGTCATCTAGAGTCTCCAAGCCTTGGTTACGATAGTCACGCGGACCCCAACCAAGTAAGGAATGCATGCAACTGATTTTATGTCATTTCTCACATCCCCACTTAATCATAGATTATTTATTTAGTCGTTTACATTAAAAAAAGTATTATCATTCTCACATAAACGTACCCATCTCTTACTCTGTTTATGTATGTTTTTTCCCCAGCATAATACTGTTATGTATAAAAATTATAAAGGTGATGAATTATCTACTTTATTCGATTGTATGGTTCATTTATTCGATAGTGTTGAACAAGATGTTTTAAATTTAATCACTCATTGTGAACAATTACAAGCTATATTGATTATGCCATTGTTAATTACAATTTCACGTATCACAGAAAATGAAATTACATCAACATCATCATCATCATTATCATCACCTTCACAACAAACCACAACAACCAATTTGGATAATTCTAATTCTAGTAATGGGATTGGCAATACTAGTCAACTACAATTAGAATCACAAGATTCTGATAAAATTCCAATGACATATATTGCAAATTTTTTATCACGACTTACTATTGAAACAAAACGAGCTTTTAATCGTCTTGTTGTAAGTGATAATTCTCTGAACAAAAAAATTTACTGACAATATTGTTGCCTGTTTTTTTTTGTTGTTGTTGATTCAATATTGATTAACTGAAAAAGTCATATAGAGATCCTATTTTTCCGATTCTGAACGTGCTTGTTGGTGATCCCTGATGAAAAATTTGAAATTAAAGACGAAACAGCTATCTAATTCTCATAATTTGTTCTTTTCCAAGTTGATATCAATCTATAACGATTGATTGTTTTCAGATTCAGGGAAATATCTTAAACCTTGACCTAAAAGTATAGAGTTGTCAATAAGAGCTCACTCAGATATTGACCCATAGGTTTTAGGTTTGATCTCTACTTCACTTCAACCATAGTTTTTACTTTAACTCTGTGATCGAAACTACCTATCTCTCTGGTCACAGTTTCTTATTAGAACTGCGGGAATTACCTTTTCAAAGTAATCGCTAGTGTGCACATGATTATTACTATAAAGAAAGTTTGTGAGGACAGTTGAATTCTATGACTAACATTACAAACCAATCTAAGTTGAACAACGAGTAAAAATCAGGATCGATTGAAAAGTTGTTCTATCCTAGTATGAGACTTTCCACCGGTACAAATTCACATCACCAGGGATCGGACCTTTTGTTCTCTAGAATTGGAGCTGTGATTCAGTCATTCAGGTAAAAAAAACCTTGAGTGGATACATATTTAAACTATGTGTTACGATTCACTTGATATTATTTTACTTGAATCTTCGCATTGATATTTAGGACTGTGATAATCAGTCACTATCCATCTTTGCTTATAATGCTTGTAAATTAAGGCAATTTCGAGGCATACGCACAGTATGCATATATGCCAATCAAAGACTGATCAATTTCAGTCCTAAAACATCAATGGGAAGATTCAAGTAAAACAATATCAAGTGAATTAAACTTCACCACATTGCACAAGCAAGTGACTATCAGGATTCAGTAGCTGAGTGGATAACGCAATTGCGTTTGAAGCGAACGGTACTGAGTTCGAGTCCCAGAGTGAACATCAACTCAGATGCAGGTGCGTCCAACTGACGAGTCCCAAGCAGGACGAGACGCGCGTCCTGGTTTCCACTGCTAGCCACTATCCATCTTTGCTTATTATGAGGTACGATTTTTTAGTGATTAGAGAACGTGACTTGCAATCATCGAATTTTAACCATACTCTGAACATTAGTTCAAACTGTCAGGTATTATTTATGTATGGTATAAATAGTAAGTAAACCTATTCATTTTATATATGTTATCATATCATTTGCATTTTTTAAAATTCTTCATCAGGAGCGTCTAATTATTTCATTTAAAACAAGCAAACCGTGTAAAAAAGTACGATGTGGTGTATTATCAATGGTTCGCACTTATATTGAATTCGCTGAATGTTCAATGACTGTATTTGCTAAGAGTTCACGTTTAGTTGATCTAGAACGTGCCCATAGAGAATTAGTACGATGTTTAATGACTGAAATTGATCGAGTTGCATCAAGAAGTGTGAAAACTCCCGGTGAAGTTGTCCAGTTAGGTAAATTCATCATTATTATTTATTTTGATATTTCTTTTTTAATTCTCCATTGAACATTCTTGGAATATGATTTCATTGATTCTTGTTTCCCAGAGATATTCTTAAATGTGTCCTGTTTAACGGTCTATTTACACATCATATCTCGACACAAAAACATGCAATCTGTTCTAACTGATAACACTATTTTGATTTGAAGGTACCAGGTATAACGTTAAAGATACTGACTGATTATTATTATCCAAGTGCTTGGAATTCACTAAAAACTCACCAAATCATGTAATAGTGTAACCTATTGGTTGGATTCTCGCAAACTCGTCCCATCAGGTTCCGAACATGATGAAGAGCGACAACAAATCAGATCTAGGTTAAGAAAAAGTCTAAGAAACGACCGTGAGCAGTGGTGGGCGACAAAAACAGAGGAGATGGAAAAGACAGCGGCTGTAGATAACACCAAGCAGCTCTTCGGACTAATAAAAGAAACTGGAATTAATAAGTCAAGTGTAAGTGAGATTATTTCGGAAAAAGACGACACTTTGATCTGCTCCCAGTCCAGACGTTTAGAACGATGGGCGGAACATTTCAGAGAACAGTTCAACTGGCCTTCAGCTACTCTACAACTACTCATCATTCCCAGACAGTGTGAATGGAACATTGAAGTAGGTACCCCGACTCTAGCAGAAGTTCAAAAGGCTATAGTTAATCTGAAACGAGGAAGGGCAGCTGGTCCAGATGGACTGGCTCCAGAAGTCTTTAAGGATGGTGGTCCAATTTTAGCGATTAGGTTGACTAATATTTTAGCTAAGATCTGGGTGTTAGACGTTATCCCATCTGACTGGTCGCAATCACTTATCGTCCCAATATATAAGAAAGGGTCAAAATCATCCTGTGACAACCACAGAGGGATTAGTTTAACTAATATAATATCTAAAATACTAGCCTCGATAATTATCAGACGCCTAACTAAGACTCGTGAACTGAAAACACGAGAGAACCAAGCTGGCTTTAGACCTGGTCGTGCCTGCATCGACCACATATTCACCATTCGTCAGGTTCTACAACACAGGCATGCTTATCGGCGTCCGACAATGGTGGTCTTTCTCGACTTAAAAGCAGCATTTGACTCGGTAGACCGCGAGATTCTGTGGCAGTGTCTGTCATTGAAAGGCATACCCCAGAAGTACATAAACCTTGTAAAGGCTCTTTACTCGAACACTACTAGTCGAGTCAGAGCTTATGGCGAACTGTCATCTACCTTTGCAACCTCAAGTAGTGTCCGTCAAGGATGTCCACTTTCCCCATTTTTGTTTAACTTCATCATAGATCTACTGATGGAAATAACTTTCTCGTCGACTGAGTTCTCGGGTATTGATCTCCATCCAGGAGGTCCACTTATCGACTTAGAATACGCAGATGACATAGTCCTGTTTGGTGAAGACGCTGACAAAATGCAGAGTCTTTTGTTAGCACTGAGCAACAATGCCAGGATGTTTGGGATGCGCTTCTCTCCCTCTAAATGCAAGTTGTTGCTTCAGGACTGGTCTGCGTTAACACCTGAACTAAGGATAGGGAGTGAAGTAGTCGAAGGCGTTGACAACTTCACATATCTTGGAAGTCTGATCAGCCCTAATGGGTTGGTATCGGACGAAATCTCAGCACGGATTCGAAAAGCTCGTTTGGCTTTTGCCAACTTACGTCACCTATGGCGAAGGCGAGATATCCGTCTATCAATAAAAGGACGAGTATACTGCGCGGCAGTCCGTTCTGTTTTAATTTACGGCTGCGAAACATGGCCATTAAGAGTAGAAGACACTCGTAAGCTATTAGTATTTGACCACAGATGCCTTAGAAATATTGCTGGCGTCTGCTGGGATCACCGGGTAAGTAGTAGTGAGGTTAGACGCAGGGTATTAGGGAATGATGGTAAATCAGTTGATGAGGTTATGAATCTTCATCGACTGAGATGGTTGGGCCACGTGTTACGTATGCCTGAACACCGATTACCACGACGTGCAATGCTATTCGGTGTTCGGGATGGTTGGAAGAAAGTTAGGGGCGGCCAAACCAAAACGTGGCATCAGTGCTTGAAGACACTAACTTCTAGTCTGAGCCATGTTGGTAGATGCAGACTACTTGGTTGGGGTCCGCGTGACTTTCGTAACCAATGGTTGGAGACTCTTGGTGACATGGCTCAGAATCGATCACAATGGCGTCGGTGTATACACTCCCTGTCTTCCCTTAAACTATGAGATTAAAATCACTTCATATCTTTCTTTCTACGAACCAATTCTTTCCTCTTGTACTATATCTCTATATGCAATCTTCCTCTTATTTATTACCACCTTTGACCTAACCACTGCTATGAATCCGGTGTTCATCTTGTTGTGCTGATGCGGTATGGCAACCTGGACCGATGCACATATGTGCCTGGTCCTACGTTGTAGCTGACTGACTATTGGTTATGTCTGCCATTATTTTTCAATTTAACCATTATCTGCTTTAATTTAGCTAATTGCATCAGTTTATATATCTTCAGCATTATTATTATTACTTGGTGGGTGCTCCTTATTGATTCATGAATTGTTATTGATATGACTTTATCCTTGAGACACCTTAATTGTAATTATTTATTCTGTAATCTGAATACTACTACTCCACTGAATTTAGTAGTATAGTTATTTCTTACAGTGAGATGTATAGGTCTAAACAAGTGATCTTTGCCGATCAGGATCTAATATTATTATATACTGAATAGATTTGAGTTCATATGTCTTAAGAACATACATTGGTTGACTCATATTTTCTTTAAAATAAAAAAAGAAGCTTTTAATCAAGTTTCTTGTGTTTATTTGTTATTTATTACAATTTTCTTTTTTCTTTTCTATCTTTATATTAGAAAATTATCATCGTCTTTGTGATATTCTTCGACGTTTAAAAATGTCCAGCTTAGATGATTATCGTCAAGATGCTAAGAATCGTTATACTTTAGCTTTACAAGAATATACAAAAACATGTATGGGTCGTCCATTGGAGAAATTAGCAGTAAGTTCATTTGATTTTCTTTTCTTTATTTATTATTGTTTATGAAGTGCATTATCCTCTCCTTTTACATATGAGATCAACCAAAGTGAATGGAATTCTTTAATAGCCACCATTTTGATTTCTTGAATCTCGCATGTACTATCGAGTCAAATACTATGAAACTAATACCCCTGAATAGCTGACTTTCATGGATATGGTAAGAATTCCGTTAATACCTATGTTTTGTCCTTATATCATCATTGGTTGGAGCAGGATTAAACTTTTGGCTTTCTTTGTATTCTTGATATTGGGTGACGTATCTATGTACAATGTATTTTGATACACAGTACTGTTGATCCCTGAATTGACTTACTTCCAGTTGACACAATAAATATCTATTTCTTAATACTGTACAAAATTCTCTCGATATTACTCTGTGAACGTGCATTATTTAAATAATCATTAGTCAGGATTTAGCTATGATTACTCAGTACTTGAATGTGGAGCTAGGGAGGTATTTGTTAACAAGTCATTGAATTTCGATGATTTTGGAATGAAGGCCTACAGCCAGTTGCGACTTCCGTGTTGTGTATACTGTAAAAGAGGTTTTTCGGTGCAAACTGAAAAGGAAAATTGTATGGGGCAGAAACCTGGAGAACTACAAAAGCCATCATCCAGAAAATACAAGTGTTTATTAACAATTGTCTATACAAAATACTTCGGATTCTTTGGTCGGACAATGTTAGCAACAACGTACTGTGGGAGAGAACAAACCAGATCCCAGCGGAGGAAAAAATCATGGAGAAGCGCTGGAAGTGGATAGGACACACATTGCGGGGAGCACCCAACTGCGTCACAAGACAAGCCCTCACATGGAATCCTCAAGGCCATTGGGGGTGAAGGGGAAGACCAAAGAACACATTACGCCGGGAAATGGAGATAGACATGAGAAAAATGAACAAGAATCGGATGGAATTAGAAAAGAAGGCCCAGGACAGAGTGGGTTGGAGAATGCTGGTGTGCGGTCTATGCTCCATTAGGAGTAACAGGCGTAAGTAAATAAGTAAGAAAAGGAAAATAGATTTTTGTTCATGCATTTTTCGATCAACCATAGGATCCAAAAGATTGTTTGGCGAGGCTCTAATTTATGGACGAGATGATGTCAGTTCATGATGAAAACCCCATATATAAATCCCAATCGAGGCAAATTCTGACAATGATCATGAACTAGATCATAAAAGTACCAGTAACACTGGCTACAGCTAGGTACTACAATATATACGGATGTTTGGAGAGCGCACAGACTCCTACATGGGCTTGGTTATGTGCATCATGTCGTTATCCACAAGGAGCATTTTGTGTACTCAGCAACCGAAGTGCACATAAACAATATTGAAACTATGTGGTCGAGGCTGAAAGAGTTTTTGAGACTTTATCATGGCCCCGGATGCCGAGTATTCTGTAGCCGTATGGATGATTTCCTCTATTGCATGCATTAGGATTCTAGAACCTCTGAACCTCTTCCTAATCTTGAAAAGTTTTTGAACCACATATAAGAATTGTATCCACTTTATTTCCTTGGTTTTGTATAATATATTTTTACTCTATACAGACTGTTTGCTGACTGGCTAATATCTCTCAAGGTCACTTAAGAGTCGTTCAAAAGTCGTCCATAAATTAGACTCTTGCCGATTGTTTACTTATGACCAGTCACACACGACCGTTTTGTGGATACTTTTTTATTATGTTTGTTCTGTAAAGCTTTAAAGGTTATTATCAGAAATGTTAATTTATTGTACCATCTCTGCAAAGCTTGGATAGCCAAATATAATCAAACGTAGATAGTCGCCAAGAATCCCTACATCGAAGGGCTCAAGTTTTAAAAACTTAGAGTGAAACTGTTGCTAGCGTTATCGTTACAAACCAGACATCTTACAGCCACATTGACATCAGTTTGTCATTGTGTGTAGATTGATTTCATTCACCACCACCACAAGGACTAACACAACTATTCAGATACTCGAAGCTTTCAAATACAGGTCTTGATAGAGTACAATTCATTAAGAAGGTGTTGAGAGGAAGTATTCCAGTTAATATAATTCCATTCAGTCTTCATCATTGATAACTGCGATCGCCATAGTATCAAGCTGGCAGCTACAGTCGTGGTACCGGAGCACCATCAGACTCAAGTAAACAATTACAAATTATAACAATCATTGATAAATTCAGTTTGATTTGAGTGTAAATGCCTTTTTTGCAATCGATTTCATCTAAAGGTTGATATGCCAATAAGATCATAGTTCATGACCATTAGACTACACAAATTATTGGTGTAAGACACGTATTAATATTTTTGAACTTGTCATGTTGGAACGAAAAATTATCTTGTTTCATCATTATTCATGTGAGGTGGTCAAATATGTAGGCCACTTGTTCTTCTATACACGTAAAAATTGATATTTCTTGTTTGCTGAGTTAGATAGTCTAGTTGTGAAATTTTCGTTGTCTTTCTAAACAACGTTTTTAGCACACAGTTCAATAAGAAATGATTTATTAGGATTGTCAGCATCGATTTATGTGGAGACTATAGAGTTTCTGTAGCTTTTAAACTATGAGGTGATATGAGACCATTTCGGAAACCTGAAAGCATCAAGTGTCGTTTCATCCTATCACATGGCTCGTCAGCAGTGTGCATTGACAACCCTTCATCCGCGTATCGAACTCCAAACTTTCATTCTTGTTCGACATGCAACCGTATTTAGTGTGTAACTTCATTCATGTATGCACAATACTGAGAAGTCCCATACTAGGATAAAACCGCCGTCTAACGCTTCTAAGTTTTCAATACTCATCTAATTAAGATCAGCTCGTGCTGTATTCGAATTTTTCAGCACTGTCCCAATCGAACTCATATTCGTAGTTGTCTACATTAGCTGATAAGATTCCATGTCAGTAAAATAAGCTTTTGCTCATTTGTGGAGAGTCTAACAGCTTACTTCTCTTTCAAATACTTCTTGATCATGTTGTCTATGAAGAGAATATTAGAAACTTCACGACTTATTGATCCAGTACAAAGAACACAACATCTCCAAAATCCTTTTACTGGGCCATAAATATTCTTTATTAGCATTATTTCTATTTAAGTATTACTTTATTTACTTATTATTCATTGTTGTTTTTATACATTATATTCCATTTTTTCTATACATCATTTTAAAGAGCTTTTTTGAAAATGTTCAAAGTGCTTTGGATGCTGGTGTACGATCTGAAGTGGTTAGTTATCAATTTGCTTTTAGTAAACAAGAATTACGTAAAGTTATCAAAGAATATCCTGGAAAAGAGGTATGTAAATAATGAGAAAAAAAACCCAGAAATAACTCGTTGAAAATATGAACAACGTTTGTGTGTGTATGTGTTTCTTTGATAGAAAGTATTTTAATTTTTTATATACGTATAATGTTTGCCCCGACGTGCAATGTTTTATGGTGTAGGAGTAGGTTGGAAGAAAGCTAGGGGCGGCCAGACCAAAACATGGCACAAATCCATAAAGTCACTGACAAGTAGACTGGACCATGTTGGCAGGTGTAGACTACCTGATTGGGATCTGTGAGACAATAGCAACTTATGGCTAAAGACCTTGAATGACACGGTTCATAATCGTTTACAATGACTCAGGTGTATCCACTCTTTGTGTTCACCCGAATTCTAATCTTCTAAATTCTTCATGTCCCTTTCTTTTCTCCCTCCAAATTTATTTCACTGTATTATACTCCTTGAATAACATCTTCAAACCTTAATCTTTCCGATTACTGCTTATACTCTTGCCGCCTCTACCACTATGGGATTTGAATTGACAATTGTATCTTTGTGCTAATGTGATATGGCAACTTGAACTGATGTATGTACGTACGAATTTCTACGTTGTTGACTGACTGACTGAATTATCAGTTAAGATTTCTATTGGACTATTAGCAAGTGCATAAAATTAGATGATCAGAGATGTTTACTAGAAATAGTCTGACATAATGAAGATCTGTTTGAAGTATGTGTGTTTTTAACCGAGCCCAATTATTTGTGAAGTTTTCATTGTCACTATAGATATCATCATCAGTTCAATGTTGATTGGGAACTTTTAGTATGAGAAAAACTTTCTCTTCTAATCATTTTTTTCTCTCTCTCCCGTCTCTTTATTTGATATGATAACAGATTGATCATAATTTTCATCATATAATTATATAAGAGTATAAATTATTCACTTATAAAGGGGGTTTGCTATTCGCTTTTTTGTCAAGTTCATAAAATAAGTGTTAGTATCTAGAATTACCTACTTAAGATGGTTGTTTGGTTATAAGACTAGTCAGAGATGTTCTAACCGCGAATAGAGCCTCAGTATTCCAATTGGTTGAATTAGAACTCTAATCGGATGAGCTCAAGTGTGTTAAATTCCTATCAGGTGGAGTCAGCTCACTGTGTTTTTGAATTGTCAGAGCCTTGTGTCGAAATTTTTAAGTTACCTATTTTTCAACTGTGTGAATCTTGCACTAAACTTGCTTGTTCCAGATTTATTTGTAATAAGTAATTAATAATCATAACTATGTGTGTGCATACGACTAGAATTTCTTTCGATGTTAAACACTGGAAATCTTGAGTTGAAAACTACACTTTTTGACAAATTTTTTGTCATTTGTTTACCGTTTAAAAGAATCGAGAGACGAATGCAATCGATTTCATGCCCCCAAATGCCCTGGTACAACCGAGGGTGGGGAGAGTCAGCTCTCCCTCTCAAAATGCTCTCACATGGACATGTGCATACAACCACTGCCAGGGAAGTCCTACTCACTGCCTTGTGGCGACGGTGTTGTTTACGAAAATGAGAGGACGAAAAGCGATTATCCGGCGCTTTAATCGGGTTGGTGAACATGGAGAATTTACCTAGGGGAGTTGGAATACACTGATTCCAAACCAATGATGCACATGGGCTCCAGTATCCTGAAGCAACAAATCTCATATGAACCAATCGTTGGTCACCGACTGCCATGGGTCTGCATCTCCTGATATTGCTCTACTGCCTTATGGATCAGACCCTTAGGTTAAAGACTCTAGGTGTGGCCCCTAAGAAAACCACCTTTTTTAGCTTGGGCATCTGGGAAGTATCCAAGCCCTCACACATGAATCGAATGATTTATGTTGCATATCTGTTTAGTGCCTCCTTGTACCAATATTCTTGTGTTCAATTAAATAAATAATAAATTCAGTCATATAATGAATCAAAAACAAAACAAACAAAATAGTTGTATCATTTGAACTGTTAGTAAACTTTAACCGTTTTTATGAGATATTCATTACATTATTGCCTAATAAAATGGTAATAAATGCTGTGAATTCTTTTATTTTGATGAATAAACGTGTTATAATACTAATAAAATAAGATTTAGCACGTCATATCAGCACAGAATAGATCACATGTGAATAAGTTCGTTGATTAACTTTCATAATTTTAGATTCTCCGGTTCATATGTAAAAGTATCTGATTAATATGAATGATATTATTTCTTCATTGATTCATCATAAATAATATCATTTAAGAAGATAGAAATATGCTGTATTTTCTTCATACTATTAAATCATTATTTATTTGAACATATAAATATTGCTACAAAGGGGCACCGAATACATATGCACCACACAAGTTACTTGATTTGTGTGTGTGTGTGCGCCCAAATCGAAGCAGGTGGTTTTCTTAGACATCCATACCTCGAGCCTTCGACCTAAAGGTCTGATGCACAAGGCAATAGAGCAACGTTAAGAGATACAGTTCCATGATAGCCAGTGACCAATAAGTGGTTCATATGCTATTTGTTCCTTCAGGATACTAGAGTCCATGTGCACAATTCGTTTGAAATGACAGTTTACCAACTCCTCTATATGGATCTTCCATGTCCACCAACTCGGTTATAGCGCTGTACATTCATTTCTCGTCCTCTCAATTTTGTAAACAACATCCTCATTACGATAAGTCAGTGGCTATATACGCGTTATCCATGTGAGGTCATTTTGAGAGGGAGAAATGACTCTCCCCACCCTCGATCATACCAGGCATTTATTGATAATTACATAAGTCCCAATTAATGTGAAATATCTAATTGAATAATATTACATGACCTTGTATAAATAAAACATTGAAGTATGCTTTTCTTTCTCTCTCTCTTTATTTCAATTGTCCTCTTTTGATCGCATAAAATTTAAGGTAAAACATGGTCTGGAAAGTTTATGTAAAAAAGTTGAAAAACATTTATCTGATGAAGAAAATTTGTTCCCTGTAAGTATATATATGTCTGTGTATTTTCTATTTATAATTCCCATAGCCTATAATTTCTATCATCATATGTGATAGTTAAGGTGTATCCGTTTGTGTGTGTATGTGCGTAAAATAGAGAAACAAAAGTTAACAAATTTACTAACTAGACCACCATGGAAAACCTGGAAGCACTGGACGGCCGTTTCGTCCTGGTATGGGACTCCCCAGCAGTACGCATCCATGACCCCGCATCTCGCGGGATTCGAACCCAGGACCTACTGGCTTCGCGTGCGAGCACTTAACCATTAGACCATTGAGCCGGCCGTCATCCAACAATCTTAATGTCTAACTTCAACCAATCCACGAAGTTGCGCCACCGTACACCATTGTCTTCAGTGAGTTCCTATCTCACAACAGACCTGGTTGAACTCCACTGGTAACGACTTCTCACTAGAACTCCAGAAGTGTCTCCTGAAGTCAGTCACTAGTGAGCAGGTGATTATTATTATCAGAATGGGTTTTTGTGGAGATTTTTAGAAATTTCACAAGTTGAAATCATGAGTCAATTGAAGCTAGACCACCATGGAAAACCTGGAAGCACTGGACGGCCGTTGGATGCCGGCTCAGTGGTCTAATGGTTAAGTGCTTGCACGCGAAGCCAGTAGGTCCTGGGTTCGAATCCCGCGAGGTGCGGGGTCATGGATGCGCACTGCTGGGGAGTCCCATACCAGGACGAAACGGCCGTCCAGTGCTTCCAGGTTTTCCATGGTGGTCTAGCTTCAATTGACTCATGATTTCAACTTGTGAAATTTCTAAAAATCTCCACAAAAACCCATTCTGATAAATTTACTAACACCAATCATAGTAATAATTATTATATCTAACTTGAAAAGACTATCCATTTCTTTCTATTATGCATTTGAAATGGTTTAAATGGTAATCAACAACAACAACAACTTAATGGTTGCTGTTATATAGATGGATGTATCGATGCAAATTATAAAATAGTTGTGTTACATCCAATATCTATTTTTATTCATCCTCTCTTCATTTATCTTTATAATACAATTGTGTTAAATGCATTGTAAAAAACTAAACTGTTTGTTTTGATTGTTTGTTTCATAAACTGAAAATGACAAATAAATATTGTTAGTCAATGTAATCTCACGTTGCTTTCAATGATATTTATATGCTATTGTCTCTTTTCACTTTCTAAAATCATGGAAGGATGCTTTTTCATAAAATACCTGACAAAATTTATGGTCTTGTTGACCTAAGAATGTGACCGCTGCACCCAAGAGACAACTACTTCAGTTTGGTTATACTCTCTTGGTTGATGATATCCCAAAAACTGTGGAAACAGCAGTGATATGTGCTAGCACGGTAAACCACAAAGTTAGGGAGAAACACTGGATCTCAGCATCATCTACCGCACTGATAGATGCTCGGAAACGCATTTTATCTGGTTCTGAACATAACGAAAAGCGGAGTCAGCTTAAACGCAAGCTGACAAGAAGCCTACGCAATGATCGTGAACAGTGGTTGATAGCGAAAAGGCAGCGGCAATAGGTAATAGCAGACAATTGTTCAGACTTGTTAAGGAAACCGGTATTAGGAACCAGACTGTTAGCGAAACAATCTCAGAGAAAGATGGACATATTATACATTCTCAATCCAGGAGATTGGATCGATGGGCAGAACACTTTAGGGGTCAGTTCAACTGGCCTTCCGCCACACTTCGGTTTTCCACGATCTCCAGTCAACCTGAATGGCAAGTTAATTTAGGTCCTCCGACTCTTTACGAATTTGAAAAAGCTATAGGAAATTTGGAACAAGAGAGAACAGCAGGCACTGTCAGGTTTACCCCTGAGATTTTTAAAGATGGCGGTCTAGTATTAGCGATGAGATTAACTAAGGTCTTAGGTAGAATTTGGGAACTGGACGTAATCCCATCTGACTGGTCTCAATCACTGATTGTGCCAGTCTATAAGAAAGGACAAAAGTCCTCTTGTGACAATGATAGAGGAATCAGTTTAAATAATATAGTATCTAAAATATTAGCTTCAATAATTCTTCGACGCCTAACCAAAGCTCGTGAAGAACAGACGTCAATATCTTGCTTATTTAGTCTGATTCATATGATGACTTTATTTACTTGATTCGTTGGAAGTTTTGTCGTACTGAGTTCAATTAACTTATCTTAAAGAGATTGATATTTTTCTATTATGTAATCACTTTCGAAACTTCAAACATATTTATATTCTTATTTTTCTTTTAATTATTAAATTTTAGGTTGTATGGAGATCAATACAAACAGAATTTATTACACAATGTTTACGTTTCAGTAATTTAATTCAACAATGTTATCCAGATTCAGGGATACAACTTGAATTCACTATAACAGATTTACAAAATTATTTTACTGAAATTGCATGTTCACGTTGAAACTGGAACTTTCTTTCTTTCTTCATTTCCCTTCCCGTTTATAGTTTGTATATTGTATATTGTGATGTCTCAATCACCTTACTGTTTACACAAACACACACACACATACATATACACAAAACTACTGATGGATTATTCAGTTTCTTTAGTGCACAATGAATGTTTTAAAAGAAAAGAATCAAGTAACATTCAACAGATGAAATTTACCTTGATCTTATATATGAAAATACGCACAATACACATTCAATTATACAGATATTGTTATTTCCTAACTCTCAGTTTTTCTCTTTTTTTCTCTTCATTTTAATTATCTGCTTTCAGATGAATAATTCTATTTTAAATGATTTTGTTTTGTGATTTTCTCGTTTTTTTTTTGTTTTGTTTTAATCTACTCTCCGTTCTGTGTAAAAAGATCAATAAATCTATAGCATCAGATGAGTTTTGTGATTTCAATGGTTTTAAGATCATGGTTCGAATCTCGCAGGGGGCAAGGTCGTGGATGCGCACTGCTGAGGAAGTCCCACACTAGGACGAAACGGCCGTTCAGTGCTTCCAGGTTTTCTATGGTGGTCTAGCTTCAATTGACTCATAATCATAACCATTGAAATCTATAACAGTTTATGAAATTTGTTTTCGTTTTCTTATGTTCACTATTGAAGACTCCGCTCGGAGGCCCTTTGGGGCTACTGCCGGTCCGAATCCCGGATGAAGGAGGAGGGTTGGGTTATGAGGTTAGCGACCTCATCCCGTAGAAAACTAACTCGCTAACTAGATAAAAAGTAAGTTGAAGACGTGCATCTTGGACAAGGACAAACAGTGAATAGTGTTGGGTTTGTTGGTCATTTAGATGAGTAATACAAAGTCGTGTATAACTCACCTGTATCGGTTGTTTGCCACTCCAATTGACCAGTTAATTTTTTTTGGAATATGTGAATTCCATGTGTATTAACTCGATAATGTTCCAAAGCGGCCCGATTGAATATCAGGCCTATGTGTTCTTGCCATCTAGATATTTCGATAAGTTATCTGTTTTCTTGTTTGTTTTAACTCATCATTACGTCAATTAATTGGTATGACCTATTCAGATGCGTTTGTGAAAAGTTTACGACCAATCAGAGACATTGTGGTTGTTGGCAGTATGCATCGAAAAGAATAAACAGTAATCAGATGTCTATTTCTGAACTGCTAACATCTAACTGGCGACCACTCAATATTTTATCGCAGGGGTCGATCAAGAAATAAGAAAAGGAAACTTGTTGAAATACTTTGTGCTAAGAATTCTATATTGTACCAAAAATATAATATTGAATAAAGCTTATAATAATAAGTCACACGCATTATAAGCAGAGATGAATATTGGCTCTAAATGTAATGAAAGATGTGCGTTTCTTCTCATTTGGGACTCGTTATTTGGATATACCTGGATGCCAAAGTTGATGTTCATTCTGGAACTCGATTCTAATACCAATTTCTTCACACCCCGACGCGACATCTACTGATTCCAGATAACCACTGACTTATGCAATCAGGTGAATTTTAATTTACATGTAGTGGTTGTTTGAATCTTCCCATTGATGTTTAGGACGAAACACGCGCCCTATTTTTCACTGCTAGCCACCGTCCATCCCTATTCAAAAAGACACTTTTAAAAAGAATGATACTTTTCAATATCCAATGGCTTTTTTAGATTACGGTTAGGCATTAGTGTTAAGGTTTTGGTCCCAGCTTTCATATCGTTAGGTTTATGCTACAAAAATATATGATTCACTATCACCCACTGTCCGTTTTGATTTATGTATTGGGAATCATGTTTTTGCTACCTTCAATTTATGCTATCATGATATTAATTCATTAGTTTAGTGTATCATTTAGTCTATATTCCGAAGAATTGCGTCGTGAGTTTAATAAAACGTATGTTTTTATCACTTATTTCATCATCTGATAAATTCCGCGTCCAAAAGATGTTACAGTGCCAGTTCGGGATTTTAATACATTTCAATGTATAGGAAGGTTGCTTAGGTGGCTAATAGAAACTTACTTGTCGTAGTTTGGATAAACGTGACCAACTTTGCAGATGTCACACACTATCAAAGCATCTATCTATATTGTGGTCATGGTTTGATGTTTACTAATCTCATCATTTTGTGTTTCTGAGGTTTTCTATTCTCTGCGGAGTAGTGATGTAAGCAAACTGGTTACATGTACCATTTTGGAAGGAAATATTTAGTCCAACTTAATTCAAGGTTAGTTTTCAGTTAATTCTGAAACAGACAATGACACTAATATTTACGATTCTCCATGAAAATGATGAACGAAGTTATCTTTCGGTTCCATTGCTTGACTATTTCTAATCAAGTCTCAATTTGAGCACGTTTCATTTCTAATTGATGATTTTTCACTTGCTTTCTAAAATGTTATTTTTATGGTGATTGTTGGAAACTGTCTTTACGTTAATGAACTCAAAAGAACAGTCTTTATCATTGATAAAATTAAGCTAAATACTAAATGAAATCGTAGGCAACTGCTTAATTTAAGTTTGTGATTCTTCAACAATGCTTTTTTACCACCATTACAAACAAGTCAGGACCTTTAGAGTTCTCTGGTAGTACACTACCTTAAGGTTACTGACTACTGTACACCACCAAGGGATTTATGATGTAAAGCCGACTGATGGGTTTTCAATTAATCGATTGTAATTAAGGACAGCAAGAGATATCACAGCAGTTAATGGGTCACATGAAAGCCTTCAGTTTAGCTAGTGTCAAAATATTATGAATCATATTTTTAATAGCTACACATAGAAATTGTTCTAACAGATTTTCCGGAAATCGGCTCTCCTTAGTTTTTCATTTTCAGTCCTTTCTTCATTTCTAGCAACCGCCCATCTGTGTTTGTTAATAATACATATATAATGAGGTGCAGTCGATAAAACTTTGTCAAGACTAATTCAGCTCGTAGTTAGATGGAATTATTTTGATGAGAAGGATGTGTATTTCCGTTGTTTTCTTATGTATTAGAGCTAGGCTTTAGAATGATGCGTGAAATTTACAGAATTTTATAGTTTAATCTCGACAATAGTTAAGATCCTAAGTTACTAGAGTCGGTGAGTAACAACGTAGAAATTCGTACGTAAATACATCAGTTCGAGTTGCCACAGCACATTAGCACAGAGATGCAGTTGTCGATTCAGCTCCCATAGTGGTAGAGGTAGTAAAAGTATAAGCAGTTATCAGAAAGATTAAGGTTTGAAGATGTTATTCAAGGAGTGCATTCCAGTGAAATAAATTCGGAAAGAGTAAAACAGACAAGCAGGAATCAGGAGATTAAAATTTGTGAGAACACAAAGAGTGGATGCACCTGCACCATTGCAAACGATTTTGAGCCATATCATTCAAGGTCTCTTACCATAGGTTGCTATCGTTTCGCGATTCCAGCCACGTAGTCTACACCTGCCAACATGGCTCAGTTCACTTGTCAGTGAATTCACGGATTTGTACTATGTTTTGGTTTGGCAGCCTCTAGCTTTCTTCCAACCTACTCCTACACCATAAAACATCGCACATCGGGGCAGTCGGTGGTTGGGTTGTGCATACGTAACACATGTCCCAGGCATCTCAACTGACGGTTTCATTACTCCATCAATTGATTCGCCATCCTAACCTAGTACTTATTTCCTAACAACTGCATTACTTACTTGGTGGTACCAGGATATACGAGCAATGGTTCGAAGACACCTATGTTCGAATACTAGTAAACTACGAATATCCTTTACTCTTGCCAGCTATGTTTCACTGCCATAATTTAGGACGGAACGAACTGCTGCACAGTAAACCCGTCCTTTGTTTGGTAAACACGGATATCTCTCCTACGCCGTAAATGTTGCAAGTTGGCAAGAGCTAGTCGAGTTACTAGAGTAACATACTAACAGTACTGGGTTCGAGTTCTGAAGTGAACATCAACTCCAAGCTGCTGTCAATTCCAATTGATATATCTCAGATTAGGCAAAATGTGCATCCTTAATTCCATTGCTAATCATTATCTACAAACTAAACAATTCAATATCTAATCTAAATTTAATTCTTAATAAAGTTTTGCATACAGATTGAATAAGAGTTTTGATATTCAAATACTGAATAATAATTAATATTGAATTAAAATGAATCCACAATGTCAACTATTTATTTCTTTTCTTTACTTTTCTTTCTTTAATTGAATAATCTTCAAACACAATGACTTGACAACAACGACAACAACAACAAAAAATCGATTCACCCCACTATTAATTTATCACTTTTATTGATTAATTGATTTTTTTTTGTAAATAAACATGTTTTCTCTTTGAAAAAAAAATATAAACGTCCAGTGTTTCTATGCCGTTTTTTCTCCCTTTTTTTCTATATTAGTTTTACTATTCAGAAAAAAAAGTAAATACACTTCACTTATAATCAAAACAAACACGTACACATAGAAAATGATGATAATAGAATGAATACAATCAATGGGTTATATTATGATTATTGAATGGAGAGATAGAGAGGGGGGAAGGGAGGGACGGAAATAAATCAATATATTATAATGAATAAATTACTATTTACTCCCTTAATTATTATTCTTATTGCTAGATGTTTTGGTTGAGATAATATACAATATTGATTATATGTATATCTATATTGTTATTATTAATGGACAGGATAGGTAGAGACTAACAAAATGAATGAGATTCAATATATATATATATATATATGTATGTACATAGTTACTATGAATGGTATGGTGCCAATTTTCCTTTTTAAGTAGGATAACTTTTGTTTTCTCTTTTTTTTCATGAAACGTTTTGAATAGATTGTTTCTTTCTCCTTTTTTTTCTTTTCTTTGTTGTTCTTGTTGTTGTTGTTGAATCATGTCGCCAAATTTTTAAATTAAGAAATAAAACGAAACTAAAATATTGAATAATATATAAAGGGATCAAGTATTTTGCTGGAGTTTTGTTCTTTCTCTGAGCTGGATAGTTTGATCATGGAACTTTTATTGTTCTTCTGAACGATATGATTAACACACCACTTTTATCTGCTGATGCTGTCATTCAGAAGAATGATGAAAGCTCCATGACGAAACCATCCAGATCAGAGAACAAAACTCTATCAAAAACCATTCAACTGACCTAAAAAAAGTTCTTCTCCATCGTCTCAGGGATTAATTATTTATTATCATGATATACGTTCTTACTGATTAGTTCGTTTCATTCGTGACATGATTGAACAGATCACAAAGCTATAAGTACATCGAGTGTATTTCAAACGGAGAGGCGAATATCTATATACAAGCAATTATATAGGTAAATTTATAGTCAAATTGCGTAAGAGCACAGCAAGGCAAAGCAAGGACTAATATAATAAGATTTGAATATATCACAATTGATTGATCACTGGGTGGTGATCAATGTCATGCTTGTCTAGTCCCTATTAGTGCAGATCGAATGCTATCGATCATGTTGCAATGTGGCCACCAGTCTAGGTGACTCGACACTGCGGGCACTGTGTATTGAGATTAGATGGTGGTTGGAGGTAGTCAACAGGAAACCCTGGACCCGGGTTTCGTGCTACTTGGCACTCGTCAGCAAGGTGTACCTGTAATCTTGAGGGAACTGATGCTCCCTAACGGATTCGATCTCGTGTCACCCAGCTTCACAGTCAGAGACGTTACCACTGAGCTATCCGAGCCGTGACTAACCTCCTGTAGGACTGAGATGTAATCACAATTGATTGATCACTGGGTGGTGATCAATGTCATTTGAATACATCTATACACATGGGAAAGAGATTAAATCATTGTGTGATATTTAAACAATCAACATTTTAATTAAAGTCTGTCATGTGATCTAATGATGATAACAGTACAAAGAAATATGCGAATTGTTACTTTTCCGATAACATAGTCTGTTAAGTAGGTAAATAAAAGGGCTTAATCGAAATTGGGATTGTAGGTTAGTTGCTATGGTGTAAATCACCTAAACTTTTTTGTATTTTTTTTTCTTTAAAAAAAACTTTTTTTAAAACTTCATTCTGAATGTCAATTGTTTTGTGATATTTATCGAATTTTTCATATGTATATTTATGTATGTATCATTATTCTTTGTACTTAATTTATTTCCTCCTACATGTATTGACTTGTTCCCGTTACCATAACAACTAAATACATGATCTTAATATCTGTTAAATAAATTCTAAAAATTTTTGTCTATAACTTCAGTATCTAATGTGTTTTATAACTTGTCGCCATATGCCCCTATCAATATATGACGTAATGATACCACCACTTAGAGAACAGTGACTTGCCGAACGGACCAATGGTGCATAAAACCCGTACAAGCAGTCTAGAGTCTGAATCAGGTCTTCTCCTTGCCTAACCCTGCCTGTTACAGTCCAGAACACCGATCTCAGCCTCCGTGATATGAATCACTTATTTCAAACATACTCGGTTTATATACAAACCAAACAGACCACGTTGTACCATGAAATAGGAAACAACAATTGTACAATTGAACTGGACCTAACTCAAGAATGGTAAATCGTATGATAATAGTTCGTAGGTCAAAATAAAGATCATAATAAGAGGGACACGAATATGTATAGTTTATTTACTGATAAAAATATACGTAAAGTATTAGTCCAGAAATAGATTCCAACAGTTACCATTCATTATTCTTATCGGGATATAACAGAAATGTTATCATATGTATTATTACTATATAACTATTAGGTCACTATATTATATGTATATTCATATTCCTTTTATTATAAGCTTCCGTTTGACCTACTGACTGCGATTATACTCTACTATTCCTCAGTTATTCCCAAGTGATTAGCTACAATCTCTCACACCTACAGCCACTATTTTGACCTAATTATGTTTAATTATTATTTCCTATTTTATGTTATGATATAGTCTGGTTTGCTTGTATCTAAAACCCAGGATGTTTGATTTATATAGTGGAGGTTGATATTGACGTTTTGGACTGAATTGGATGGGTTAGGCGAGAACCTACTATCTCAGTGAACTGATAAGAACTCCGAGTTTACTCTAGGCTGCTCATACTAGTTTGTCGATCATTAGTCTGATCATATAATTCGGAAGTGTCTTTCATAGACCATATCAACAGATTACAAGCAATCACTGATGACATAATAATACAAACAATAAATAGACTTTCTTTTTTGTTTCTTCTAAAAGAAAAAGAAAATATGTCGATTTACCAAATCAATCATCAAAAATTGACAATCATCACTTTCTGAAATGTGTCCAATGTGATGAGGAATCAATGAAATCGAAATAATTTCATATGTCAGTTGGTTGATATTTTTACACGGTTGTTGATCAGTCTGTTCATGGCAATATATAAACATCCTGTATGGATTGCCTAATTCATAAACAGTATAAACACAGTTGAATAATTAATGACTAGTATTGGAGTTTATTCACTATTATCTTTATTATTCCATGTGTATCTAATCGGACATCATATCAAATATGAATGATAAAAAAACTCGTTATGTTCGCTACTTGATATTAAAGCAGGATATGGTATATAACTATAGCACTTGAACGTACACAACCTCACAGTCACAAAATCAGAAGACGGCAGGAATCTGGAGAAGTGTTCAGAGAATTATGGGTATTTATAGATATTAGCGTTTTCTATGACAACATGATAATTCAACCAATCCACAAAGAGGCACGTTATGCTGTTGTTCAATAGTAGCATGCCACGTTAATATTCTAGGAAGCTCTATCATGTTGTGATTGGATGGGAACTGTTCGGCTTATTTAGGGCTACTGGAGGCTCTGTTGTGGTTGTCGAAGGCCGTTCCAACATAAAATATAACTATTGTTTACATGTCGTACTAAATATTTACTCACTCAAAGAATTTAAATACTTTTAACGGTTGAATTTACCAGTCGATCTAAGCTAGACAACTATTGAAAACCTGGAAGCACTGGACGGCCGTTTTGTCCTGGAACGGGGTTTCTCAGCAATGAGCATCCACGATCCTGCTCACAGTCTCGATCGTGAATGTTTAACCTCTAGACCACTGAGCTCGCATCCAACGGTATTAATATCTAATTTCAGTTGATCGATAATCTTGCGCTATCCTTCATCTATTGTTTGAAGTGGATAACTGTTACATACCCAACTGGTATCGAACTCCACTGATCATGGCTTCTCAATAGAACTTTAGGAAATCTATCCTGAAACTAGTCACTCATGTGTACATAATTATTATCAGACTAAGGATTTATAGAGATCATAGTTAATCAACTATTAAAACTGCTACAATCTCCATAAATTCTCATTGTGATTGAGATTAATTTACGTTTCTTAATTCTAATTTCATCATAATAAATACCGGTTATATTATTTTTTATTCAATAAAAGTAAATATCAACTTCTAATTTCTTGAAGAATTATGACTACGTATGTGTATAACATATATTGACAGATATCAGTCGTTCTACATAGTAACGGACGATCTACTACGAACCGAAATATAAATACGGCGAGACTCTAATTTGCGGACGAGTCAGTCAGAAGCGTTTTAGAAATTTCAAGGTTACGGTGCCAACTTCAGTGCTTAATGCTAACGTACGATCGGTTCACAGGCAATTTTGTACAAAACGTGATAATTGAGTGGCTATAACAAATAAAACGGCGAGACTATAATTTGTGGACGAATCAGTCAGGTATAAGATAATAGATCTCTGATTCTAACGTGAAAGCATTTCATCTATTTGACTAAATAGATTTCTGGCATTGTAGCTGATGTCAGTTCGTGATGAAAACCCCATATATAATTCCTAACTAAGGCAAATTACGGAAATTATTGCGAAGTGGATAATAAAAGCAATAGTAACATTGGCTGCAGCCAGGTACTACAATATATACGGATGTTTGAAGAGAGTACAGCCTCCTACACAGGCTTGGTTATGTACATCGTGTCGTTATCTACAAGTGGCATTTTGTGTACTCAACAACCGGAGTGCACATAAACAATACTGGAACTATGTAGTCGAGGTTGAAAAGGTTTCTGAGACTTTATCATAAATCCAGAGTCCGACTATACTTTAGCCATATGAATGATTTACTCTACTGCATGCATTACGATTTTACAACCTCTGAACCTCTTTCTAACCTTGACAAGATTTTGAACCACTTTATTTCCTTGGTTTTGTATAATATATTTTTACTCTATACAGACTGTTTGCTGATTGGCTAATATTTCTCAAGGTTACTTAAGATTCGTTCAAAGGTCGTCCATAAATTAGAGCCTCGCCCTAAATACTTCAATATGATTGGTTAATACTTATGAGCATTGTCATTGGTTGGTAAAATAAACGGATCGATAATTTTAAATCCCTATTTCTTTTCCTTTTTTTTTTTAAAAGAAAATATGGGATATATACATACAATTTTTTTTCTTTGAATAAAGGAATACCAAAAGTGATTAAATTCAAATGGCTGGATAGAAAAGAGATGAAGTGTCAAATCGTCGACTCGTAATGCAGAATAGAAATGCTTAACCTCTAGACCATTGAGCCGGCATCCAACAATGTTAATGTCTAACTTCAACCAATCCACGATCTTGCGTGACCATCCACTATTGTCTTCAGTGAATAATTAATAACTGCCTGGTGGATTATTGAAAGTTAGAAATTGATACCGTTTGATGGTGGTTCAGTGGTCTAGAGGTTACACATTCGTGCACGAGACCGAAGGTCCTAGGTTCGAGTAGTGATTGTAGGATCGTGAATATGCACTGTTGAAAAGTTTCATAGTAGGATGAAATGGCCATCCAGTGCTTCCAGGTTTTTAATGGTGATCTAACATTGATCTATTCATAATATCAATCCAAAATCAACAATCTCCATAACCCTATATGGATAAACATGAAGTCGGTAATGAATTGATGGTATTTTCGACAGAACATTTGAAATTTTATAAAGTTAATTAATTCTTAGTGGATTGGAAAAAGAACTCTCTGATGTTATAAAGAATAGTTTAAATTTTTCTTGGAGAGTTGATTCAATGGTTAAATTAATCTTCTAGTATTTATGTAAGTTGATTACATTACAGTGTAATTAAGATGAGCCTATAATTTATTGACGATCTTTGAGCAACATCAGCGTGGCTTTGAGAATGCCCATCTACTGACTAAGGCTAAATGAAGGTTTTAAACCTGTATGAAGGATAAAGATTATGATTTACAGTTGATGATTAGAGATAATGATTAGATTGAGGATTTTCATTACAAATTGATATCCGCTAAAATGCCAAGACGATATTTAGCCAAATGGGTGAACGAATTTCGCGCCAACATCTAAGACCTGTTATCGTAAATCTAATTGGTTCGTCTATAAATTATAGTCTCAATAAAATTAACTGTCCCAACAATTCATAATTTGTTATCATATTGAATAATTGAATGAGTAGATATTTGAGAATTCTGGTATACTGGACATTTAAGATACTAACTGTCTAAATAGTTTCTAGATCCACACAACCAATGGCTATTCAATGAAGTAAGAAATCAAGGAGTAGAATAATGAGAGAAACGTCATTTTCAAAATTTGTTCCTACACACCGAATAAACTGTAATTATAGACTATAAATAGCCTTGTGATACCAGAAGCCTTTAGAGAATATTGAGGTATCAACACTATGATTCGACAAAATCTTAGTAAGTTGACTTCTACACTTAAGAGGATATATTTAAGAAACACTAACTGTCTAAAGATAATTTAAGGAGAATACTTTTCCTGTTTCTGAACTATTATTCGAGGAATTTCAATAGTTGAGATCATGATTCAATTGAAGTTAGACCACAATGGAAAACCTGGAAGCACTAGACGGCCGTTTCGTTCTTTTGTGGGACTCCTCAGTATTGGTATTTTCTAGCATCACTGAATCATTAGAGTACTTTAATAAAAAACCTTTAGTGAAAATATCAATTTTTTTCTTTCTAGACTGAAACTGTCATCTTCAGATCCATGCAAAGTATCCTATTCTCTAATGTTATGTCACTTTCATCTGTAAACATACACAATGAAAATGTCAACTAGAAAAAAATGTATGGTAATTTTACATTAACAACTCGTTTAGTTATATTCAAATACAATTAAGATACATATGTAGGGCATTTTTTTCATTTGAAATTGTATTACCTATTCATAAATAATTGTTTAATAGTTGAATTTATGAATCAATTGAAGCTAGATCACTATGGAAAACCTGGAAGCACTGGACGACCGTTTCATCCTAGTATGGGACTCTTCAACAGTGCGCATCCACGATCCGGCCTCGTGGGGTTCGAACCCAGGATCTATCAGTCTAAATACTAAATAACAATAATATCCACAAAACGCCATCATCATATGCTCACTAGTGACTGGCTTCAAGAGGTATTTCCTGGAGTTCTAGTGAGAAGCAGTGACCAGTGGAGTTCAACCGGGTCTGTTGTGAGATAGTAACTCATTGATGACAATGTTGGACGGTGGTGCAACTTTATGGATGCCGGCTCAGTGGTATAGTGGTCTAGCGCACGCGCATGAGACTGATAGGTCTTGGTTTCGCATCCCGTGTGTCTGGTCATGGATGCGCAATGCTGAGGTGTCTCATACTAGGACGAAACAGCCGTCTAGTGCTTCCAGAATTTCAATGGTGGTCTAGCTTTATCTGACTCATGAATTCAATTATATATATAAACTAATTAAGTAATAAATTATGATTTGTCTCTCATAGTTTCTCTCTTTATCTATTTTTAATTGAAATTGTGTGATTTTTAATGACTATTTAATAAACATTAAACTTTCCAGTATAAGGCGATTCATGGAACTAGTAGCATTTTGATAGCTTCAAATCATGAATCAATCCTAACTAGGCTACCGTTGTAGACCTTAGAACACTGAACGGCCATCTCGTCACAGTGTGAGAGTTCTTAGAAGTGCTCATCTATGACCACGTGAGTGGGACTCGATTCCAAGAATTTCTATCTCATACTCAAACACGTAAACTCTACACTTCATTTCAGTCAATTTGTGATATTACATAACCGCTATCCATAAGCGGAAAACGAAGAACATTCTACAAAATACATTTTGTTTATGAAAAACAATGCTTGTTGAAACACAATCTACCCTGTGATTAATAAAGGAAGTTGAATGTATAAAATCATAATGAAACCTGTATTAAACACATGCATGATAAGTTACTAAAATTTGATTGTCAGAAATGACTAAATTCTACTACATCTTAATTGTTCAATGGATATTTAGTTATCAATATAGGGTCGTGGGTGCGCATTGCTGAGAAGTCCCACAATAGGACGAAACGGCCTTCCAATGCTTCTAGGTTTTCAATGGTGGTCTAACATCAATCCGCTCATAATCTCAATTAAAACACTTAATAATCTCCTTAACCCCATACTGACAATTACCATGTGCTCATTAGCTACATGAGAGAATTCTCGGAGTTTTAGTAAGAAGCCGTGATCAGTGGAGGTAATCTGTGTCGGGTAGAGACAGGTATCTACCTCAGTACAATGGAAGATGGTCATGCAATTTCATGGATTAGTTGAAGTTAGACATTAACACCATTGGATGCCCGCTCAGTGGTTTACAGGTTAAGCGATCATGTGCGAAACCGAAGGCCCTGGATTCGAATCCCACGAGCGGGATTGTTGATGTGCACTGTTGAGGAGTCCAGTAGTAGGACGAAACGGCCGTCCAATGCTTCCAGGTTTTCAATGGCTGTCTAACATCAACCGGTTCATGATCTCAATCAATAGCCGTTTTTCAAAATTGAATTACAGAAGAAAAGAAATAATAGTAAATGAATACCATCATATTTAGAGTTTGTCTATGAGTTTTATTATGATAAACAGGATTATTGTGAAAATCGTAAACAATAGATTCATGTTGAAAATTTAAACACAAGTATTTTGTAATGGATGATAAGCATAAATATTCTTTTATTTATAATGATTCCAATATCGTGTTTATCAACGTGATTGGATTACATCAGTCAGTTGTAATCCCTCTTGTTATGACGTGGATAGAATAAGTTTCCCATAGATAATTACAGATATACGTTGTTAATTTATGCGAAGCTTAGGTTGTCTTCAAAGATTTCAGATAAAAAAACAACTCATGATAACAAGCCGTAATTAGGGTTAATGGATTTTGTGAAGATAAATTTCGTTCGAAGGTGGTTTCCACAATTAAGGAGTATCAGTTGTGGAATAATATTGAGAGCCATAAAGGTGTACAAAGTAGTTTCACTTTAGTATGGAACTTAAACCGACTCTCGATATGGAGCGATGACCATCGCTTACGATTGTTTCATTCTTAACATGGCAGAATTTCACTAGTTTCGAAGTCTCACAATGACCTCAGAACCTAATTTCGAAGCAAAACTACTATTGACCTGTTGGATATGGTTGATGATAAGGTTATGAATACACACTGTTGAGGAGTCTTATACTAGCGCAAAGTAGATGTCCATTATTCTCTAGTTTCTAAGAGTTTCAAAACTGATGTCGCTCCGAAGCAAACATCACCTGAAGATTTGAATACTACTTTTGGTGAGACTATAATTTATGGGCGACATTTGAGCGATGCTGGTCTGACATTGAGACTGTCCACCTAATAACTAGGACCAAATAAAGTTTGTAAAGTAGTCTGAGGAATCAGAATTATGATTTACAGTTGATGATTAAAGTTAGAAATTAGATTTAGGGTTTTCATCATGAACTGATATCAGATATAATGCCAAAACTCTATTTATCTGAATGAATGAATGAGGGAATTTCTCGCCCAAATCCGAGATCTATGATCCTATACGTGATTGGTTCGTCCATAAAATATAATCTCGCCCTATTTTATTCAGTATATTAGGTAAATAAATCTAGGAATTGATCATGAATGATGAATAATATCAAGTTACAGGATTAATTGACAGTATATGAACAATGAAAAGAATCGGATGGTAATGCGAACAGATTAAACACAGTCTCATTGATATTAATTACTTTATGTGTCTTTTATGAGGTTTAATAAATTCATAGGTGGAACCATACGATATAGGAGAACCAATCAATTGCGAGCATTGATGGAAACAGATTGTTGTCTACCAAACGTAAGTGATTAGTTATTCACTTAAGATTAAGATTTAGGGTTAAGATTGAGATTATGGTCTTCGATTAGTCCATTCTAACTTAACCTTAAATCTTCAATTCTGGATTCTAATTCTAACTAGCTAATGACTAAGTGAAATTTCTCATGTTCATTATGGCAGTCGCTAAGAGTCATCTGTACAGTTTAGTTCTAAGGTATTCTGGAAATTTTCAATATTTAAAAGGTGTTGCGTTTTCCAAAAGATTCAATCAAGTGTATAGGCTTCTTATTAGCCAACTTAACAAGATAGAATTTATGAGAGAAGCTTTCCTAGAAACCGAAAAGTATTCATAGGGTTACAAGTGATCTTCAAACAATGGAAACTTCCAGAAAGCTGTCGTAAATTCCCTTTTAATTTAGCGTCTGGTCAATAAAACGTTTGAGAAAAGTGTGATAAATTAACAAAAGCAGGCTTTGTGGAGATTTTTTTAGTAATTTAATAGTTGAATTTATGAGTCAATTAAAACTAGATCACCATTGAAAACCTTGAAACACTGGACGGTCGTTTCATCCTAGTATAAGACTCCTCAGTAGTGAGCATCTAAGATCCCTCTCGCAGGATACGAACCAAGGACCTGGGTTCGGCATTAGTAATAAATTAACGTTTTAGAGTTATGTAAGTATTTTTCAGAATTCTTAATTACTGTAAATTATCTCATAACATGTTATTGACGTTGTAGATAATTTTCTGAATAATTATAAATAATTTTTAAAATTTTATCAACATAAAATCCGAACATGCCATGTACCTATAAACATTGTAGCTCTGGTTGTTAGAAATGGTATCAGTCTCGTAACTTTCGAAGAATATCAGCTTTCATCATGAGACGTCATAATTCTTCCTTCAAATTAGTGGACAGAGTTTAAATGGTTTAATTTGTTTAGTGCTGTTAACGTTTTTTCTATAGGATAAAGTTGTCAACCCAACACCCAACCCTCCTTATTTATTCAGTTCTGGGACCGAAAATAGACCCAGAAGAGCTATGAGTGGACTGAACACATGGTCATGTAAAAATTAACCAATACAGAACTGCTCTTTTTTCCTCAGTCAATATTACTTACTTACTTAATCCTGTTATTCCCAATGAAGAATCGGGCGCATTCTCCAACCCAATCTGTCCTCAGCCTTACTTTTTAGTTCTATCTGATTTTTGTTCGTTTTTCTCATGTCCGTCTCCATTTCTCAGAGTAATGTGTTCTTTGATCTTCCCCTTCACCACCTTCGACCAAGAGGAATCCAAGTGAGGGATTGCCTTGTGATGCAGTTCGGTGCCTTCCTCAATGTGTATCCTATCTACTTCCAGTGCTTCTTCTTGATTTCTTCCTCCACTGAAATCTGGTTTGTTCTCTCCCATAGTAGGTTGTTGATGATAGTGTCTGACCAACAGATCCGAAGTATTTTGCATAGACAGCTGTTAATAAAAACCTGTATCTTCTGAATGATGGTTTTCGTAGTTCTCCAAGTTTTCGCCCCAGTGACAGTAGAACTATCTTGACATTTGAATTGAAAATCATGACTTCGGTGTTGGTTGACCGAATGTTTTGATTTCCAGATGTTCTTCAGGTGTATATATGCTGCTCTTGCTTTGCTCATCCGCGCTTTCACATCTGCATTAGATCCACCATGTTCATCAATGACGCTGTACAAATATGTAAAAGTTTTTACATCTTCCAAAGCCTATCCATCAAATGTGATTTGATGGGTGCTTGTTGTGTTGTATCGGAGAATCTGGCTTTTACCTTTGTGTATGTTGAAACCTACTGCTGCTGAGACTGCTGCTACATTGGTCGTCTTGTCCTGAATTTGTTGTTGCGTGTACGATAGAAGAGCTAAATCATCTGCGATGTCTAGATCGTCCAGCTGCATCCTAGTTGTCAATCGAATCTTATGCTTCCCGTCAGATGTTGACGTCTTCATGATCCAGTTGATCACCAGGAGAAAGAGGAAGGGTGAGAGTAAGCAACCTTGCCTGACACCGGTCTTTACCTCGAACGAGCCTGTCAATTGTCCTCCATACACGATTTTGCAGTTTAATCTATCATAGGAATTCGTTATGATTTTGACTGTCTTCTTAGACACGCTATAATGTCGAAGGATTTTCCATAGTGTTATCCTATCCACACTATCAAATGCTTTTCTCGTAGTCAATAAAGTTGATATAGAGTGATAAATGTCATTCAATTGATTGTTCCACAATGATCCGTATTGTTGTGATTTGTTCGTTACACGATTGATCCCTACGATCAGTCAATATTAAATGATCAATATTTATTTTAAAGTATTAAACTATGATATTTTATGACTATCCAATGTATTTCATTTTTGTATATACTTAATCTCTTTTTTTTCTTCTATCCTATTAAACTCTTACACTTTACTGATTCGTAAAGTACATAACATTTTGTCCTAAAAATCAATGTTATCATAATCCAAATAGATAAGTAGGGGATAATTCACAGTTAACTTGGATCATATGAGAAAGTACATTTTCTAATCGGATGTTTACAAAATAACAGAAAAGTAATTCAGTACATTTTTTTGTAATCATCCTTTTGGTTAATAAGCATAAATACGAAATATGACTACACACACACACACACACACACGTACACATACACAAACGAACAAACAAACTTACAAACTAATCATGATTAACACTTATTTGAAATAGTGAATGATTATAAGATATAAGTATTTATAGTTGATCAGTGAATGAAATTAACATATGGAAAAACATGGAAGCACTGGATGGCTTTTACGATCTGTTAGGGGATTCTTCAACAGTGCACGTCCACGATTCTACACATACTACTCGAACGCAGGACCATTGGTCTCGCGCGTAAACACTTAACATCTAGAGCCAGCATCCAACAGTGTTAATGTCTAACTTGAATCAATCCACAATATTGTACAACCGTCCACCATTTTCTTCAGTGAGTAAATGCTCCACAACAGACACGGGTGAAATGTACTGGTCACAGCTTCTTACTAGAACTTCAGGAAATCCATCTCGAAGCCAGTCACTAGTGAGAACATGATAATTATCAGTTCATGATACCGATTCAGACTCAACAATCTTCATAACCTTATAATGATATGACAAACAGTTTTAACTTTAAACTCTATAGTCAGAGAACATTGATTTCACTAGAACTGAAACATACATTTATAGTGTGAAATTATTATTATTATCACACTATTCTTGTTATTTTGTGTCTTTTTCTTCGTGGTACACTTTTAGTTGGTCTGAATAGTGTACTTCAACTATATGCCTTCGGTAGTACCAAGTCCAATGTGGGTTCTTGAGGTCCTAGGGTTCAACCCCCATGGTGTCGGTAGTGCATACTGTTTCGGTATCCCTAACTAGAAAGAGAAAATAGGGTAATGTTTCATGATTCAGTTTATTTTGCAGGTCAATTAAAGTTGGAAGATACCATTTGAAACACTTCGCAAAGAGGTTCATATCAATCTAGGCCATTTTTGAAGCTGTCTTGATGTTAGTATGGGTGAAAACGGTTGGGTTTTAAACGCTTCAGCGGAGATAAAACTGTACTATACTTGTGAAAGATGGCTTTTATAAGCTCGATATGTTGTGGAACTTACTGTATTCGGTCACAGTCTTCCTCGAAGGATTATTGACGACCTGTGGTTACACCAAATTTTTTTATGTTGAGGTTGAGCAATGTGTGTTTGGGTACACTGACAATAATCCATCTGATGTCAGCAACTTAGAAAATCTGACAAATCTTTGTGGCTTCTATTCAAGCGGTTCCAACTTGATGCATTAAATGTCAATGCTGAGAGTAGGGGAAATAGCGGAGAGGTAGTTCAGAACAACTTTCCATTTGGAATTCTAGAGATAACACAACTTAATGAATCGAGATGAACTATCTTAGCTAAAAGAAGTCTTTTATCAGTGTATTTTTACGTGGACTACATCGTCCATTAAGTTAAGTTCTTGTTCGTCTATTTATTAACTACAAGATCCTTCTATCCTTTATTTCGTCAAAATATTACCAATTCACTAGTACAGCTTATTGCTTTGGTGTTTTACTGCATCAGAATTGATGTCCATTACATATTTACAGTGGAATGGTGTCCCTTCACACATGTTTTAGCTTCGTTAGTTTAGGGTTTATGATATACCAAAGCGCATATAGTGGAAGAGCCAAGGGGAAAATGAATGTTCGTATTCCCTAAAATGTTTTGGAAAAAAATTCAATATTAAAAGATACTACAACCTTGAATTATTCGACAGTGGGGACATCCTTGACGTCCATAAATTACTCCAGATAACCAACATGCAAAGACGTTACTTTTAAGGTTTTAGTGATGTATTTGTTATAAAGAAAACTGATCTTAATTTATGAATTCAGAAAGAGACGAGTGTCAATTTATCGCTGTTGCAGTAAATGCATGATAATGATAAAAATCATGTTCAATTATAATGATTTTCATTACTATTAATTTCATAGTTTTAAATCACTAACTTATCTTACTAGATCAATAGTAAAAAATGCTGGAAACATTGGATAACCGTTATGCCTTAGTAAGTGACTCCTCGGAAGTGAGTGTCCATGATCATGGTACAAGGAATCGAGCCAAAAACCTTCTGTTTCGCAGATAGATAATTAATCTCTGGACCAATAAACTGGCATCTAACGGCATATATGTCAAACTCTATTCAATTCACTATATACTGAGCAAGCCTCATTCATTGCGTACAGTGGATAAATATCTCACACGTTTCAAGAACGCAATGACTGGCATCCTGAAGCAAGTCACTAACGATTACTAGATTATTATTATTATTACAAGGGGATTTAAGGAGATTGTTGGACAGAACAATTGTTCAATGCTTTCACGTCTTCAGTTGCAGTCTAAGATCAGTTAACGATTTAAACAATGAAACATTCCCATATTCCCTATGCTAATATTATGATTAATATTTGTATTTTTTAAATTCATCTTCGCTTAGCTAATTGTTATTTCATCCAATTTGAAATCAGCTTTCTAATCCTTCGAAACTTTCATTCATTCAATTTTTTAGGGTTATGTAAACTCTTCCAGTTTTCTGTCATTTTAATAGAATTGATTTGATCAATACTGTTTGACCCCTTCCTATTTCTGATATCAATTTATCTATGTTTATTCATACGTATAATATCAAATTTGTTTAATCATCAATATGTTCGTGATATGATGACCGGGGTATGGAGTTGGAGAGAATACCCCCCCCCAAATAAAATAAAATGAATCCATATTATTCTATCTTCATTTATTGATTAAATTTAATTTTACAAAAAAAGACTGTATTGCTGGGGTAGAAAATGTCTATTAACGATTTTACAATTATTAGGTATTATGTAACCTTATATTACAAAGAAATTTACACCAATTTAATTGGTTAGTTAAAATTAACCAATTAAATTGATCTATTTATAAGATCCAATCAGATTGCAGCTTTAGTTTATTTTAGTTCAATTTGATTGGTGGAAGAAAGATGCGCAAAAACTAGGATTCTATTTAAAATGAAATAACTTGGAAATCTTTTTTTTCAAGTTTATTTCATGTAAATATGGATAGAAGACCATCGGGATTTTCAAAAATACCTCCAATTGGTTCAAGATCTGTTTTAATTGCTATAGATGGTTCTGAACATTCAAAAAAAGCATTTCAACATTATTTAAAATGGTTACAAAGACCAGATGATACAGTAACAATCTATCATGCTGTAGAACCTGTATCATTACCAACTATATCATTATCGAATCCAATTAGTATACCAAGTGATGAATGGTCAAATCTTGTACAAACTAATGTAAAACGTGTACGTGAATTAGAAAATGATTATAGTACAGATTGTTTAGCACATAATTTAACATATCAATTTTTATATGAACCAGTTGAACATATTGGTGCAGCTATTGTTCAAAATGCTGAAAAATATAATGTACATTTATTAATTGTTGGAAGTCGTGGTTTAGGTGCTATAAAACGTACCATTATGGGTAGTGTTAGTGATTATGTTGTACATCATGCTAATACAGCTGTATGTGTTATTCCTTGTATAACAGAACAAAAGAATTCTTGTAAAAATTGAATTCTTTTTCAATCATACAATAGTTAAATCATATGTAAACATGCGTTGATATATTGAATTAAACATATACATATATAGTATGGTATAATGTGAATATGAATGTTTATTCTTTTTCTTACTTTTCTCTATTTTCTTTTCTTCACAATCACATATATTTCTTTTCTGAAATATATTGATAGTTATTGATTTTCGATTTGATGATCGATTATTACCATTTCATCACAATGAAATTCATTGTTATGTAACATATAAATATTCATGAGTGAGTACATTATGGTGTTGTTTTATTCGATATAGTTTTTCTTTTGTTTTTGTTATTTAGAAAGACATTTGTTTCTAGATGTTTGTTATTTTAACAATAATCAATTGTAGAATTAACTAATGATAGAGATTAGCAAATAATAAATGAGTTTTTTTGTTTTCGTTTTTTGAAATCATAATTGATAGTAAATATTATTGATGATAGATATTAGTAGTTTAGTAGTTAAGGTATTCAATGTTCACAGGTTTGAATACTATTCCATCTACTTTTTGGTTAAAGTTCCTGAGTAGTATCTTATTTGGGCTTCATGAAATAACATCAAGATAGACAAATGCGTTTTTTTCTTTCTCGCTATTTTTTGTAATCACTATGAGATTATTAGTTGTTTGTAATTGTTTATTAGTGTTCCTAATGTAATTCACACACTTACTTACTTACACTTGTTACTCCCAATGGAGTATAGGCCATCGACCTGTATTCTTCAACCTACTCAATTCTCGGCTTTCCTTTCTACTTGTATCCAATTGTTGTTTATTCTTCTCATGTAATTCGCATGAACAACTCTTATTTTTCAACTAGCTGGTAATCATTACTTGATTTGAATTATTTTTTCTGGTTAGAGCTTTTTTTGAAGAGTTAGTTTTCTACGGGATGGGGTCGCTAACCTCATGCCCAACTATCCTTCTTTATCTGGGCTTGAGACCAGCAGTGGAGCAAGAGAGGCTCCAGGCGGAGTTTGATAATCATTAATAATTAATTAATATATATATAAAGATACGATTATTGAGAAATTATTAAACCACTGGAGTATTTATTCACAATATTGATTTACCGTGTATAATTTTAATTTCTGTCTATAGTTTTGAGAAGTTTATTAATAATTGCAATATAATGCATTCTATATGTGGCCATCAACATTATTGTCATCACTATCATCATCCGAAGCATCATCATCATCTCAAGCATCGTCATCACCATCCAAAGCATCATCATCATCATCGTCATGCTGAAAAGTAAACCCTTTGAGTAGTAATAAAACATACTACGTGACTGGATATAATGGAAGTATATATGTTATTATGTGAAATTAATTTTCCTCTTTAGTAACAAAAATCACATTTTTTAATAATTTAACTGAACGTTGATTAGACAATGTATCATGTATTGAGAATGTTGTACATTTAAAAGAATGAAGAGGACTTATTTCATTTGTATCAATGTTTGTGTGAGTGGTCTGTCCTTACAAATCCATACACAATATTATACAATTAGACCCAAGGAAAACTTCATCGAAGAATGGTGGATGAAGACTCATTGAACGCTGAAAATAAATTAATAACTAAATTTATTGTTCTAATCTGTATGGATTCTCTTTACGTCAGAATATAGTCAGATTTTAGGTATGGAGGAGATTGGAATATGTCTGAGACTTCAAATTAAATCGTCATTAGTAGTTCACGCAATTTTCAACAATTTATTTATTTGAACACATAAATATTGGTACAAGAGAGCGCCAATATATATGCGCCACACAAAACAATGAGAATTCAAAGAGAAAGAAAAAAAACGGTAAGGAGCGTGAAAAAAAGACAAGAAAACAATAACGAAGAGGTTGGTGAAAGGTAGTGTAGTAATAATAATAGTAGTAATAATGAGGGAACGGAAAGGTACAATCAGAAGAAATCTTTCAGTTAAGAGAGAAACAACCACGTTTTATGAAGAAAGTAAAAGAAGGTTACAGCAGGATCGCCACTGGCTTCTATTCTGAGCCTTATCCGATAACGTCTCTAACTACTGTGTTGCACCATCTCTCGGACCCCAACCAGGGAGTCGTGAAGGACCGACAAAAGCCAGTCCTTTGTAGCTTTCTTTCATGCCACGACACCATGTCATGCACTGACCACCTCTCCACTTCTTCCAACCAGTCCCAGAGTCGGCAAATAATGCACGACGTGGAATTCTCTGGGACGACATTCGTAGAACATGTCCAAGCCACCGAAGTCGGTGTTTCAAGATGGTGACACCAATTGAATTATCATCTCTGTGCCCGAACACACGATGCCGAACCTCTGCATTAATAACAAGGTGTATCCGCTGGATGTCAGCAATCCTTCGGAGACAACGATGATCAAAAACAGAGTCGTCTAACATCCTCAACTCCGAGAGGCGAGGTTTCACAAGCATTGGAAGGTGCAAAGCACATACCATACCTACGGACATTGATTGCCAACTGATTAAGTGCGGATTGCACGGCTCGAGCATTATCGCACAGTAAGACAATATCGTCCGCATACTCAAGGTCGAGAAGTCTTTCTCCAGGCAACAGATCCACACCACCATTACTTACATTCATCAGAGCTGTTTCTAGAATGTCATCGATGGCGAAGTTGAAGAGGAATGGTGAGATTGGGCAACCCTGCCTAACCCCACTGCTCGAATGGAACAATGGAGAGAGGTGGTTGTATGCCCTCACTCTGCCTGAGGTGTTTTTATATAGGGCTTTCAGGATGTTAATAAACTTCTCAGGCACACCCTTCTTCAATAGACAATCCCAGAGAACAGTCCTGTCCAACGAATCGAAGGCAGCCCTGATGTCAAGAAACACTACGATTGTTGGCCTTTGATAAGTATGGCGATGTTCTAACATTTGGCGGAGGGTGAAGATATGATCAATACATCCTCGACCAGAACGAAACCCAGCCTGCTCCTCGCGAGTCAATCTTTCTCGGGTTTTGAACAACCTACGAAGTATGACAGAAGTCAACAGTTTGAACGCAATTGGAAGTAGACTTATCCCCTGATAGTTGTTACAGGAACGACTTGAACCCTTTTTAAAGATGGGGACAACTATCGACTCATTCCATGACGTTGGTACACTCTCTAGTTCACAAACCTTTGTAAACAACGTCGTCAATTCCTTAGTCAAAAAGTCACCACCATCTTTAAAAAGAGCCGGAGGTAAGTCATCTGGGCCAGGTGATTTGTAACGCTTCAAGAGTTGGAGTTCCTAGCGGACTTCCGTCCCATTTGGTGGATCGGTCATCACCGGCCATGGAGGGCAGGACAGTCTGACCGATGCTGCCAGAGCAGCAGGCCAGTTGAACTGCCCTTCGAAAAATTCTGCCCATCGTCCAAGACGTCGATGGATGTTAGTGATTGGCATCCCATCATCCTCGCAGATTGTTTCGCTCACACCAGACTTCTTGCTGCCAGTGGCTCGGATGAGTTAGAAGAGCTTCCGGTAGTTACCAGATGCAGCTGCTGCTTCCAGCTCATTAGCACGCTTCGACCACCAGGCTTCTCGGTCCTTACGCAAGCTTTGCCCGATTTCATTACGTGACATCCTTCTTTTGTGGTCACACTCACGATCACCCGGAGTAGACCGCCGGGCTTCGATGAGTTGTAAGTAGCCTAAGGAAACCCAGTGTTTATAAGAGGGACGTTTCGCGGCCTTACTTGCCATTTTCATGGCGTCATGAAGTTACAACCAACTTGCTGACATCAGTCCTTTGGTGGTGGTCACTTTGTTAGCAACTGAAAAGTAAGTTAAGATTGGCGCAGACCAAAGCATGGTCACAGTCCAGATAGGTACTCCAAAAGGAGCGGCAGTCTTGTACACAACCACATCAGCGGTAGTTGATCGCGATGTGATCAATCTGAGTCCAGGCTTGGGATGCAGAGGGAGGACGCCAGGTGGCACATCGGCGATGACTATGCCGAAGGTTAGTGCTAGCCAGAAACAAGTTGTGGTCTGTGCAAAGTTGCAGTAGACGGTCCCCGTTATCTGTCCTGCGACTAACAAGCCCCCATCGGCCACCTAAACGATTCTCTTCTGTGCCTAGACGCCCGACCTGAGAACCCAAGTCTCCGGCTAGTATTACAATATCTGTCGAACGCACTTTGTGGAGAAGAACAGATAACTGGTGGTAAAACTCATCCTTAATTGCATCCGGGCTGCAATCTGTCGGGGAATAGGCATAGATGACGAAAAGACATCGTTTCTCACGCCGATTTCTTCTCACTTTGATGGGACTTTTTAATCTAACAGCACATAACCGACTGTTGATAGGGATCCAATCGATTAGTGCTGCCTCAGCTCTAGCACTTAGTGCGACACCAACGCTAGGAAGACCAGACGATGTCACAGGGTCCCCGGGTAAGCGTAAAACAAGCTTTTTGAAGAGACAGATGCAGAGCGAACTTGTAGTAAGCCACTAGAGTCTTGAATACGGGTCTCGGATAGACAACAAACGTCGATATTAAGACTTTCAAAAGACATAGCCAGCCCTATCTGTTGTCCGACCTGCATAAGTGTGTGAACGTTGAAGGCAGCCAGTTTGAATGGTGCATTTGGTTTCAGAAAAACTGCTTCAGTATTCGTATTTGGTGGCAGCATACAATTTTCAACCAGTCAGTGGCTCGAGATCGTTTAGACAGAACCGAGTTTACACCATAAGCGAGCTGCTGTATAAGCTGAAAAATAAGGATACACAAAGTGGGAATAAAAGAGAGTGAGTAAATGACGTAGCAAATAATAGTAATAATATTAATAATAATAATGTGAGTTGTTTGACTGTTAATCGAAGCAAGTATAGTATATTTCGTAAGTATTGTCATTTCATTCTGTTCGTGTGTAGGCTGTGATACTGCCCGGATGCCCAGACCGAACAGGTGGTTTTCTTGGGGGCCACACCCCGAGCCTTGGACCTAAAGGTCTGACCCACAAGGCAGTGGAGCATCGTAAGGAGATGCAGACCCATGGTAGCCGGTGATCAACGATTGGTTCATACGCCATTTGTTCCCGCAGGATACTGGAGCCCATGTGCACCACTGGTTTGAAATTCGGTTAAAGCGCCGGACACTCGCTTTTCGTCCTCTCAATTTCGTAAACAACACCACCGCCACGAGAAGGCAGAGAGTAGGACTTCCCTGTCAGAGTCTGTATACGCGTGGCCGTGTGAGAGCATTTCGAGAGGGGGGCGGGCCCACCCACTCTAGGCCATACCAGGGCATTTGGGGGCTTTTTATAGCCATATAGCTTATACTGCATACAACATATATGTAGGGTAGTAAGCGAAATAGGCTAGCCTGAAGCGTTAGGGCTTAAATAACGCTCAAAACCTATTGTCTGGTGTCGGAATACTATAACTAGACCACCAAGATCATTTTTATCTCATTTGCGAAATTTGCATTTTTCCGACTTTTCAGACCCTGAGCTAGGGGTAGTATCCCTAAGTATGGAGGAGATTGGGGTATGTCTGAGTCCAATATAAATGATGATAACTAGTCAGTATACTTCATCAGTTCAACTCAGCTTAAATAAAGATATTTGTTCACATTGGTTACATATCGTCACATTCAACATTTAGACAAATGAACCATGTAGACCAATGAAGAGACTATTGAAAGTGACTTTATTGTCTACAAACTATTCCACTGGTTTGTTTTGTTGGTTTTCAGTGTAATTAGCATATTAGAAATAACACCTTATGATCTCTCATTGGTAAACGATTAATTTTGTACTGATATATGATCCTAAACCCTTTCTCTTTCTCCTGGTGATCGACTGGATCATGAAGACGTCAACATCTGACGGGAAGCATAAGGTTCAATTGACAACTAGGATGCAGCTGGACGATCTAGACATCGCAGATGATTTAGCTCTTCTATCGTACACGCAACAACAAATTCAGGACAAGACGACCAATGTAGCAGCAGTCTCAGCAGCAGTAGGTTTCAACATACACAAAGGTAAAAGCCAGATTCTCCGATACAACATAACATGAACCAATCAAATCACATTTGACGGATAGGCTTCGGAAGATGTAAAAACCTTTACATATCTGGGCAGCATCTTTGATGAATACGGTGGATCTGATGCATATGTGAAGGTGTAGATCAGCAAAGCAAGAGCAGCATATTTACAACTGAATAACATCTGGAACTCAAAACAACTTTCTGTCAACCAACACCAAATTCAGAATTTTCAATTCAAATGTCGAGACAGTTCTACTGCATGTGGCGGAAAGTTGGAGAACTACGAAAGCCATCATCCAGTAGATAAAAGTGTTTATTAATAACAACTGCCTACACAAAATACTTCAGATCCGTTGGCTAAACATAATTAGCAACAACCCACTTTAGGAGAGAACAAACCAGATTCCGACGGAGGACGAAATCAAGAAGAAGTGCTGGAAGTGGTTAGGACACATATTGAGGAATGTACTCAACTATGTCACAAGGCAAGCCCTCAAATGGAATCTTCAAGGTTAAATAAGAGGAGGAAGACCAAATACACGTTTCTCCGAGAAATGAAGACAGACATGAGAAGAATAAGCAAAAATTGGATAGAAATAGAAAGTAAGGCCGAGGACAGGGTGGGTTGGAGAATTCTGGTTGGCGACCTATAGTCCATTGGGAATAACAGGCGTAACTAAGTAAGTTAGTAAGTTAGTAAGTAAGAAGTTGTGTATTAAAACTGCTATTAACTACTAACTGACAAAGAAACAGTTGTTTAGTACTTCTTAGTTTGAAACGATTATGCAACTGATTTCAAGTTGAGTTAAAAAATAACACAATATTTTAACTATAAAATGCAAATCACAAATTAATGAATGTCATAAATCATATAACTTCTATTCATTCCATCAATAAATCACCTCAACTACATGATTACTTCAGTGCATTATGTATAGATAGTAATAGGTGATTTACATTCTCTGATAACAATGACAAAAGTATTGCTTGAGAACTTGTGTTTATTGTGTGTGTGCGTGTCTGTGCGCGTGTGTGTGTATCATTGAAGAACAGTAGAACAAACCTATAACTAAACACTCTTACATAATTTGAATACGAAATATTAAACTGAAATAAATATGTAGTGGCATTGGACCCTAATCACACAACAATCCCCAAAGCTGAACACGAAACAATTGGGAAAATAGATATTTAACATTTAACGCGAAGAGAACCCCCAACGATGCAGAAAGTGGAAAGAATGAATTCAATTACTTCAAATTCTTCGGATGACATGGCTTGGCCTTGCAGAAGTAATCATACTCATGTAACAACTTTTATCCATACTAAATATATACCGTTCTATCTTCAGCTTAAATGTGTTCTTCATCATATATTGATGATTGTTACAATACGATGAGTCAGGTTAGACAATGATGTGACTTCTATGTAAGATCTCATAGATTAGGCAGTTACATCATGACAAATCTACAATTTTAGCATTAGGTCTATTAGACCTAGAGCAGTACTAATATCGAAGTAGATCATCATTCTACAAAGCTATGTTCGACGACATTAAAACTATCGATATAACATGTAAACATGTAATTCCGTTTGATTGTTCTGTAACTTTTATTGCCCTATTTCATTGATTACTTACAGTCATTCAATAAATACTTTACCGTAGTTAAGTGCTTCATCTATAATATCAAGGTGTATTCACTTAGTGAACTAGTTCTGTGGTGTGTGCCACTGATGAAGTCGACAGATATAAGTAGTATGTATCATCGATCGAAAAAGAAATACCTGGAGGCAGAAGATTAAGAAGTTCGAAGAAAAGAGAATGAGGACAGAAAATGATTGGTATGGAAATGAAAGTACAGTGAAGTCTGAGATGATTGACTAACATTTTGCAAATAAAGTATTGACTGTATAGTTCTCAGATGTTACTGAGAGATTCTGTAATTTTGTGTTCAAATACATCCGATTGTCTCCTCTTTCGTTCTCATTCACTACAGTCCTATTTTCCAAAGTATTTTCAATTGAATTCTGGTCATCTGTCAAGCAAATAACGCAGCACGTCTGTTATGACCTTGCGTCTCCCAATTATTTTGTTTTTGCCAAAATCCCCGTCGCCAATTGTTATGACCTTGGATGTCTGACTTTTCGATCACACGACTTATCTACCAATCCGAATACGACTTATACGAATCTTCACACTAGGCCAACCAATGACGTTTAACCGGTGTGGGCAGTTTAGTGTCCTTATTGGTCCTATGTCCTACGAGCCCTTCCACTTGAGTCCAGAACAAGATACCAGCTTCCGAATCAGAGCAGATCAGACCAGAATCAGAGCAGATCGTTTATTTCAGGCATACTTAGTTTATATATCAATCACACAGACCGCAACGTACCATAAAATAGGAAATAATATTTGTACACAAATAAGCCCAAAAAGTGGCTGTGAATGTGGGAGGCAGTAGTTAGTAAACTGAACATAACTTAAGAACCGTAAATCGTACAATAATAAGTTATAGGTCAAAATAAAGCTTACAATAAGAGGAATATAAATATACGTAATGTAATTGTTGAATAATTATACAATAAGAATATTTATAGAATATTAGTCCATTAATAGTCCTCGGGAGTTACCTGTAATTTAATCTCCACTCGGATATAACAACGTCATTCTCCATTCAGATACATAGTTTTCCGATAAATTGAGGTCAAGCATAACCGTGTGAATATCTGCTGTTTGGAAGGTTATACATTTAGTAGGTCTGAATCTATAAGCAGTTTAAATGAATCATAACAATCAATTGATAAGGTCAACGATAAAACTTTGATGAATTCTCTCTCTATCTCTGTTAGCCATTAGCCTACACTCAATCCATTCACCAATGTAGATAATAATGACAATAAATTTGAGCTGACTATTGCTTAACATATAGATTCATCAAAATTAATTTGAAAATTTCTCACTTATGTAATCAATCTGTGTTGCCTACGAGTGACAATGAATGTTATTTCAATCTGTGGAGTTCATTCTGTGTCGAGTGTAAAACATTTAGGTTAAGTGTTCGCACGAGACCAACAGTCGTCGGTTCGATTCTCGGATCCCGGCTCCTGGATGCACACTGCTGAGGAGTTCCATACTGGGACAGTTCTTTCATGTTTTCAATGATGGTCTAGTTAAGATCAGTTCGCTACTTGAATTGTGTCAATTAGAATTGTTGTGAACTATCACACTTTAATTGGGTGACCGAGTTTCGCCATTATCTATTCTAGATATGGGTGTAACTCACTGAAGACAATGATGGATGTGTCGCTCAATTTCGTGGATTAGTTGAAGTTAAACATGAACACTATTTAATGCCAGCTTAGTGGTCTACAGGTTAGGCATACGCGCGTAAGACCGATAGATCCTGGATTCGAATCTCGTGAGCCGGAATCGTTGATGCGCACTTCTGAAGAGTCCCACATTAAAACGAAACGGCCTTCCAGTACTCTCCGGTTTTCCATGATGGTCTATCTTCAATTGACTCATAATCTCAGCCATTGAAATTACTATAATATCCACAAAAAACATTCTGATATGAACAACATTAACCGATTTGCCTTCTTTCCTTAATATCGTATCCCTAATTTCAACATTAATTACTTACTTACACCTGTTACTCCCAGTGGAGTATAGGTCGCCGACCTGCATTCTCCAACCCACTCTCTTCTCGACCTTCCTTTCCAGTTCTATCCAATTTTTGTTCATTCTCCTCATGTCTGTCTCCATTTCTCGACGTAATGTGTTCTTTGCTTTCCCCCTTCACCACCTTCGGCCTTGAGGATTCTATGTGAGGACTTGCCTTGTGACGCAGTTGGGTGCTTTTCTCAATGTGTATCCTATCCACTTCCAGTGCTTCTTTTTAATTTCTTCCTCCGATGGAATCAGGTTTGTTCTCTCCCAAAGTAGGTTGTTGATGATAGTGTCTGGCCAACGGATCCGAAGTATTTTCCATAGACAACTGTTAATAGACACTTGTATCTTCTGGATGTTTGGTTTCGTAGTCCTCCAAGTTTTCGCCCCAGTAGACAGTAGAACTATCTCGGAATTTGTATTGAAAATCGTGACTTTGGTGTTGGTTGACAGAATGTTGTTTTGAGTTCTAGATGTTCTTCAATTGTAGATATGCAGCTGTTGCTTTGCTGATTCGTGCCTTCACATCTGCATTAGATCCACCATGTTCATCAATGATGCTGCCCTACTGTATGCCCATTCATTATTGATAAAGCATTGCTAAATCTAAGTATCAAGCCAACTGGTAACTATTGTCCATTATTTCTTTTGAATTTCATAATATATAAATTACTACAAAATTCTTTGTTTTCGTTAACTCAACTAACTAAAATTACAATAATAGATCATTATGGTTAAAAACAATTGTGACAGTGGTATTGTACCAAACGGAAATAGTTGAATGATTACATTACATCTAATACAGATTGTACGTGTGTGTGTGTATGTGTGTGTAACCATACAATACCACTCACTTACATTGGAATACGTTCATACACACTACTAATAGCTTGTAAGTAAGAAAACAACAGACTGAAATTTGAGTGGATAGTAAAACGTGTTTATCTATTGACGACAAGTTTCATTTCATTATTTACTTAAAAAAGAAATTTGAAAAATCTTCGTTCTATTTGGTCACTAGATTATGATTATCAAATTGTGAATAGTACATATTAACCCAACTACATCACAAGGCAAGTCCTCACACTGGATCCTCAAGGCCAAAGGAGAAGTGGAAGACCAAAGAACACATAACACTGAGAAAAGGAGACAGATATGAGAAGAATGAACAACAATTGGATAGAATTAGAAAGAAGGGGCGAGGACAGAGTGGGTTGGAGAATGCTGGTCGGCAGCTTATGTTCTATTAGGAGTAATAGGCGTAAGTAAGTAAGTGCAGTTTAACTATGTCGATAGTGAGAATGTAATCATTGATGATATTGAATGACTATGACGCCATATTTACTTTTTGACTGCTTCCAAATTCTATGACAAAGTCATATATATAAATATTAGACTTTTGTTACTAATCTGTGACTGGTGAAGTTTAACAATATAGTAGATTAGATAGATATCGCCGACTGTAATTTTCGATGTGAATATAAGACCAGAAATTGATTGAAGTCGGAAATATGCATCTCGCCTCCGATACATACTTTGCAGATGAAGACATATTATGTAGCAACAGCTTCTGCATCAGTAGGCCTCAACATACACAAGGGCGAAACCAAGCTCTTCAACTACAATACGGAGAACACCAACCCAATCACATTTTATGGAGAAACTCTGGAAATGTGGATTCCATCACGTATCTGGGTAGCATCATCGATGAACAAGGAGGATTGTATGTTGACGTTAAGTCGAGGATTGGAAAAGGAATGATAGCATTTCTTCAGTTGAAGAACGTCTGGAACTCAAAACAACTTTCAACCAATATCAAAGTGAGAATCTTCAATACAAATGTCAAGAGTGTTCTACTGTATGGAGCTGAGATGTGGATAACTACCACAACCATCATTAAAAATGTACAAGTATTTATAAGTGATTGTCAACGTACGATACTGAATGTCCGTCGGCCGGAAACAATCAGCAAAACACTACTGTGGGAGAGAACAATCCAGCTCCAATCTGAAGAGGAAATTAGGAAAAGATGTTGGAATTGGATAGGACATACATAATGAAAATCACCAAACTGCATCATGAGGCAAGAGCTAATTTGCAATCCTGAAAGGAAACGAAAAAGAGAGAAGCCGATGAATACACTGTATGCGGACTTGGATGTAGACATGAAAAGGATGAAAAGCAACTGAGAAGAACTGCCTTCTATTCTCACTCTTCCTTTCTTGATGTTCCCCATCTTCTGCTGCCAGACATTACATTCCTGACTCGCATTATATACTACTTATATCAATATAAGTAGCACGAACCACACTATCATTGAAAGTTGGTAATTTATTACTCGAATTGTATTTCCATCCATCTGAATGTCTGGTATACATTTCCAACATTTGCACTGTAACTGTTATTTTGAACGTTTTAGTATATAACTTTGATTAAACATCAATTTATTGGATCTGTAGTGAATGAGAACGTAAACTAGGGAGGGGGGGGACCAATTTTATTAGTGAACACAAAATCACAGAGTTCTTTCATAAAATATGGAGGCAATACATTAAATAATTCATGTACGATTCCTCTAACAATTGTCTCAAACTCCATCGTTCCTTCATTACCATTATAATTACTCTCTGTTGCCATTCTCTTCGATTCGATCTTCTCAATAGTCTGTTGTAAGCATTTCTCTTCTGATTGTTGTTACATACTACTTATGTCTGTCTGCATAAGTAGTATACATCGCATAACTACGTTCGATATATTTGTAAGTGATTGATATGTGTATATATATAGACACATATTCTATGATGAGGAATTAGAATACCATTGGATATTTACCACAATATAAGATGATACTTTATGCATTTTACACAATTATCCCCGTTTATAAACTTAAACGAAGAGACGAGAATAGTTAACAATTGTTGGTGGGCCAACATCGATCGGGAGGTCCGTGGATACCTTTTTTGTCGTCATTGCTAAATCTTCTACATATTTACGTTTATCGGTCCTGATGCTCTTTTTCACTTGCTTGTTTACTTCTGTGTATTCAGCTTGTACCTTGGCTTTCTCTACTCTTTTCCGGTCGGTATTGATTACTGCCTTCATATTCCTCGTTTCTTGAATCACACTCACTGTATCAACAACGATCTATTAATTGTGGTGGTGCTGCTTGTGGCCCACAACCTCATGACATGTTAAAGTGATTGCCTCTTTGATCTCCTTCCAGCTGCTCTTCGTGGTAGTCCTCTTTCTATTAAGTAGATCGTAAAAGGCATGAAACCTATTGGAGAGAGCTATCTTGGTATCTTTGAGTCTGTCAGTCTCCCGACGACAGACCGTATTTAATATTTGTGATGTTGTCCGCCCCGTTGTTCAGTGCTTCTTGAGTTTCAATTTCATCCCGGAGAGCAGCAAGTGATGATCTGAGGCTATACCAGCTCCTCTCTTCATTCACACGTCTTCCATCATCCTTCTGAACTTCTTATTGATACAGATATGGTCGATTTGGTTCTGTGTAAACATATAAAATGACACAATATTTAAATAATATGCATTGTTAACTTTCGAAAGAAAGAAAGAAATTGAAAAGAAAAGGATTATCAGTAGTATATACATGCCAATTCATGAGTAAATTCATTTTAGATTAGATATTGATAACGTGAAGTTGTACAGGACAAGTTATGAACCATATGTGAAGAAATTCGAACACTTCACTTCTACCTGAAGTTTGTACTGATGATGTCGTTCCGAATAACGATGAACGCTCCACGACTAAACCATTCAGCTCAGAGAACAAAACTCCATCAAAATCATCCATCTGAGCTACAAATCTTCTCCACCATCTCAATTTACTGTTGAGTTACATTTGTGATTATGACAGAAATCGGTTATTCGAATAAAGTAGAATAAAAACTGATTAAGAATAATATAAATTAATTTCTGTTTATTTCCATTATTCAGTTGTTGTTCCTGTTTTATTCAAATTTACAAAGAGAGTTAATTGTATATGGCGATTATTTATTATTTAGACTAAATATTTTGTAATCATGGTTGGTGAATACAAATGGTCGCTGCACGTACTGATTTCAGTCAGTTTTGTATTTGTTTTCGTCAATTATAATTGTTGATTAAGATTGTGAACCGATTGATGTTAGACCACTATTGAAAACCAAGGAGCACTAGACGGCCGTTTCATCGCAGTGTGGGACTCCTCAGCAGTGCGCATTCACGATCCCGCTCGCGGAATCCGAACTCAGGGCCATCGGCCTTGCGCGCAAACACTTAACCTACTAGACCACTGAGCCGGAATCCAATGGTGTTAATGTCTAACCTTAACCAATCCACGAAATTGCGCGACCATCTTCCATTGTACTGAGGTAGATATCTGTCTCTAACCGACATGGATTAGCTCTACTGGTCACCATTATAATTGTTCAGAGTAACCACTGTTTATCTGATTATACTTGGTTTGACGTTTATTATCAGAATGTAAACAGGATTTGATCACGGTATGCCGAATAAATAAACTGTACATGTGAGATACCTAGAAGATGATCAAAGCTATTTATGTAGTGTTATATAAGCATATTACTTGTCAGTAACTAATATTTTATCGCTCACTTTTCTTACTCCCTCACATTGGTCAGTATTGCTTCAGCCATATTGGAATGATTATTCTCTACTAATATTAACGTCTGTTGTCATTTTCATCCAAAAGTGGTTACTATTGAGTGTAAGTGTTCCCCATGTTGGAAATGTGAACGGATGTATTTAAAATCAGTAATTTAAAGACTGAGCACTTTTCATGAGGCCTCAAGTTTCTGGATTTGATCTTTGTTTAGGTAATGAGTTCAGGTTATTAAGGAATCTCAAATTAAGAAGAAAAGGTTGTTGATTACTTCCTGTTATTCTATTTCTATTCTCTGATATCACTTATCTTCAGATTGAAATGATTCATGGAATACTAAATGACAAACGAATAGTTGTAATAATTCACATTTCTACGTTTCTAATATTAAGGAATGGAAGTGAACAACAAAAAAACTGACACTGGGATATGGATTCTGAGCCAGAATGTTGCCGTGAAGTAAAATTGGATTATGGCTAATTATAGAATTGAAATGTATCTAGCTGATCAGTCCCAAAAAATAAAGTAAACTGTATTCCCTGAATTCCACCATTATCCATAATCGAATTTTATTAGAATAATGAGGGGAGATTATATGATCCTATCAATAAGATTTTCTATTGTTAGTTGGGAAAACGTAATGTGAATTTTTTTTTATTGAGATCGTGAACCGATTGATGTTAGACCACCGTTGAAAACCTGGAAGCACTGGACGGCCGTTTCGTCCTATTGTGGGACTCTTCAGCAATGCGCATCCACGAACCCGCTCGCGGGATTCAAACTCAGGACCTTCAGTCTAACATCGATCGGTTCATGATCTCAATCAAAAAACTTAACAATCTCCACAACCCCTATACTGGTAATCTGAATTGCTAAAGTTAACGAAAGAGTAAAAACAGTCCAGATGAAAGTAAACAAAAAATCTTAATTTAAATAGTTTATAGTCGCCCAAGATCTGACTCCAAGTAGATCGTATGAATGATTGCCATTGAAATACATATGTTGCCTATTCTTGTATATAATTATCGACTTAGATTACGTTAGTGAATAATGGAATTAAATAAGCCCAATACGAGAATGGATTTTTGAATATGTATATTTTGTACACTCGTTGATCTGGACAGGCAATCAAGGAATGAAACGAAGAGAAGAGAGCGAAGTTAAATGACGTGCAGTGGAGAAGGCATGTGAGTCAAATCCATTTAATCAAGCGTTAATCAATATTTATAGTCACACAAAAATAATCTACAGACATGTGATGAATAGAATAAGAAGTGTACACGCATACGCTCATATAAAAAGTCAAAGTTGATAAGTGAATAATTAACAAGATTAAAACGTGACTCAAGAAGAATAGATAAGCTGATCTGTCCAGAAGCTAGAATAAGCTATATGGGCTTAACATAGTAATCGACACTACAAGTTGACTTCATCAGTCGATCTAAACTAGACCATCAGTGAAGACTTGAAAGCAGTAAATGGCCTCTTCATTCTAGCATAGGACTCTTCAGTAGTGCGCATCCATGTTCCTGCACACACTACTCAAATTCAGAGCCTTCAGTCACGTGAGTGAACGTTTAACCTTTAGACCATTGAGCCAGCATCTAATATTGAGAATTGAAAAATTGAGGAAAATATTTGCAAAAAATCAACGCCAATTATGGGTATAGGGATGTCGGCTACAATGAAATTCCATAAAAGATTGGATTTAAAATCGAAATGTAGTCGTAGGTGCTTTGTATTGTATGTCTTGGTCTCTGATCTATTTGCAGATTGCAGTTTCAATTTGGGATTGGGAGTGTCTTTCTTAAGTGTAGTAGATGGTACTACATTAACCTCTGCTACGGTGTCCATTAATAACTGTGTTCCAATCGTTTCCATTACTTTTAGTGTGTCATCACATCAACAAATGAATCCAACATTATTGGGTTTCTATCAAATTTTACACTGATTTTCCCAGTATTCTACTCTCAACTGTTTCTAACATCTTTTCATCAGTAAATCTTTTTCTTTCTGTATTTGCATGGAACTGTTATGAAAGCGATGGTCATTCGTCTCAATGTTGATACTATAACACTTCTAATAAACATGATAGATTAGTCAGATAAATATGAAGTTTTACTCACAACCATATAAAAGTAGAAATGCTTCAAAAAGTGCTTCAATACGATCAATCGCTACTTGTAATATAATCGTATAATATTATATAAATATCATGCCCAATTAAGAATCAAGATTACGGGGAGAATAAAAAGACAGCTGAACTGTAACTGTCAGCAGGAACCAAGACCCTTATCTTGTCCTAATTAAGACTCATCAGCTAAATATACCTGGATCTCAATGTTCATGTTGACAGTAGCTTTCGCTTCGAACCCCGATACATGTATCCCATATAAAACAAAACATGAGTCCTAGTTTTTACTCTCAATCACTATCTAAACATTCCGAAAATTTGAAAATAAAAGTCAGTATCTTAACATTTCATAATCCTTCATATCAACAATAGGAAAATACAAATCGTTTAAGAATAAAGAGAATAAGAACAAAGATTAGTGCCGAATAATAAATAGATTCATTTTATTCCATTAGGTTCTCATCAGCTACTTACAACCCGACCGTAGCTGCTACCTTGACGCGGTGGTCGGGCTTGCCTATCGTGATGACCCAACCGAGCTATATTGGCTGGAACATGTGTTCCTGTAGGTTCTATCATGCCAGGCAGGTCGATTGAAGAACGGTAAGACTAAAAGCAGCAACTCAAGGTCTGTGTGTGAAGTCGTACTGCTGACTGTAGAGGGGTGTGACAGCAGTAAGGTGTTTCCCTCGGACAACCAGTATGCATCGAAAGGAATAAACATTAATCAGATGTCTATTTCCGAACTTAAAGAGAGCAAAAACAAAGATTGGTGCCGAATAATAAATGAATTCATTTTATTCCATTAGGTTCTCATCAGCTACTTATAAGTTAAAATATTTGAAAGTCAGCGTTATTACAAATATTGATATATTTATACATAAGAAGGTGGTTTATGGGTGAATATATGTGTATCATGATGTAGCGAAGATTTTGATAGAGTTAATGAGGTCATAAAATTTTGTTTCCAATAAACAAAGTGTTATAACACTCGATTTTACTTCGTCTAATGTTATAACGGTCGGGTTTACACGTTTACACGTATGGGACGTTACTTTACCTTAAACGAATATCTACATTAGATTCCCTTCACAGTGTCTAGTCTACAGGACTTCAACACAACTCGCATGATCAAGAACACGTGATTAGCACGACCACAACGTAAATATATTTCCACACCATCAACAATCCGACACAATCCAACAACAATGAACAATCAATAATAAGTGAGTGATGATAATAATAACAAGGATAGGGGAATATATAACTCATCTGACACACCTGTCAGACTATCCACATGTCCAATTAAGCAGACAGCCAATCATCATCATTCTTGCCCACACATCACAAAGTTTGGGAGGGAAACTTCCAGAACATTAGAATTCATGGAATTAAAAAAACACATTAGATGATTATATAATGAAATAACTGAAAATAGATTAATGATAATAAAGAAAGGTATAAATTGAAATCAGGCAGTTATGAATGATGTGTTTTTAAGAATTCAGAAGCTAGACCACCATGGAAAACCTGGAAGCACTGGACTGCCGTTTCGTCCTATTGTGGAACTCCTCAGCAGCGCGCATCGAAATTACTATAATATCCAGAAAACCCAACTGATATTAATTCAGAAAGAGTTGGAATGGTGAATGACGTAATAAAAAAATGAAAAAAGGGGGGTATTGTTACCAGGGCAAAGAAAGATTTATTACTATTTCTTTTTGTATATATAGATTTGGTTTCAGATGTTTGATTGTTATCGCTTCGGCAAATTTCAAAAGGTTTGAGTTTGATTGTTTTTGTTAATCACCTTGAAGGATTTCAGTGTATCGACTTCATGTCCTGTGTCAAGAAAATGTCTTGCGATGGCACCACTGAAAGCTTTTAATCTATTTGATCTTAAACTTTTCAGAATATGTTCTTTCAATTAGACGTAGGCTCTCTTTTCTTTTCTACCAATGTAGCTGCTTTTATTATTATTATTATTATCAGCTTTATTCAATATTATATTTTTGGTACAATATAGAATTCTCAGCGCAAAGTATTTCAACAAGTTTCTGTTTCTTTCTTCTTGGTCGATCCTGACGATAACATATTGAGTGATCGCCAGTTAGATATTAGCAGTTCAGTAACTGAACATCTGAATGATGTACATTCTTTTAGTTGTATATTGCCAGCAACCACATTGTCTCTTTTTGAGCTTTTTGTAACTTTGACAACGAAAGGTTGTACACTTTTCAGAAATGCACCAGGATAGCTTATGCGATGAATAGACATCATGACATATATTAAAACAAACAAAAAATAGATAACTTATTGAAATATCTAGATGACAGGAATAGGTAGCCCAGATGCAGATAGTTAGTAGTAAAAAAGGTATTCTCTAAAAAAGTTTGTAAGATACCTTTTAAAAATGGATGAATGAATTAATTTAATCGAAACAAGTATTTGTTAACTATAAGCATAACTGAAAAGAAGATCATTTTCCATGTTCAAATATCAATGGATAATGTTTGACCAAAAAATTTTTATCGATTCAAGGTAAGAGGTCAAGGAAGAGTGAGACAGTTAACATTAATAGTGTGATGTGTGCTACTGAGGTCAAAAACTATCAGTAATATATATCATCAATCGAAAGCGAAATACCTGGAGGCAGAAGGTTAAGAAGATCGAAGAAAAGAGAATAAGAACAGAGAATGATTGGGATGGAAACGAGAGAACAGTGAAGTCTGAGATGATTGATTCACATTTAGCAAATGAAGTATTTACTGTATAGTTCACAGATGTTACTAAGATGTTCTATAATTTTGTATTCGAATACATTCAATTGTCCTCATTGGTGTTGTCTCTCACTACAATAGTATATAATTAAAATCAAGCGTAAACTTTATGTAAAGTTTCAGTGTATAACAATTGAATTTATTTATCATTTTAAACAGTGAATAGCTAAATAGGTGAGATTATAATTTATGGACGACCTTTGAGAGCGACGCTAGACTGACCCTTGAGAGTGTCCACTTAATAACCAGGACCAAATTAGGGTTATAAACCTGTGCAACGAATTATAATTATAATTTACAATTGACGATTTAGGTTAGAAATTAGATTGAGGGTTTTCATCACGAACTGACATCAGCAATAATGCCAAAACTCTATTTAACCAAATGGATGAATGAATTTCGCTCCAACATCCAAGATCTGCTATCTTATACATGATTGGTTCGTTCATAAATTATAGTCTCGCCGCTAAATATTCTGTAAATGGAAGATATACATAATGGGGAAAAAAAAGCTGAATGAAAAACACTTCCGAAACCCTTAACCTGATCTACATGTATTTCCTTTTATCCTTCAAACAGCATATAGACTTGAATATAAATAGGGTATACTCATGTTTTTTGTGATCAATCTATTTTATGATCACGTTTTTAACATCAATTTTTTTTAAGTTTTCCACTTTATTTCTTATAGGTATCAATACCAAGGTTGAACTTGATTAGCGAAGATAGATAGTGGCTAGCAGTGGGATGCAGGACGCGCGTTTTGTCCTATATGAGGCTCGTCAGCTACATGTACCTGCATCCCTAACTTGTTGATATTCACTCTGCGACTTAAAAAGCTTGTGACTTAAGGCCATATCGAGGCAGTTCTCACAGGATACATATGTGCCAACAAGAGACTGATCAATTACAGTCCTAAATAACAATGGGAGGATACAAGTAAAACAACACCAAGTAAATTTAAACTCCAACCCATTGCAGAAGCAACTGGCTATCAGGACTCAGTAGCCAAGTTTATAACGCGATAGCGTTTCAAGCGAACAGTACTGGGTTCGAATCCCAGAGTGAACATCAACTATGAGATGCAGATACGTTCAGCTGACGAGTCTCAAATAGGGCGAAATGCACGTCCTGGATTTCAGTGCTAGCCACTATCCACCTTTGCTTATGAAGCTTGTGACTTAAGGCTATATTAAAACAATTCGCACAGAATATACATATGCTAACAAGACAGTGATCAATTACAGTCCTAAATAATAATGGGAAGATAGAAGTAAAACAACACTAATTGAAGTTGAACGTGATAGTTTCAAATAAATTGAGTATTAGGTAAAGAGTTAATAGTCAATATAACTACTCTAAAGAAGTAAATTAAATTAAGTCACGAAACATTGTCATAAATATAACTTTTCTACACAGTAGGATATAACAAAAAAACATTTATTGATTATTTATTTCCCATATTTTTTCCTCATTCTTAAACTTGTTTGATAAAAGTTATTCGATATATGGTTCTTTCCATATCCCGAAATTTTTAAATACAAAAGTTATATCCGATTAAGACTAAAGGAGTGGTAACTATCCGGAGAATGCTAGTCAGCGGCTTATGTTCCATTGGTAGTAACAGGCGTAAGTAAACAAATAATTCCTGTTGTTTAGTTATCAAGTAACTGGAATATTATATGTATATTCTTTTTATCATGTGCTTTCATTTAATCCATTAACTATCGCTGTATAGTTTACTAATCTTAATCTGTTCCCAGTTTATTATTTACAGTATCCCTTAATCATAATCAAATTTCGGCTTGATTATGTATGATTATTATTTTCATTTTACGATGTGATGTGGTCAACTACGTCTGTATATAAACTACCTGTGCATGAAATATGATATTCATATAGTGGATGGTGATTACTGTTCTGGATTCAACAGGTATGTCAGAGAGAGGGGTAACCGGACCGAGGACTAATAAGAGCTCAGCATCGAAACAAAGGTATTAATGTGATGTAAACAGATTCCGATTGATATTTTTGTAGCGTCATATTAGTGAGCGGTTATAAGTCATAACGACAAGGTCCCAATCTATGATATCAATTATATCTAGAATGAAACAATCTTCCCCGATGATCATCAATAGCTATCCATCTATAATACAAATTGCTGGAAGTCAAATCTATAAGTTATAAGATAGATTGTGTAGTCATCATAGTTTTTGTAATTTCGTTTCTTTATCTGATGTTAGTCTACATGTACGCAAAAAGAATCTTAGTGCCTCCTAGTTTTTAACAGATCACTTGTTGGCATCAGCTTGCCAGGAAATTGATAAATCCTCTGAATGAGTACTTAAATCGGTTTCCCAAGTCCTTCTAATGACCCCATAGACTAACTCTACACGACAACTTGAACACGCGAAAAAAGGCGTGTAATATGGAAAGAACGCTTTACTCTATAGGTTCGTTTATATACAGAACGTTTAGGGTATTTATAAAATTTCAGATGGCCTTGGGCTTCTGGAAAGTCCTAGAACGCTATTAAACCCAGCAGCAAGGTCAGTAATCATCCAATCAGAAATGTAGCACATGACTCCTCATTTTCTTGATTTACTTTATTTATTTATTTAGACACATAAACATCGGTACAAGGAGGCACCAGATACATATGCACCACATAAATCATTCGATTTGCGTAAGGGCTTGGATACTGCCCGGGTGTTCAAATCAAAGCAGGTGGTTTTCTTAGGAGGGCACACCCGGAGCCTTTGACCTAAAGGTCTAATCCACAAGGCATTCTCATGGTAGCCGGTGGCCAGTAATTAGTTCATACTCTATTTCTTCCCTCGGGATACTGGAGCCCATGTGCACGATTGATTTAGAATGAGGGTTTTACAAATCCTATGGATGGATCCTCCATATCCACAGCCAGGATGAAACGCCGGATATTCGCTTTTCGTCCCCTCAATTTCAAAAATTACAGTAATGCCGCAAGAAGGCAATGAGTAGGACCTCTCGGACAGTGACTGTGTACACGTGGCCATGTGAGAGAGTTTCGAGAAAGAGGAAGATAGCTGACTCTCCCCACCCTCGGACGTACCAGGACATTTGAGGGTATTTTCTAGATGTTTCTTGTAAACTTCTATTGGTAGCTGATTGGATAATATGTTTCCTAACGTTTTCGGGGCCCCTTCAGTTTTTTTATTTAAATGGAATATTCTATATCTCCTTAACAGAAATTTAACTTTAAACTGAACTAAATCTCTATTAAATTAGATCAATTATTAATGTACTTATTACTCTAAATTGAATGCTTACCATAAAGGTCATTTTTTCTTCCCATGTTTATTGATTATCATCGATTAACTGTATTGAATAGTATGCACTATGTACATTGTATCAGATGGGTTTTGTGGATATTATGGTAACGAAAATGGTTAAGATCATGAGGCAGTTGAAGCTAGACCACCATGGAAAACATGGAAGCACTGAACAACCGTTTCGTCCTATTGTGGGACTCTTCAGCAGCGCACATCTACGATCCCGCCTCACGAGATTCGAACCGAACCGGATCTGTTGTGAGATAGTAACTCACTGAAGACAATGATGGATGTGTCGCTCAATTTCGCGGATTAGTTGAAGTTAAACATTAGCACCATTTGATGCCAGCTCAATGGTCTACAGGTTAAGCATACGCGCGTGAGACCGATAGGTCTTGGATTCGAATTTCGTGAGGCAGGATCGTGGATGCGCATTGCTGATGAGTCCCACAGTAGGATGAAACGGCCTTCCAGTGCTTCCAGGTTTTCCATGGTGGTCTAGCTTCAAGTGACTCATGATATCAACCATTGTGATATTTACATTCTATTGATTGTATTCAACAACTTTTATTTTCTGTTTGGTTATTTAATCGATTATTTGAATTTATGCAAAATTTTTGCTAGAACTTGTGAATTTGTGACCCTATCAATATATGACGTAATGATACTATCAATTAGAGAATAGTGATCTATCAACTGGATCAATAACGCATAAAATACGTACGACCAGTCTAGAGTCTTTATCGGTCCCGCTTCCTGCCCAGTCCTACCTATTAGAGTCCGGAACACCAATCTAAGCCTCCACGATATGAATCGAATATTTCCAAACATACTGGGTTTACATAGAAACCAAACAGACCACATTACACAACGAAATAGAAAATAACATTTGTACACGATCTAGCTAAATGTGTCTGTGTATGTGGGAGACTGTAATTGATAGACTGGGCATAACTCAAGAACGGTAAATCGTATAAATAAATCTTATAATAAGAGGAACATGAATATACATAGTTTATTTACATAACTGTTATAACGCTCGTGTTTTACTTCGTCTAATGTTATGACGGTTGGCTTTCCACGTTTATATGTATAGGACGCTAATTTATCTTGGACGAATATCTACACTAGATTCCCTTCACAGTGTCTAGTCTACAGGACTTCAACACAACTCGCATGATCAAGAACACGTGATTAGCTTGACCACAACGTAAATATATTTCCACACCATCAACAATCCGACACAATCCAACAACAATGAACAATCAATAATAAGTGAGTGATAATAATAATAATAAGAAGAAGAATAGGGGAATATATAACTCATCTGACACATCTGTCAGACTATCCACATATCCAATTAAGTAGACAACCAATCATTATCATTTTCTCACCCACACATCAATAACAATTATACGATAAAAACAGACGTAAAGTATTAGTCCATAAATGGATCTCAACAGTTACCATTCATTATTCTCATTAGGATATAACAATTACATTTGATTAAAATAATGATATGAGTTACCATGGTACTTGATCAGTAATATGCATTTTTCTATTCATTATGGATGTTACATCATTGTCACTTTTAAATTGACTTGTTCAGTATCAAATTATAATTATTCGAAACTAGATATTAGTTAAATTATTGGAATGGAGATTCATATAGATTGTAGTCATTTTATTAGTTGAATGAATGAATTGATCTAAACTAGTCTATCGTTGATAACTTGGAATCACTAGATGGTTGTTTCGTTCGAGTGTGTGACACCTTAAAAATCTCCACAAATCCTTAGTCTGACAATAATCATATGCTCACTAGTGACTGGCTCAATGATAGATTCCCTGAAGTTCTAATGAGAAGCCTTGACCGGTGGAGCTCAATCTGTGTCAAGTGAAAACAGTTATTCACTTCACATAGTGGATGAACGGTTACACAAAATCATGGATCGAATAAAGTTAGACATTTACAACGTTGGATGCCAGCTCAGTGGTTTCGGGACTAAGCATTTATGCACGAAAATGAAGGTCCTGGGTTCGCGTAGTGCATACGGAATCATGGACGCATACTGTTGAGAAACCCCGTTCCAGGACAAAACGTCCGTTCAGTGCTTCCAGGTTTTCAATAGTTGTCTAGCTTAGATCGACTGATCAATTCAACCGTTAAAATTATTTAAATTGTTTGAGTGAGTAAATATTTAATACGACATGTAAACAATAGTTATAGGTTATGTTGGGACGGCTTTCGAGAGCCTCCAGTGGCTCTAAATAAGCCGAACAGTTCCCATCCAATCACAACATGATAGAGCTTCCTAGAATATTAACGTGGCATGCTACTATTGAACAACAGCATAACGTGCCTCTTTGTGGATTGGTTGAATTATCATGTTGTCATAGAAAACGCTAATATCTATAAATACCCATAATTCTCTGTACATTTTGATTCTTACCCAACAAACACTTCTCCAGATTCCTGCTGTCTTCTGATTTTGTGACTGTGAGGTTGTGTACGTTCAAGTGCTATAGTTATATACCATATCCTGCTTTAATATCAAGTAGCGAACATAACGAGTTTTTTTATCATTCATATTTGATATGATGTCCGATTAGATACATACGGAATAATAAAGATAATAGTGAATAAACTCCAATACTAGTCATTAATTATTCAACTGTGTTTATACTGTTTATGAATTAGGCAATCCATACAGGATGTTTATATATTGCCATGAACAGACTGATCAACAACCGTGTAAAAATATCAACCAACTGACATATGAAATCATTTCGATTTCATTGATTCCTCATCACATTGGACACATTTCAGAAAGTGATGATTGTCAATTTTTGATGATTGATTTGGTAAATCGATATATTTTCTTTTTCTTTTAGAAGAAACAAAAAAGAAAGTCTATTTATTGTTTGTATTATTATGTCATCAGTGATTGCTTGTAATCTGTTGATATGGTCAATGAAAGACACTTCCGAATTATATGATCAGACTAATGATCGACAAACTAGTACGAACCGGCTAGAGTCTAACTGAGATCAACTCATGAGTTCAACTGTTAAACACAGTCATTTCATCGGATAAAAGTTTTGGCATTAACATTATAAATTATTGAACAAATGATAAAATGACTCAAGGATTTGAATCTAAATGAGAACATCAATATTCAAATGGAATAAAATTCATTGATTTATCATTGATTAATGATACATATAACTCCACCTGTAGCTCTTCTAGAGTTATTGCCAGTCCCAAGCCCGGATAAAGGATGTGGATTGGGCATGGGGTTAGCCAGCTCATTCCGTAGAAAATGAACTCGCTAAAAAGAACTCTAACCAGAAAAAAATAATTCAAATGATAAATAGGATGCTTTTTTTAATCGTTTAGTATTGATCGTATTCTATCGATCAGTTTGTAATGTCAAGTAGTGAGGACATCTCTTGTTGACTGATTTCATCTGATGATAAAGGTTGGGAATGAGGACAGGTAGAATTCAACTCTTTGATGTTATTCTAGTGTGTGTGTGTGTGTGTTATTATAGGCAAATATGAAGTAATATATTAGTCTTATTGTTATCAATAAAACAAAACACTTAATCATGACTAACTAATAATTGAATGAAAAGGACGCTTCTGAAATAGTTTTCATTACGAATTGATATTAGTTCTAAAGAGCATTGGAAAGTTACTACTTATTGGTTTGTACCTCTTTAATCTCATTCTTTTAGAAGATCGATCGCGACCTAGACACCCTAGTGGTAACGTTTCAAATTGTGAAACTCGATAATCTGATGGATTTAGGATAACAGATTAAAGTGGTAAAATACATCACTGGTTTTGATGACTTGACATTAGTCATTGAAAGTTCAGTGATCAATCTTCTAAGGTAGGGATTCGTTTAATATGACAAATAATTTATCTGCGTTTTAGTGTTACTTCACTTACTCCACAATAGGAAACGAATAGTGAATTTTAAACCAAACGAGTATAATACTAAATTATTAAGAAAGACTATTATTATACTGGACAAATATCACACTGAATTAAAATATGATCTTAAGTTTTATCGTTTTTTCTTTAAAATTATTTCATAATCATTTTTCAATCACACCACAGTTGATGAGATTACCTGTAAAATAGAATAGGACACACATTGAAGAAAGCACCGAACTGCGTCACAAGGCAAGCACTTACTTGGAATCCTCAAAACCAAAAGAGAAGTGGAAGACCAAACAACGGATTACTCTGAGAAATGGAGACAGATATGAGAAGAATGGACAACAATTGGATAGAATTAGAAAGGAGAGGCGAGGACAGAGTGGGTTGGAGAATGCTGGTCAGCTGTCAATGCTCTATTGGGACTATCAGGTGTAAGTAAGTAGGTAAGTAGTAAGTAACTAAACTATGTATATTCATGTTCCTCTTATTATAAGCTTTATTTTGACTCATAGACTATTATTATATGATTTACCATTCTTGAGTTATACCCCCCAGTTTATCAATTACAGTCTCCCACATACACAGACACATTTAGCTAGATCGTGTACAAATGTTATTTTCTATTTCGTTGTGTAATGTGGTCTGTTTGGTTTCTATGTAAACCCAGTATGTTTGGAAATATTCGATTCATATCGTGGAGGCTTAGATTGGTGTTCCGGACTCTAATAGGTAGGACTGGGCAGGAAGCGGGACCGATAAAGACTCTAGACTGGTCGTATGTGTTTTATGCGTTATTGATTCAGTCGATAGATCACTATTCTCTAATTGGCGTTATCATTACGTGATATATTTGATAGGGCAGAAGATTATAAGTTATAAAAAGTTCATGTATAGATCCTAACAGTTACCATTCACTTCTTCTTCATCAGGATATAACCTTAAGGATTATTTTCAGTAACTATGGGATATTCAATTCATATAATTCTTAAAATTTATGTAACTATCGAAATTTTTTTATAAAATCTGTAATAATAATAATAATTGAACTTTAGATAATTATTTATTGTCAGTGTTATAACTTATGGCTTGTTCGCTCTACTAACGTATAACATAACGATAGCGCCAATTAGAGAGCAGTGAACTATCGATCAAACCCATGACACATAAAACCCGTACGAGTAGTCTGGAGTCTTTATCGGTCCTGCTTCCTGCCCAGCCCATCCAGTTAAGTCCAGAACACCAAATCTCAGCCTCTGCAATATGAATCGTTTAATTCAAACATACTGAGTTTATATACCAATCAGACAGACCACATTGTACCATAAAATAGGATTTAGCCAAATGTGTCTGTGAATGAGGGCGATTGTAATTGATGGACTAGGCATAATTCAAGAATGATAAATATTATATTAATAGTTCATAGGTCACAACAAAGTTCAAAATAAGAGGCACACGAATGTGCATAGTTTAGCTACATAACAATTATATGATGAAAATATGCGCATAGTATTGGTTCATAATGGATCCCAAAAGTTACCATTCATTATGCTTATAAGGACCTAACAGTCTGCAACTTCCTGTTAAATCAACGTGGAGTTATGAGATGGTGGGGAAGATTTGTAGCTCAGATGGATGATTTTGATGGAGTTTTGTTCTCTGAGCTGAATGGTTTAGTCGTGGAGCGTTCATCGTTATTCGGAACGACATCATCAGTACAAACTTCAGGTAGAAGTGAAGTGTTCGAATTTCTTCACATATGGTTCATAACTTGTCCTGTACGACTTCAAGTTATCAATATCTAATCTAAAATGAATTTACTCATGAATTGGCATGTATATACTACTGATAATCCTTTTCTTTTCAATTTCTTTCTTCTTTGCAAAAGTTACCAATGCATATTATTTAATATTATGTCATATTTATATGTTTACACAGAACCAAATCGACCATATCTGTATCAATAAGAAGTTCAGAAGGATGATGGAAGACGTGTGAATGAAGAGAGGAGCTGGTATAGCCTCAGATCATCACTTGCTGGTCTCCGGGATGAAATTGAAACTCAAGAAGCACTGAACAACGGGGAGGACTACATCACAAATATTAAATACGGCCTGTCTTCGGAAGACTGACAAACTCAACAAATTCAAGATAGCTCTCTCCAATAGGTTTCATGCCTTTTATGATCTACTCAATGGACAGAGGACTTACATGAAGAGCAACTGAAAGGAGATCAAAGAGGCAGTCACTTCAAAATGTCATGAGGTTCTGGGCCACAAGAAGCACCACCACAAGGAATAGATCATTGTTGATACACTGGATAAGATTCAAGAAATGAGGAACATGAAGGCAGCGATCAATACCAGTCGAACTAGAGCAGAGAAAGCCAAGGCACAAGCTGAATACACAGAAGTAAACAAGCAAGTAAAGAGGAGCATCAGGACCGGCAAAAGTAAAAATATGTGGAAGATCTAGCAATGGTGGCAGGAAAGGCTGCAAGAGAAGGAAACATGAGACAATTGTATGATGCAAAAAAGAAACTCTTTGGAAATTATCGTAAGCCTGAACGACCAGTACAAATCAAGGAAGACAACGTAGTCACCAATATTGAAAAGCAACGAAACAGGTGGGTAGAACACTTGAAAGAACTCTTGAATTGACCAACTCCACTGAACTCACCCAACATAGTAACAGCACCCACGGACCTTCCGATCGATGTTGGCCCACAAACAATTGTTAACTATTCTCGTCTCTTCGTTTAAGTTTATAAACGGGGATAATTGTATAAAATGCATAAAGTATCATCTTATATTGTGGTAAATATCCAATGGTATTCTAATTCCTCATAATAGAATATGTATCTATATATATACATATATCAATCACTTACAAATATATCGAACGTAGTTATGCGATGTATACTACTTATGCAGACAGACATAAGTAGTATGTAACAACAATCAGAAGAGAAATGCTTACAACAGACTATTGAGAAGATCGAGTCGAAGAGAACGGTAACAGAGAGTAATTATAATAGTAACGAAGGAACGATGAAGTTGTACATTTTTAATGATGGTTGTGGTAGTTCTCCACATTCCAGCTCTATACAGTAGAACACTCTTGACATTTGTATTGAAGATTCTCACTTCGATATTGGTTGAAAGTTGTTTTGAGTTCCAGACGTTCTTCAACTGCAGGAATGCTGCCCTCCCTTTTCCAATCCTCGACTTAACGTCAACATACAATCCTCCTTGTTCATCGATGATGCTACCCAGATACGTGATGGAATCCACATTTCCAGAGTTTCGCCATAAAATGTGATCGGGTTGGTGTTCTCCGTGTTGTATTTGAGGAGCTTGGTTTCGCCCTTGTGTATGTTGAGGCCTAATGATGCAGAAGCTGTTGCTACATAATATGTCTTCATCTGCAAAGTATGTATCGGAGGCGAGATGCATATTTCCGACTTCAATCAATTTCTGGTCTTATATTCACATCGAAAAATACAGTCGGCGATATCTATCTCATCTACTGTATTGTTAAACTTCACCAGTCACAGATTAGTAACAAAAGTCTAATATTTATATAAATGTCTTTGTTATAGAATTTGGAAGCAGTCAAAAAGTAAATATGGCGTCATAGTCATTCAATATCATCAATGATTACATTCTCACTATCGACATAGTTAAACTGCACTTACTTACTTACGCCTATTACTCCTAATAGAACATAAGCTGCCGACCAGCATTCTCCAACCCACTCTGTCCTCGCCCCTTCTTTCTAATTCTATCCAATTGTTGTTCATTCTTCTCATATCTGTCTCCTTTTCTCAGTGTTATGTGTTCTTTGGTCTTCCACTTCTCCTTTGGCCTTGAGGATCCAGTGTGAGGACTTGCCTTGTGATGTAGTTGGGTTAATATTTACTATTCACAATTTGATAATCATAATCTAGTGACCAAATAGAACGAAGATTTTTCAAATTTCTTTTTTAAGTAAATAATGAAATGAAACTTGTCGTCAATAGATAAACACGTTTTACTATCCACTCAAATTTCAGTCTGTTGTTTTCTTACTTACAAGCTATTAGTAGTGTGTATGAACGTATTCCAATGTAAGTGAGTGGTATTGTATGGTTACACACACATACACACACACACGTACAATCTGTATTAGATGTAATGTAATCATTCAACTATTTCCGTTTGGTACAATACCACTGTCACAATTGTTTTTAACCATAATGATCTATTATTGTAATTTTAGTTAGTTGAGTTAACGAAAACAAAGAATTTTGTAGTAATTTATATATTATGAAATTCAAAAGAAATAATGGACAATAGTTACCAGTTGGCTTGATACTTAGATTTAGCAATGCTTTATCAATAATGAATGGGCATACAGTAGGGCAGCATCATTGATGAACATGGTGGATCTAATGCAGATGTGAAGGCGTGAATCGGCAAAGCAACAGCTGCATATCTACAATTGAAGTACATCTGAAACTCAAAACAACATTCTGTCAACCAACACCGAAGTCACAATTCTCAATTCAAATGTCAAGATAGTTCTACTGTCTACTGGGGCGAAAACTTGGAGGACTACGAAAGCAATCATTCAGAAAATACAAGTGTTTATTAACAGTTGTCTATGGAAAATACTTCGGATCCGTTGGCCAGACACTATCATCAACAACCTACTGTGGGAGAGAACAAAACATATTTCAGTAGAGGAAGAAATCAAGAAGAAGCACTGGAAGTGGGTAGGATACATATTGAGGAAAGCACCCAACTGCGACACGAAGCAAGTCCTCACATAGAATCCTCAAGGCCGAAGGAGGTGAAGAGGAAGACCAAACAACACACTACACTGAGAAATGGGGATAAACATGAGGAGAATGAACAAAAATTGGATAGAACTGGAAAGTAAGGCCGCGGACAGAGTGGGTTAGAGAATTCTAGTCGGCGTCCTATACTCCATTAGGAGTGACAGTCGTAATTAAGTAATTAAGGTTGAAATTAGGGATACAATATTAAGGAAAGATGGCAAATCGGTTAATGCTGTTCAATCACGAAGTTTTTTGTAGATATTATAGTAATTTCAATAGTTCAGATTATGAGTCAATTGAAGACAGACCATCATGGAAAATCTGGAAGTACTGGAAGGCCGTTTCATCCTACTGTGGGACTCCTCAGTAGATCGCATCCGCGATCCCGCCTCACGAAATTCGAATCCAGGATCTATCGGTCTTACGCGCGTATGCTTAACCTGTAGACCACTGAGCTGTCATTCAACGGTGTTAATATTTAACTTCAACTAATCCACGAAATTGAGCGACACATCCATCATTGTCTTCAGTGAGTTACTATCTCACAACAGACACGGTTGAGTTGGAATCGCGTGAGGCGGGATCATGGATGTGCGCTGCTGAAGAGTTCCCCATTAAGACGAAACGGTCATTCAGTGCTTCCATGTTTTCCATGGTGGTCTAACTTCAATTGATTCATGATCTCAACCATGAAAATTAATGATGTTCACTCTCATTGACTGAGATAGATAGATAGATAAATAGATAGATGTGCGGATAGATAGATAGATAGATGTGTGGATAGATAGATAGATGTGTGGATAGATAGATAGATAGATTTGTGGATAGATAGATTTGTGGATAGATAGATAGATAGATTTGTGGATAGATAGATTTGTGGATAGATAGATAGATAGATAGATAGATAGATAGATAGATAGATAGATAGATAGATAGATAGATAGATAGATAGATAGATAGATAGATAGATAGATAGATAGATAGATAGATAGATAGATAGATAGATAGATAGATAGATAGATAGATAGATAGATAGATAGATAGATAGATAGATAGATAGATAGATAGATAGATAGATAGATAGATAGATAGATAGATAGATAGATAGATAGATAGATAGGTAGATAGGATATGTGTTATACATTGTTAACCTTCGCCTATTTCGACAGACTAGCTGGTGTTATCTGGTGTAAAGATAAGTTTGAAGAAATTTAAGGGTGGCTAAATCAAGACCTGGTGTCAATTCATAAAGTCACTCACTATTAGTCTATACCCTATTGATAGATACGGACAATACGGTTGCTGTTGACGCGTTAACCATGATCAGTTGTTACTAACTCTAGATAGTAAGTTGCAGAATAGGTCAAATTAACTCGAATAAATTCATGCCTTGTCTGTCCCTATATATTATGTTACTGTATTTCATCATAGACACCTTTCCACTCTGTTTGTTTGAAATTTATTCTAAATATTTCAACTTTCTGATTACCGTTGCTACTAAATTATTTCAATTACTTCGTTTTTAATTTTCTCGATTTCGACTATTCCTGTTGATGCAGTACGGCAGTATGGACTAACACATATTCGTCCCAGTCTCGAAATTGATTATAACTGACTAAGTTATCACACCCATATCTCGAATAGATAATGGCGAAACTCGGTCACCCAATTAAAGTGTGATAGTTCACAACAGTGCTAATTGACACAATTAAGGTAGCGAAGTGATCTTAACTAGACCATCATTTAAAAAATGAAACAACTGTCGTAATATGGAACTCCTCAGAAGTGTGCATCCACGAGCCGGGATCCGAGAATCGAACCGACGACTGTTGGTCTCGCGCGAACAATTAACCTAAAGACTACTGAGTCGCCATCCAGTGGTGTTAATGTCTAACTTTAAACAATCCACAACACTGAGCAACTCTCGTCTTTTGCCTGCCAGGAATAAATGTTTACACTCGACACAGAATGAACTCTACAGGTCATAAGTTCTTACTAGAACTCCAGCAGTCATATCTTGAATCTAATCATTAGTGAAAAAATTTAGTCTATCAGCCACCGGATTGAAAGAACATTCATTGTCATTCATAGGCAACACAGGTTGATTACATAAGTCAGAAAATTTCAAATCAGTTTTGATGAATCTTTATGTTAAGCAATAGTCAACTCAAATTTATTGTCATTATTATCTACATTGGTGAATGGATTGAGTGTAGGCTGATGGCTATCAGAGATAGGGAGAGAATTCATCAAAGTTTTATCGTTGACCTTATCAAATGATTGTTATTATTATTCATTTAAACTGCTTATAGATTTAGACCTACTAAATGTATAACCTTCCAAACAGCAGATATTCACACGGTTATGCTTGACCTCAATTTATCGGAAAACTATGTATCTGAATGGAGAATGACGTGCTGCGTTATTTGCTTGACAGATGACCAGAATTCAATTGAAAATACTTTGGAAAATAGGACTGTACTGAATGAGAACGAAAGAGGAGACAATCGGATGTATTTGAACACAAAATTACAGAATCTCTCAGTAACATCTGAGAACTATACAGTCAATACTTTATTTGCAAAATGTTAGTCAATCATCTCAGACTTCACTGTACTTTCATTTCCATACCAATCATTTTCTGTCCTCATTCTCTTTTCTTCGAACTTCTTAATCTTCTGACTCCAGGTATTTCTTTTTCGATCGATGATACATACTACTTATATCTGTCGACTTCATCAGTGGCACACACCACAGAACTAGTTCACTAAGTGAATACACCTTGATATTATAGATGAAGCACTTAACTACGGTAAAGTATTTATTGAATGACTGTAAGTAATCAATGAAATAGGGCAATAAAAGTTACAGAACAATCAAACGGAATTACATGTTTACATGTTATATCGATAGTTTTAATGTCGTCGAACATAGCTTTGTAGAATGATGATCTACTTCGATATTAGTACTGCTCTAGGTCTAATAGACCTAATGCTAAAATTGTAGATTTGTCATGATGTAACTGCCTAATCTATGAGATCTTACATAGAAGTCACATCATTGTCTAACCTGACTCATCGTATTGTAACAATCATCAATATATGATGAAGAACACATTTAAGCTGAAGATAGAACGGTATATATTTAGTATGGATAAAAGTTGTTACATGAGTATGATTACTTCTGCAAGGCCAAGCCATGTCATCCGAAGAATTTGAAGTAATTGAATTCATTCTTTCCACTTTCTGCATCGTTGGGGGTTCTCTTCGCGTTAAATGTTAAATATCTATTTTCCCAATTGTTTCGTGTTCAGCTTTGGGGATTGTTGTGTGATTAGGGTCCAATGCCACTACATATTTATTTCAGTTTAATATTTCGTATTCAAATTATGTAAGAGTGTTTAGTTATAGGTTTGTTCTACTGTTCTTCAATGATACACACACACGCGCACAGACACGCACACACACAATAAACACAAGTTCTCAAGCAATACTTTTGTCATTGTTATCAGAGAATGTAAATCACCTATTACTATCTATACATAATGCACTGAAGTAATCATGTAGTTGAGGTGATTTATTGATGGAATGAATAGAAGTTATATGATTTATGACATTCATTAATTTGTGATTTGCATTTTATAGTTAAAATATTGTGTTATTTTTTAACTCAACTTGAAATCAGTTGCATAATCGTTTCAAACTAAGAAGTACTAAACAACTGTTTCTTTGTCAGTTAGTAGTTAATAGCAGTTTTAATACACAACTTCTTACTTACTAACTTACTAACTTACTTAGTTACGCCTGTTATTCCCAATGGACTATAGGTCGCCAACCAGAATTCTCCAACCCACCCTGTCCTCGGCCTTACTTTCTATTTCTATCCAATTTTTGCTCATTCTCCTCATGTCTGTCTTCATTTCTCAGCGTAATGTGTTTTTTGGTCCTCCTCTTCAACTCCATTGGCCATGTGGAGGGTTTCCTTGTGACATAATTTGGTACATTCCTCAATGTATGTCCCATCCACTTTCAGTGCTTCTTCCTGATTTCTTTCTTCGCAGGGTCCTGTTTTGTCCTCTCCCACAGTAGGTTGTTGATGATAGTGTCTGTCCAGCGAATCTAATTCAATGACTTGGAAGTAAAGTGTTTAACAATGCTGGTAAAGTTTTTTAATTGGCATGGCGAGCAGAACTATCGCAAGAATGACTGCTTTAAAGGGGGGACTAGTGTGATGTGTGCTATTGATGTCGACAGATATAAGTAGTATTTATCATCGATCGGCCTATGCTCTATTGGGAGTAACAGGAGTAAATAAGTAAGTACGTATCATAAATCGAAGGCAAAATGCCTGGAGGCACAAGGTTAAGAAAATCAAAGAAAAAAGAATGAGAACAGAGAATGATTGATCTGGAAACTAAGGAACAATGAAGTCTGAGACCATTGGTTGATATTTTGTTAATGAAGTATTCACTGTATGGTTCTTGGATTTTACTAAGATGTTCTGCAATGTTGTGTTAAAATGCATCCCATTGTCCACACTTGTGTTCTCGTTTGGTACAATAATACTTACAAATTGTCAGAATAAAATAAGCATTTATGTAGAATAGATGAGATGTAACCAGAAGTAAAATCCAAGTCACACACTTCGTCCCCTCTAGGACTCGTCAGCCGGATTTATCTGTATCATAGAATTGATGTTCACTTCATCTTTCCTACGAAAACTTGTGTCATAATAATTATATATCGAAGCAATCTACACAGGATGCATGTATGTCAACTAAGACTGGCTAAAACTCATTCAAAATATCAACAATGGAATGATGAAAACTTACTCCAGTCAGTCAGTCAGTAACAACGTAGAACTTCGTACGTACGTACATCAGTTCGAGTTGCCACACCACATTAGCACAAAGATTCAGTTGTCAATTCAAATCCCGTGGTGGTAGAGATAGTAAAAGTATAAGCAGTAATCGGAAAGATTAGGGCTTGAAGATATTATTCAAGGAGTATAGTCCAGCGGAATAAATTTGGAAAGAGAAAAAAGAAAGGGATATAAAGAATTCAGAAGATTAGACTTTGAGAGAACACAGAGAGTGAATGTACCTGCACCATTGCAAACGATTTTGAGCCATGTCATTCAAGGTCTTTAGCCATAGGTTGCTATCGTTTCGCGATCCCAACCCGGTAGTCTACACCTAATAACATGGTTTAGTTCACTTGTCAGTGACTTCATGGATTTGTTCCTTGTTTTGGTCTGGCCACCTCTAGCTTTCTTCCAACCTACACCTACACTATAAAACACCCCACGTCAGGGCAGTTGTTGGTGGGGCATACATAACACATGTCCCAGACATCTCAACTGACGAAGTTTCATTACTTCATCAATTGATTTGCAATCCTTATCTAGTACCCGTAAGGATGGCTTCCTTCCTTCCTTCCTTCCTTACTTGCTTACTTACTTACTTACTTGCTTACTTACTTACTTACTTACTTACTTATACCTGTTACCCCTCATGGAGGAGCATAGACTTCCTACCAGTTCACTCCATCGAACTCTTTCCTGAACAATTCTTTCTAGTTGTCTTACACTTATACTAATGGCTGTATAGAATTTCACAAATATAATATAATAAGATTGCATAACTATAATCGAGTAGATTTAATTGTTTACACTAACTATTATCTACACACTATGTAATTAGTTAGTATAATACAAAGTACTTCATCGTATATTAAACATTCACACTAGGAATGATACACAAAAAAAAACGGGAACCTATCCGTTGTTACATTGAAATTTGTTTACATAGTTCATTGAATGAATCATAAAATCTTTTGTTTATTTATATTCAAGGAAGCTAAATTGTTTGTGTATAATAAAATTTAAAAAAAAGAGGGTACTATATTAGCTCTATTCATTTGGTAATATAAATAATCATTTAATGAATAGAATTAGTAATGATAATACTGTTGAATTGTGTTAACTTTTACAAATGACCTCGTTTATTTTATTCCATGTACTTATTTAGTTAATGAAGATTAGATCAAGTCTTTATATAAGCAAAAATGGATAGTTCACTAGGTATTGTTTGACTTGTATCTTTCCATTGCATAAGCAAGTGGTTATCAGGATTCAGTAGCTGAGTGGATAATGTGATGGTGTTTGAAGCGAATGGTACTAGGTTCGAGTCCCAGAGTGAACATCAACTCTCTGAGATGCAGGTATATCCAGATGACGAGTCGCAAATAGGACGAAATGCGCGTCCTGGATTCCACTACTAGCCACTATTCATCATTGCTTACAAAAAGATGGATAGTGTCTAGTAGTGGGATTTGATATGATGGAAAGAGAAGTCAATTTTCTATTGATTTACTCATTATGAATTTTGGTTCAAAATTACTTCCGTTTTGATTCAATGTAATGATTACTCAATGTAGTATTTGTGTTTCTTTTCTCCTATGATATTTTATTCTGTATAATATGCGAGATATTCTTGTATTCCATTGACATGAACTATGCTTAGTCTGTGATTTGTTATATATGCGATTACATTCTAGTTATTAATCAAAATGGGTGTACAATCAATATATAAATGAGTGTATTTTAGACTAGAATTGTCGTCGTCGTTGTCGTGTTTTGGGGTTAATAAATCATCACTTATACTAGTCTTTGTGTTCTTACTTTCGCGTTGTGGGAATCGCAGAGGTCCCTCGTTCCGAGTATAAGTGGTGTGGGTTTCCGACATGACAATCAGCGACGACCAGATACAAAAAGTAGCATTAAAAAAATCAGGACAGTAAGCATTCAAACGACAAGTTATAACAGAATCTAGTGTGATGAGCGTTTCGTCCCATTTGGGACTCATCAGTTGGACGTATCTGCATTTGTTTATGTTCACTTCGGGACTCGAAACCAGTATCATTCACTTCAACCGCCATTACGTTATCCATTTAGCTATTGAATCCTAATGGTCACTTTTTTGTACAATGGGGTGAAGATTAAATTCACTTACTATTGTTTTTACTTGAATCTTCCCATAGGTATTTAGAACTACAATTGATCAGTACATACTGTGCGTATAGCATCGGTATTGCTTTGATTCACTTCACTTAATTCGCTTCCCATTAATTTTATGTTTATAATGAAGTAATAATAACAATGAATAGTTAAATTATTGAAAAGATGGTTTGTAACTCACATTAGAATCTAGAATATTTATTTCGTCTTGATCATAATAATTCATTTCAGAATATCAAAATAAGGATAATTCGAGATGGTGGAGAAGATTTGTAGCTCAGGTGGATGATTTTGATGGAGTTTTGTTCTCTGAGCTGGATGGTTTGGTCGTGGAGAGGAACGATGAAAGCTCCACGACCAAACTATCCAGCTCAGAGAACAAAACTCCATCAAAATGTGGATAATTCAAACCTTTCCTATCAATAACCATACAAATATATTGTACTATTTGAATAAGTTGGTAGCTATTCTGACACAGTAGCTCAGTTGATTATGAGTTAAAGATTCAGAGAGAAAGATACTAATTTTGATTTCTAACATAAACATCAACACTATTGTTTAATTTCAACGAACTCATATTCATTTCAATTGAATATTTCGTATTCAAACTTTTATAACTTGTGGGTTTGCATAACGTAATGATACCGCTAATTAGAGAATAGTGAATTGTCGACTGGATCGATGACGTATCAAACCTGTACGAGCTGTCTACAGTCCTTATCTGTCCCGCTTCCTGACTAACCCTGCCTGTTAAGTCCAGAACACCAAGTCTCAACTTCCATGAGATGAATCGCTTATTTCAAACATACTGAGTTTATATACCAACCATGCAGACCACATTGTACCATAAAATAGGATACAACATTTGTACAAGATTTAGCCAGATGTGGCTGTGAATGAGGGAGGTAGTAATTGATAGACTAGGCATAATTCAAGAATGGTAAATCATTTTATAATAATTTATGGGTCATAATAAAGCTTATAATAAGAGCAATACGAATATGCATAGTTTAGTTAGGTAATAATTATACGATAAACATATACGCATAGTAATAGTCCATAAGTGGATCCCAACAGTTACCGTTCATTATTCTTATCGGGATATAACACCTAACTATTGTGAATATCGTAACTATACACAATTCAGTCATCATTCTTACATAGAAGAATCAACTTATCAACTCAACTCTAAACACGTTCGAAAATGCTGATTGGCGGCCTATTCTCCATTGGGAGTAACAGGCGTAAGTAAGTACGTAAGTAAGTAAGCACGTTCAAAAATGAACCCTCCGATTAAAAAGTATCATAGACTTTTACAGTGCGGTTAGTTTGTAGTGAACAAGAACACCAGTGGGGACAATCGATTGTATTTGACACGAAATCACAAAGTTTGTAGGTATCATTACCAAGGTTTGACTTGATAATTTCGAATAAACTGAGCATTGGGTAGATTGTTATAAATAAATTAATATACTTGTAATATCCAAATGAGTAGAAAAATTAGATTTTCTGACGTTTCGTGACTTAGTGTAAGCCACTTCTTCAGAGCAAATAAATAACCAAATTAAAATTAATCCAAGTTTAAATAGTATAATGGAACGATAAGAATGATTAATTTGAATTTGGTCATTTATTTTTCTAATGAAGTGGCTCACACTAAGTCACGAAACGTCAGAAAATTTAATTTTTCTACTTATTGGGATATCTATAAATCTATTATTGATTTATATAAGTTGAATTTGTTCTTTCGGTAAGGAGTAATTGTCAGTTTATCATTGTTTTTTTTTTGGTTACATCCTCTTCTACAAAATGCTTACCAGTAGAAGAGAAGGGAGAACGAAGGGTGATCGAAATGGTGATGATGCTTTGGATGATGATGATGAAGATGTGAAGGATAACTGAAGAAAGACATACAAATGATGTGTGTAATGTATGGTTTTCATATTTTACAAAGACACTGTGTGATTTGGTTGTCTTCGTTCACTACTTTAATAGTAGAAGTAGTAGCCGTTATAGCCTCAGTAGAATTATTTACATTATGTTAGGTAATTTTCACTTAGCTAATTGTTATTTTATTCACTTTGAAATTACCTAATTCATTGGATGATTTTTATTCCATCCAATTTCCGAACTTTGTGAAAACTCTTGACTTTTTCTAGAATTATTACACAAACCGTATTGTCAATTTTCCACTTCTAGATACGTTTAATGGTTGAGATCATGAGTCAATTGAAACTAGAACACCTTGTAAAACCTGGAAGCACTAGATGGCCGTTTCTTCTTAGTCTAGGACTCCTCAGCCGCGCGCATCCACGATCCTGCCTTGTAAGATCAGAACCCAGAACCTATCGGTTTCACGTGAGAACGCTTAGCCCCTAGACCACTAAGAGGGCATCTAATGGTGTTAATATTTAACTTCAACTAATCCACGAAATTAAGCGAAACATCCACCGTTATCTTCAGTGAGGACAAAACGGTCATCCAGTACTTCCAGTTTTTCCATGGTGGTATAAATTCAATTGACTCATGAACTCATCTATTAAATTACAACAATCTTTACAACCCCCCCTTCTGATACTAATTCTAGATTTCTTTACTTAAACAAATTAAAATGGAACTTTTCGATAATGAATATACCTTTATATCCTGAAAAATTATCTTAAAAAACTAAAGATATAGTATCTGACCTTAAGTTGAACTACTATTGATTGTTTATTCGATAATATATTCATGTAGGGTCAAAAAATATTACTGAACCTTAGACAAAACATTTACAATGTTGAATGTATTTAGGCTGTACAAAACTGATTATCGAATATTGAATTATTTGCTGAACTTCGTTAAGGTCAACAGTGACTAACGTTTATTAGCCAATTGATAACATAGTTTCGACATGTGAAGCAATTTCGTGGATTGAATGATGTTAGACACTATCACCATTGGATGCCGGCTCAGTGGTCCAGTAGGTTAACCGTTCGCGCGCGAGCGGGATCGTGGGTGCGCGCTACTGAGGAGTCCCACAATAGGACGAAACGGCCGTCCAGTGCTTCCAGGTTTCCAAAGATTGTCTAACATCAATGGTTTCATGATCTCAATCAAAAATGAAGTTTCAGTTTATCTCTATGAACTCTCATGAATTGCTCTTACTGAATAAATCTTTTCACAATGAGATTCTTGATGCTTTCAAGTATTCTATGAATGATGAATAGTCTAGCTATCAGATTACAATAGATCGATCCAACCAATCATTCATATAATGTAATTTCAACGTAAGATTACCTAAGTTAAACAGTTATATCATACATATTTGAGGATAATAGATATTGTCAACCAATATCAAAGTCAGAATCTTCAATACGAACGTCAAGACAGTCAGTTCTACTGCATGGAGCTGAAACTTGGAAAACTACAACAACCATCATCAAGAAGGTACAAGTATTTATAAATAGTTGTCTACACAAGATACCCAACATTCATTGGCCGGATACCATCAGCAAAAAACTACTGTGGGAGAGGACAAACCAACTTCCAACTGAAGAGGAAATTAGGAAAAGACGATGGAAATCGATAGAATATACATAATGGAAATCAGCAAACTGCATCACGAGGCAAGCCCTAACTTGGAATCCTGAATGGAAACGGAAAAAAGAAAGGCCAAAGAACACATTACGTCGAGAAATAGAATCAGATATGAAAAGGATGAATAACAACTGGAAAGATCTGGAAAGGTTTGCCGAAGATAGGGTTGGGTGGCCTATGCTCTTCCACGAGGAGTAACAGGCGTAAGTTAGTAAGATCAACATCTACTTACCTACTTTTTTATTTACATTAATTACTTAATATTACAGATTAAGCTATCTTCCTTTTTGATATAGAATTTTAATGAGTATAATATAAATATAAAAGTATTTTCACCTCCATTCTAACCATAAATACAGATATTTAACAAATGCATTCAATTAATGCCTCATTATGTTATAATCTAATATATAGTAATATTCAAATATTATGTCTGCAAACTATTCAAGTAGCTTAGTTAGTTTATGAGGTTAGTAATAACAATAGAGAAAGGATTATGTAATGAGTAAGAAGTACAAACTAATAGTAAGATAAAAGATATAGTAGTGAATATTACGAATAATGATCAAAACAGTATATCTACAATTGAAGAACATCTGGAACTCGAAACAACTCTCAACTAACACCAAGGTAACAATTCTCAATTCGAATGTCAAGATGGTTTTGCTGTCTACTGGGTCGAAAACTTAGAGAACTGCGAAAGCAATCATTCAGAACATACAAATGTTTATTAACAACTGTCTGTGCAAAATACTTGGGATCTGTTGGCCAGACACTATCATCAACAACCTATTGTGTGAGAGAACAAACCAGATCCTAGAGAAGAAAGAAATCAGGAAGAATCTCTCTAAGTGGATAGGACACACATTGGGGAATGTACCCAACTATGTCATTTGCAAAATGTTAATCAATCATCTCAGACTTCACTGTTTCATCATTACTACAGCAATCATTCTCTTTTCTTCGATGTTCTTAACCTTCTGCTACCAGGCATTTCACTTTCGATTGATGATACATACTACTTATATCTGTTGACATCAGTAGCACACATCACAATATGATTGAATGGAGTCATATAGAGATCTCCTCAAATTCTTGCCAAATCATGAGAAGAGGTTATAGCTTATTCGTTGAGTATGTTATCTGGTAGCATGGTACATACTAATTCAATATTTTACGCAAATGCTTATTTAATGTTAGAATGGAATCTAACAACAATGTGACTAGAAAGAATATTGTTCACTCATAAATGTTGTTTTGATTCCAAGAAGGAAAATTTACAATAATCCATAACTGTTTGGGTAATCAATATTATAATTTCTAATCTTTTAGAGTGTTAACATAATTCTGTTCACTAAGCTCCCAAATGAAGTTTAGTCTAAATGACTTAACATAATGGTCTAGTTTCATTTGATATTAGATAGTTAAATGAAAGTAACAGGAAAAACTACACCTTAAATTCACTCGGTATTGTTTTACTTGAATCTTCCCATTGATGTTTAGGACTGTAATTGATCAGTCACTTATTGACACATGTGCATACTGTGCGTATTGCCTCGATATTGCCTTAATTTACAAGCATTCTAAGTAAAGATGGATAGTGGCTAGTAGTGGAATCCAATTTGATGCGCGTTTCGTCTTATTCAGGACTCGTCAATCGGATATATCTGCATCTCAGAGTTGATGTTCACTCTAGGACTCAAACCTAGTACCGTTCGCTCCAAACGCCATCACATTATCCACTTAACTACTGAATCCTGATAGTCATTTGCTTATGCGATGAGGTGAAATTTAAATTCTCCATGTAAATTGTTAAAGAAGTATAAAGTCATTGTAAAATTCAAATACATTTTATTATTAAAAATATGACAAGTGAACTATTTGGAACACAATCGATTCCTTCTGATTTGACATTGTAGTACACTATTGTTGTTGTTGGTGGTGGTATAATGAACTAATTGATTCACAGTAAAGATTATCTAATACAGAATTGATTATTCTTCATTAATGAATATTAAATCATCAATTTCAGATAATAATAAGTAAATTCAACATTAAGCTAAATCATCTGGTAAAATGACATGGCTTAAAATCGTTTGCAATGGTGCAGGTGCATACACTCTTTGTGTTCTCTCGAATTCTAATCTTCTGAATTCTTCATGTCCCTTTCTTTTCTCTCTTTCCAAATTTATTTCACTGGATTATACTCTTTGAATAACATCTCCAAACACTAATTTTCCTGATTACTGCTTATACTTCTACTACCTCTACCACCACGGGATTTTAATTGACAACTGAATCTTTGTGCTAATGTGGTATGGTAACTTGAACTGATGTACGTACGTGCGTACGTACGAAGTTCTACGTTGTTACTGACTGACTGATCTAGTAACAACATGTCTAACTACTAAATATCGATTTTTTTAATAGAAATGGGCCCACCTAACATTGTAAAACAGAAAAGTCTAATTAATGATGTTCTACTAATTATATTTACTTGTGTTAAGTGAAAATTCAAATGATAACAGTGAAATCAGTAGAAAAAGTAGTAAATAATGAAAATGTTTTCCATCGAATATTTCAATCTTTCCCTCTGTCCCTTTTGCTCACTCTCACTCTTTATTTATGTATAATTCTTTTATGGAAAAGAAAAGTATGACTTAATAAGAATAGAATCACTATTCCAAAATGTAATCAGAATGTTATGGCGCAAATATAAAGAAATTTGTATGTATATATATACGTTACTATATGACATAGAAACAAAATGAAAAAACACAACTAAATTGTAGTTTCTACAAAACAAAAATTCAATTTAAAATAGTTTCCATGACAAAAAGAAATCGATGAGTTACACACACACATACACACAGAGAGAATATAACAAACCCTTATATCATATACATGTTGATTACGTAATATATGTATACAAATATATTTATCTATATTTACTAAATATTTGATTATGGTGAAACAATTTAATGAATTATGATGTATTTTGTGAAGTATCATCAATCCATGGTACAACACAAATTGTTGTATTAGCATGATGTACAACATAATCACTAACACTACCCATAATAGTACGTTTTATTGCACCTAATCCACGACTACCAATAATAATTAAACATGTATTCATTTGTTCCGCTTTTTTAATAATTGATTCACCAATATGATTGACTGATTCATATAAAAATTGATATGTTAAATTATGTGCTAAACAATCTGTACTATAATCTTGTTCTAATTCACGTACACGTTTTACATTGACTTCAACAAGATTTGACCATTCATCACTTGGTATACTAATTGGATTCGATAATGATATAGTTGGTAATGAGACTGGTTCTACAGCATGATAGATTGTTATTGTATCATCTGGTCTTTGTAACCATTTTAAATAATATTGAAATGCTTTTTTTGAATGTTCAGAACCATCAACAGCGATTAGAACAGATCGTGATCCAATTATTGGAGGTTTTGAAAATCCTGATGGTCTTCTATTCATTATTATTATTTTAAATGAATTGAATCACAAATGAATAGTTTTAGTTTAACTTCCTTTAAATCTAATTCATTTATATAAATTAACAGTTGATATGCCCGCTTATTTGACCTTAAATTAAACTAGAATTCTATTGGTTAATAAATATATATAGACAATTTTCATTGGTTAATTATTTTTCTATTCAATTATTGGTTCAAATGATCATGTAATTAAAATCAAACTATTCCAATTATTAATGGATATATTTATATAGTTATTTAATTATTGGGAAATCAATTATTTTTTCTTCTCTACTAATTGATATGAACAGAGAAACAAGAAGTCTTGACAAACTACAGAAACTATTTGGGGGGGGGACGTTATTTTACTTCATTCAAAGCTTGTAAAACATTAACATTTATTCTTATCCTTAATCTAATCTACAAATCATAAGCTTTCGTTTGATGTATGATTCACTGTCGTAGACTTCTGTGTTCCAAAGCTATTGTAATTTAAATGTAATCTTTTGTACTCTATTTTTCTACTCTAATTCCCAGTTCTGAACATAATTCTATTTTCCTAATTATTGTACTTTATGGTCTGGTTAGTCATTTATTTATTCATGTATCTTTTTACACTGATCGGAAATCAGGAATCAGATAGGAATTGAGGATAAATCGAATAGTGTTCCAGTTGACTTGTCTTCTCTCAATTGTGTGCTTGTCAGTTAATCAGATGATAGAATAGTTTCCTTCTCTCTACCCCACTTCAGACTCATTTGTACTAGCCTCAACATTAAGCCGGTCAGCCTATCGCGTCAAGGTCTTAATCTAGATTAGACAAGTGGATAGACAGATCAAGAACGTAACACTCATCTATTAAGAAAAATTCATAAGAATAATGTGATCAATGAAAAAGAACCACAATAATGATTATTATTGTTGTTGATAATTAATTACGTTAGACTTCGATGGAGAATACTGATGAGAGGCTTGTGCTCCTCCATGAGGGAGCCGTTTGAAGCCCCTCTGGGGATACTGACGGTCCCAAGCTCAGATAAAGGAGGATGATTGGACATAGGGTAAGCGACCTCATCTATGTAGTTCGCCAAAAAAAACGCTAACCAGAAAAAATAATTCAGACCACTTAAACTGTATTCTAAGAGTTGGAAGGTCTTTATTTAGAAGAGGTATGATGTCTCATGACAACCAGATCAACCATTAATTTGGGCACATGGAATATTTGTACAATATGGGAGACTGGGAGAGTCATCCGAGTTGCTGCAGAAATGAAAAGATACAACTTGGATGGGCTTGTAATCAGTGAAACACATTTGACGCAGACTGGATAACAAAGACTAGCGTCAGGAGGGCTGTTGTTATACTCCGGTCATGAAGAAGAAAATGCTCCACATACACAAGGAGTTGCACTATAAGTAAGTACTTTAAAGCTGTTCATTACCCATTTATCTATCAATCAGTAGAATTTCATAGGACTAATTTCAATATTAATGCTATCAGTTATATTTTATCACTTAAACTCTGCCCTGAAAGTTAGGTTTTCATTTAAAAGTTGTAACGTCTCATGATGAGACACCTCAGCAGTGGGCATCCAAGATTATTATTTGAAACTTTGGATGGCATGGCTGAGTTGACAGCCATAGAACAGATATATTAAATCTTTGTTTTCTCATAGATCTTGAGTTTTATAATTATTTCATACTTTATATGCTAAGAATTCATCTTTTCTTATCTAATCTTTTCTAACATCACTGACATTGCTTCCTTTACTCTGATATTTGTCGTGATAATTCCAAATTGCTTTGTCCATATAATGTAGTAACTTGAACCCATTCATATACATCTCTGATCCTTATATTGATCTAATTCTATCGATCAACTTCATACTAGCTGATCACTTATTTGATGTCCAAGTCATGTTAATGGCTGTTCTAATCACAAGCTCAAAATTACAATACGACCACTGTGCTGAGTAATTTGATATGACAGATGTCTAGAGTCGATCAATTCAGGAAATGATAGATGGGCATATAGTTCTAAGTCATCTTAATCCCGTGCTTCCTGTCTTCGATCTGATGAAGCATTCTCACCTCTGCAATCCAATCATTTAATCAGTACTATTTTCACAGAGAATTTTTCAGCTTTATAGCATATTCTTATGAATTTACTTTAAGGATTACAACAATTACCATGTTCCTCTTTTGTGGTAAAAACTATCTTACAGAACTAATTCAGTCAGGATTTAATAAGGTGAAATCTTGGTTTCTGTACATAACCAACGACAGTGGATAACGAAGGAAATTCAATGTTTGATTGGAAAAAATATAAAGACAGTTCAGTGGAAAGAACTTTATTTCCAATGATATCAATTACAGAAGGTGCACTATAGTGACCATAGTGATTTGATGCGTCTTAGGACAATACTTAGTGTGGTAAAATATGGATCACTTAATTGACTCTTATCACGTAATCACACTGGAATTATTTTTCGAAATCTGGACAGTCGAACAGCTGGGATCAAAAGGAATTTGAAGCAAAAACGTGCGCACCATTGAGGCTTTTGAAATTCGGAAATATAAGCATGAACCCAACGCGCAATCTCTAATTCTTATTCAGCCCTAAAAAATCCCTACCAGTTTCTTTTTATTCGGTACTCAGTTGTCGCTAAACTGTTGTAACTTTTAATAATAATTATTCATTTATTTTTCATATCTGGACAATTATCTCTCGTACTTTACAACTGTAAGTGATTTACAACTTTTTCAACCTCCAGATTCATCATCACGAAACTTTCTTTGTGATGCTTGAAATCTTCGAACACTTTATGACATACTCTCATTCTCACCACATTCCAAGATATTTATCGAACCACCATAGATAAGATTGTAGAACTTTGGAAAATGACACTTAAAGAGAATAGTCTTGAATTATACAGATTGTTGACTATAAAATGGAGTGACTAATTCGGGAACATGTTGTAGCATCTTCCAACTACATCGCTACAAACACAGTTCCATCGTTATGATCAAATATGTGATCATTTGTAATCAACAATCACCGTGAATGTACCTTCCTATGTGTTCTGGTTAGCATAATATGTTTGAATGATTAATTGAAGTAAAAATCCACATGAATAAATACGGTAAAGAATAATCTAGCACGAATATGACAACAGACCTATCAGTCATCCTTGCTGTTATTGATCTGTGCTTCCGTTTTTCTAGTTGTATATGATTTCAAGTATCCTGTAACGGAACTGAAATTGTTCTTGTTTACACTACTCATTCTCAAACTTAACGTCCCAGTCTTCCTATTAAGGAAATACTGAGAGTAAACTGTTGTTTTGTCTATTATTCCAGAACGTTCATAACGCTGTACAAATGCATAAGTATTGACATAACGGGGAAATCCAAATATTTCTCAGTTACATTATACGGCCAGTGGCCGAGAATATACTACTACTAGACTAGGTACTCTAGTGATATGATATACACAGACTGGGACACGTTATAGTGGATACACGAGTAACAACCGAAAACAGAGTACCACAATATATAATGACGATACATTATTCAACACAATGACAAACCAATCTACGCCCAGTGAGTCCAGAGTAAAAATCAATAATTTGAAACAAATTGCACATCTAATAATGAGCGTCTATTAATGCACGTTCAATTGCCAATCATATCACGCATCGCTTACAGTTCTCATATCATTACTCTATGCTCAAAAGATTGATAACTATCATAATAAATATATCAATAACAATAGCGTATTCTAAAATAGTATCATCTATGTGTATTTTGCATGAATCTCTTGAAGCACAAAATCGATAACTTTGTTGTAAATGTCTGGTGAATAAATAATTGACGAATCATGTATCTTCAAACACTATACCCTTAGTTGTTTTGTGGATATTGCATTCTCCTTTTTCTTTACAACTTGATCGTTTTACAAATGTAAGAACCATCCTTCATCAATGTTCAATAAAAATGAAGTATTCAGTAATATTCCATTAATTTTGTCTATTAGCGTAATTTTTATTGATGATTTCATGAGCCGTCTATGCACGACTTCTGTGAACATGACACTATAGTACATCATAAATTATTAGATGAGAAACGTAAATAACGTGAAAATTAGCACTTGAAATGAAATTTGTTACAACGCTCGTGTTTTACTTCGTCTAATGTTATAACAGTTGGGTTTCCACGTTTACACTTATAGGAAGTTAATTTACCTTAAACGAATATCTATACTAGATTCCCTCCCAGTACATTAACACAACTCAGATCAAGAACATGTGATTAGCTTGACCACAACGCAAATATATTTCCACACCACCAACAACCCGACAATCAATAATAAGGGAGTAATAATAATAACTCATCTGACACACCTATCAGACTATCTACATGACCGACTAGGCAGACAACCAATCATCATCATTCTCACCCACATATCAAAATTCCCATCTAAAATCATCCTATAATATATATAATATTCATTCATTAAATGTATAAATATGTATCAGAAGGGGTTTTGTGGAGATTGTAGTAATTTCAATAGTTCAGATCATGAGTCAATTGAAGCTAGACCACCATGGGAAACCTGAAAGCACTGGACGGCCGTTTCGTTCTATTGTGCGACTCCTCAGAAGTGCACATCCACGGTCCCGCACCCCGGGATTCGAACCCAGGACCTATCAATTTCGCGCTAGGCACTTAACCGACTAGACCATTGAGCCGGCATCCATTGGTGTTAATGTCTAACTTCAACTAATCCACGAAATTGAGCGACACATCCACCATTGTCATCAGTGAGTTACTACCTTAAAGCTGACCCGGTTGAACTCCACTGTTCACTGCTTCTCACTAGAACTCCAGGATATATCTCTTGAAGTCAGTCACTAGTGAGCATATGTTAATTAGTATCAGAAGGGGTTTTGTGGAGATTGTCATAGTTCTTCTTATATGTGTTATTCCCCTGAAATATTGATGTGGATCTTATAATTATGGTTAGAATAATATATTAGTAAAAACTTATGAACTATTGATTCATTTGCCATTTGAAACAAACGACACTAGGTTCGAATCCCGCAAGAAATATCAAGCTTGTTATTTGAATTACATCCAGTTGGATAAAGCGTGGATTCTGCATTCTACTATTAACTATATTGATTATTATAGAAATCATAGTTTGTAAAGTCACATGAATTTAGATTTGATTTATTAAAATAACTAACTACTAAATGTTCTGTTTATTTTTTTTTGAATAAAAACTTGTTTCTGATAAGATAAAATTGTACCAAATGTAGTCACATGAGAAAGAATTCAGAGAGAGAAAAAACAACAACTAGGTGAGACTAAAATTTTATGAACGAACCAATCACCACCCAGTGATCAATCAATTGTGATTACATCTCAGTCCTACAGGAAGTCGGTCGCGGCTCGGATAGCTCAGTGGTAACGTCTTTAACTGTGAAGCTGGGAGCACCGGTCCCCCAAAATTACAGGTACAACACCTTGCTGACGAGTGCCAAGTAGCACGAAACCCAGGTCCTAGCTTTCCTGTCGACTACCTCCAACCATCATCTAGAGTTTTGACATTATGGTTGATGTCAATTCGTGATAACAACCCGAAATCTAATTCCTAAGCTTAATTTCTCACACAAGTTCATAACTCTCATTTAGTCCTGACTATTAAGTGAACACTCTTAAGGTCAGTCTAGCATCGCTCTCTCAAAAGTCGTCCATAAATGATAAGTCTCATCAAAAACTCAAATAGATTTTTTAAAAATTTATATAAAAATAAGAAACTATTCTATCTAGGCAAAAATAGAATCATTAGTAAATTGTATGGAATATAGGGTAATCGGGAATAAAAGGAATAGTATAGTAATATATACAATGGATAACAATTCTTATTACTGGTAGACATTAGGTAAAGAGAATTTCTTTACCATTTTGATTGTTCATTTATCTGAAACAAAAATGATCTCACCCTAATGAAAGAAATGATCTAATTTTGATTGTTTAGAATTCAATAATTGTTTGTTTGTAGAGATTCTTTTGATTTTTCGTTGATTTCTATCAACCTGTAGACAATAAAATAATCAGAAGGGGTTTTGTGGAGATTTTTAGAAATTTCACAAGTTGAAATCATGAGTCAATTGAAGCTAGACAACCATGGAAAACCTGGAAGCACCGTTGGATGTCGGCTCAGTGGTCTAGTTGGTTAAGCGCCTGGCGCGAGACTGATAGGTCCTGGATTCGGATCTCGCGGGGTGCGGGATCGTGGATGCGCACTGCTGAGGAGTCCCATACTATGATGAAACGGCCGTCCAGTTGTTTCAGGTTTCCAACGGTGGTCTAGCTTCAATTGACTCGTGATTTCAATCAGTGAAATTAAATAATCAACAATAATAATGATAAAAACATACGTCATAAATTATATGTTGTTTATCAGGTAAATGTAAATTAAAACCGTTTTAGAAATAACTAGAGAATTGTAGTACTGCAATATTGAAGATGAAAATTTCCAATTGACCAGGTTGAACTGTAGTCAGAGATTAAACAAGGAAAAAAGTCTATCCACATATTTTTACTTCTGTCACCAAGCCCATTGAACACGGTCAACCTACTGACTTCTTCCTTTGATGAGAAATTCAAATTTCAGGATTCTGATCGCTATTACATGTAACACATCAAATACACAATTAGGCAATACGGTATGAACTACATTGTTCGTAAGGGGACTAATGATAATATCAGGTCCCCATAAACCGAACTAGGTAATTGTTGAGTCTACCACTTATTAATTAAAAGTTGAGTATTCTAATTATAAAGTTACTGATCCATTAAGCATAAGACAGTCGAGTAGATAACCTGACTATCTATTTAGATTGAGATGTGTAGGTAGGTGCAGACTGCCTGGTTAGAGTTTGCGTGAATATGGTATTGCTGGGTGATATATCACAGAATCGGTGACAATGGTGTAAGTGGGCATATAGTTTTTGGTTGTCCTAGATCTCAACTTTCAAGATGGTACTATATTTCATACTTTATAAATTTATTCTTTCTTCTTAAATCATACTATGATTAGGCTTTTCTACTATCACTTCAAATGTTAGTACTACTATTTTGGGATACGACAACTCGAACCGATGAACATAGTGCTATCTGAAGTTTGTGCTGATGATGTCGTTCAGAAGAACGATGAAAGCTCCACGACCAAACCATCCAGCTCAGAGAACAAAACTCCACCAAAAACATAGTGCTAAGTTCTACATAACTTATGGATAACTGGTTACTTCAAATGTGTGCGCTATATATTTTGTGGCTTACGCATTCAGTAATTCGTTAAAATATAACCATCTGTATTAGAAAATAGTCTGTGACTGACCTTCAATTACCTTAGTAACAGAAATAAACAATGAAAAAAAACCTCCTCCCTATTTTTTTATGTTGATATTTTTCAACGATATTCCGGTATATAGAAAAGTAAAATTATCTTTTCCAGTAATCTCAGAACTAATATATCAGCTTACTTGTGAAATAATTAGGTCCAATTCCCTAGTTTATTGATTAAAGTCAAAAATAAATAATGAACATGAACACTTACTTCAGAATGTGATGATTTGGAGTTTTCAAAATGAGCAAATACCTGGAAATGACAAACAAAAATCTTGATCATTATTTCATCAAGTTCGAAATATTGTGAATGTGTACCGAAAAAAAATTGTACATTATGTCCCCGAAACCTGTGAGTAGAGATAATTACCAACTGGTCAACTAGATAAGAATTCCGGTATTTTGAACCATACTCTAAATTTGAGGGCTTAAGATATTACCCAGTTGTCTAAACAGATGCAGATGGATCGAAGTATTACCCTTAGGCCACAGCCCAATCACGCATAACATAAAATCGAGGTAGTTGGATGTTGATCTTACCACAACGGTTGGCACTTCAGTTGTTAGAGCGATCAATAGGAGCTTCTTGTAGACTTACAGGTGTGACTATGGAGATGTGTTCATGAGTAAAAAGTATAATTATATCTTGAGATCAAGTCGACAGTTGTCCTAAATAGTTTGAAATAACAGGACAGTAAAGAATAGAACGGACTTCAGTAAAAATCATAGCTTGGTAGATGTTTGAGCATACAGAATATGTATGAGGGTTAGTGAATGCTAGCCGAACAGTCTAAGCTAATAAAAGTTGAGTCGGGTTAGAAATTGCAGCTTGAGACTTAAAACTTAATGGAATCAACCAGGGGACTATCGTTTCACTTTGCTCTAACCACTAACACGTATCAAGAGTAAAAGTTCGTGACCGGTGATATGTTAAATTAGTTTAACACCGCAATATACACAGTCAGCTGTCATTCAAACTCAATGTAATTATTAGTCAACGACTAATAAGTAACTAATGGACGGAATTGCTTTCATCAAAATTTGTCTTAATTAACATTGAATGTTGAGTGGCAGTTGGGTGCGAGTTTTACTCCATTCGGGGACTCTCTAGCTGGATATGTGTGGATCCAAGCGATATCTAAATAGACTCTAAACTAGTACAGTTCAATCGAAATCGAAATGTTTGTTTATGGAAAGTGTAAACATAATGAAGTTTCTTTCTCGTAAATAGATAAAAACTGGTTATAAATTATGTAAAACACACACACATGCACAAATAAACATACAAACATAACTTGCCTTTCTAGTAGCAGTGGATATAGCCGAGTCGTTTAAATCTTCACGACTAACCCATCGACCGGAATTTAAACTAGGCGGCCAATCACAAGTAGCAGTAGTGGTATTAGAATTGTTTAAACACTCAGAAGGAATCGTTTTTTGTTGTTGTTGTTGTTCAACTTTCAACTCGAATACAATATACGTCATGTGTATATGGGAGAAAATATGTAGAACCTGAATGGGGAAGAGTTATCACAGTAAATGTGGGTAAATATAAACATAGAAACAAGAAAATTATTAGTTTAGATAAGATTTTATCGAAATATTCCACGTGACATTTATATATGACGAAAAACAGGATAGATTAGTGGAAATTATATGGATTGAAATTAAACCCATTAAGTGAAGAGAGATTAATTAGCTGGAAGACTCTCCCTACAGTTGTATATTAATGAACAAAAATAATGGAATAAGAACTTTTGTCTAAATTTGAACGAATAGTTTCACAATATTTGGGCGCCGAGTTAATGTGAGTGATTAAAGAGGAAGAATGGAAATGTAGTAATTCACATTGATTATAAAGATATCTATCTTTCAATTACTTTTGATTATATCAGGTTAGGTTTGAAGTGGTTTTGCTTAACTTATATAATAACGAATATCGACATGTTGTCCAACTGTTGTTTTCAGTCAACATAGTATGATGATAACTTAGATAAGACGAAGACGAAAAATCCAGCCCCAAATACGGTCGAAGGTGGAGTCTACTCTCCCCTTCAAACGCTCACATATGACTACGCGTATATAGCCACTGTCAGTCTATTTACCCATGTTTGACCTTCTATTTCCAATGTTTAACTATTGATAAGACATTTGTTATTGTATTTTATTATTCTTACTACTATCAGTACACCTATCTTTCTACTACGATTAACTTGTACTTTTATCAATTATGTACGGTGATGTAATCTATTTCATTGTAATTATTGGCCTAAATTGCCTTGATTGGTTTAACATTTTCGTATATTAGAATAAAGCCTCATAACGATCTAGTTGAAAACAATATTGTTCGCTTACATGTGTTGTTCAAATATATTGTAATCCTTTAATGATCAATTCAATTAATATATGATTGATGTACCTTATTTAAGTTGTACTATAATAAGACGAACTAACAAATTCTACTTATTTATATATTATTTTAACACATAGATATCGGTACAATGAGGCACCAAATACATATGCGTCACACAAATCTCATTTGATATGTGTGAGGGCTGTGATACTGCTCGGGTGCCCAAACCGGAGCAGGTGGTTTTCTTAGGGGGCCACTCCCCGAGCCTTCAACCTCAAGGTCTGATCCACAAGGCAGTGGAGCATCGTAAGGAGATGCAGTCCCATGGTAGCCGGTGACCAACAATTGGTTCATACGCCATTTGTTCCCTCAGGATACTGGAGCCCATGTGAACCATTGGTTTGGAACCCGGTTAAAGCGCCGGACATTCGCTTTTCGTCCTCTCAATTTCGTAAACAACACCCCCGCTACGAGAAGGCAGTGAGTAGGACTTCCCTGGAAGAGGCTATATACGCGTGGCCATGTGACAGCATTTCGAGAGGGAGAGAGAACTCTCCCCACTCTCGGCCGTACCAGGGCATTTGGGGGCACAAATTCTAATAGATATCTACAAATGATCATTGCAGTAATCAAACACATTTGTTACCTCAGGTACAACTTCGACTTTATAGATTATTTTTTGAAACTATATGAGAGAAAAAAAAGCAAAACTCTGCCGTAGTAGTAGTAGTAAATGGAACTGGACTCGAACCTGTAGCCCAATAGATTTTGAAGTTTAATTTCCAATTCTAAAACAACTTCACGATACATCTGTATTAGAATTAAATTTAACATTTTAAAGTTTAATGTTATTTTGTCCTAGAGACAAAACAACTCTCTGATTGTTGAAAGTTATTTTTAAACATCAATACACAGTTAACACACACCTAACTTTAAACGAAGTGAATGAAAACATTTTCTCACTTCTAAAAGTTCATTTCCCGACCGTTGTTGCTACCTTGACGTGGAGGTCGGGCTTGCCTATCGTGATGGTCCAATCGAGCTATACTGGCTGGAACAACCGTTCCTCAAGGTCCTACCATGTCAGACAGGTCGGTTGAAGAGCAGTAAGACTAAAAGTAACAAACCCAAGGTCCGAAGGCAAAGTCGTACTGCTGACTATACAGAGTTGTGAAAGCAGTAAGGTGTTTCCTTCAGACAACCAGCATGACAGCGTTGCTGCCTTCCCACAAGGAAGGGTGGGGTTAGAAAAGGTCGACCCTAAAAATGCACACCTTGCCTTATCCCACGGATACCCGTCCTCGGCGGTAAGGTCCCAAAAAGTACGGAGCTAATATAAAAAGTACTCAGAAAAAGGTCGTGTGTGACAGACTTCAAGCAGTTGTTCCTTGGGCACTGCGGTCACGCTCTCAGATACCTTAGAAATATTGCTCGCATCTTCTGGGATCACTGAGTAAGTAATAGTGAGGTTAGATGCAGGGTATTAGGTTATGATGGTAAATCAGTTGATGAGGTTGTTAATCTTCATCGACTGAGATGGTTGGGCCACGTGTTACGTATGCCTGAACACCGATTACCACGTCGTGCAATGCTAACCGGTGTTCGGGATGGTTGGAAGAAAGTAAGGGGTGGCCAAACCAAAACGTGGCATCAGTGCTTGAAGTCACTAACTTCTAGTCTGAGCCATGTTGGTAGATGCAGACTACTTGGTTGGGGTCCGTGTGACAATCGTAACCAATGGTTGGAGACTCTGTGTGACATGGCTCAGAATCGATCACAATGGCGTAGGTGTATACACTCTCTGTCTTCCCTTAAACCAAGAGATTAAAATCACTTCATATCTTTCTTTCTGTACTATATCCTTACATGCAATCTTTCTTTTATATATTACCACCATTGACTTAACCACTCCTATGAATCCGGTGTTCATTTTGTTGTGCTAATGCGGTATGGCAACTTGGACCGATGCATATATGTGCCTGGTCCTACGTTGTAACTGACTGAAAAGTTCATTTACTGGAAATTTACATTTCTCCATTATTTTTACAATCCAAATCTGATCACCTAGTAAAAATAACTTAAATTAAGATCTATTACGAACTATTCATGTCAATAAGTAGGCTGGTGATTCATCGCTTTAAACAACAGTTACAACTAAATTTAAGGGAACTTTTTTAAATCTTTAGATGAAGAAACGCTTTTATAAAATAAAATGAAATGGTTAATATAATGATAGGTTGAATTAAGAGGCAATAAGTTGGAACTTGCGTCAAACGAGAAGATATGAAGAATATCAACAAAGAATTGCTGGTACTATGCATGAATTAAGTGGTTGAAAGTAATCGGCAGGATACGTTAATACTAGATATAGTGTTCATTAGAACTCAAGTTTTAGAATTATGGTGAAATGAATATAATTTCAGACAGGAGAAACGATTATCTACTATCAGTCTGTTTTAAACAACAAGGGATCTAACACGAAAAAATGTATCAGTTCAAGTGATCACATTTTCATGATTATGACACCAATTCCAACAACGTAGTCAGTGTATACACCAACATACTTCAGAGTAACAGTTGACTACTTCATGAATTCATAGTTTGACCACCTCGAGCTTTCTTCCAACCTATTCTTACATCAACCAACGCTATAAATCGGAGGTAGGCAATGATTGAATGCATGTGTAATACTACGAAATTAAAACTCATGATTTCTTAATCACCGTTATATCTTATATTTTACTGTGATTAATATATCTGCAAAAAGCTATAAAATATATCATACCTCTCCAATAGGTTTCACATTTAATTCATTAATTGAAGTTATATTCAGTGAGGAATTCAACGCATTTGTAATTCGATCAATAACTAAAGGAATAAATGATTGTTGAATTTCACTCGTCAATTTGTCATCTTCAATGGTGTAACTTGGAAATTCCCATAAACCAGCCAAAAGACCTGAGAATTCATGCATAAGAATGTTTATTTGTTTAAGATTTCTATTGTTAATATAAGTACACATATTAAATTTGTAAAAAAAACTATGAATCGAATTGTATCTCTAGAGATGATCTCTGTTTATGATGGTTAGAAGAGTTCGATCCTGAAAATAATACACCTCAATTTGTGCACGGATGATTGCCGTCCCCGACGGTAACGCCATGATATTGTAGAGTAAACAAAACAAAACCTAGTCATAAAATGGTCGGGTACCACCCTGGCTCAAGCAGCTATCTCTTAGGCTTTATTGTCACTCCCTAAGGTCATGAAGGCTACCAGTCAGGGGTAACATATATTCACAGGTTTCCAAAATGTGATATAAGATAGCTTTACAGTCAAACCTACTACGTAAGTTGATGCCTTAAGCAATTATTATAATTACTGACCAATCTGAAAAATTTACAACTATCCTAATCACTACATCAAAGTAGCAACTTCAGAGTATATTCAATAAGGTAACGAGAAAATTATAAAAGCTTTTCTTCCATTGCAACAGTTATTAGTTATAAAGATATCGATTGTGGAATACAAGATGCTATATCCTAGCACAAACCAATACGCAACAAGGACGAGAACGTTGACCGGTTGGTTCGGTACTAACAAGACCCGAACAAAGAGCAAGAACACAAAACATGTGATCACTAGTCCAAAATCGTTATGTATATCCTGGAAGTTACTATTCTGTATTATCATTATTATTATTATTTGAACACATAAATATTGGTACAAGGAGGCACCAAATATATATGCGCCACACAAAACAATCGGAATGGGATGAGAAAAAAGAAGGTAAGGAGCGTATAAAAAAAGAACAATAACTGTGGTGTGTGCTGCTTATATTGGCCTAAGTAGTATATGGTGTTAGTCATGAACAGAAGGTCTGGCAGTAGAGAGACAAGAGGATCGAACAGCAAAGAATGGAAATAGGATTCAATTTGTATAAAAATGCAAGAACAATGAAGTGTGAGTCATTTTGAGACAATTGGTGGACATTTTGCAAATTAAGCATTTACCTTACGATTGTTAGATTTTATTAACAAGTTCTGTGACTTTGTGTTAAATACATTCGATTGTCCCCACTGGTGTTCTTGTCCACTACATAACGACCACAGATTAGTGTAAGGTAGTGTAATAATGATAATAATAATAATAATAATAATAATAATAAAGGGGGAAACGGAAAGGTACAATCAGAATTCTTTCAGTTGAGGAAGAAACAACCATTTTTAATGAAGAAAGTAAAAGAAGGTTACAGCAGGATCGCCACTGGCTTCTATTCTGAGCCTTATCCGATAACGTCTCTAACTACTGTGTTGCACCATCTCTAGGACCCCAGCCAGGGAGTCGTGAAGGACCAACACAGGCCAGTCCTTTGCAGATTTCTTTCATACCACGACACCATGTCATACACTGACCACCTCCCCGCTTTTTCCAACCAGTCCCAGAGTCGGCAAATAATGCACGACATGGAATTCTCTGGGACGACATTCGTAGAACATGTCCAAGCCACCGAAGTCGGTGTTTCAAGATGGTGACACCGATTGCATTATCGTCTCTGTGCCCGAACACACGATGCCGAACCTCTGTATTACTAACATGGTGTTGCCACTGGATGTCAGCAATCCTTCGGAGACAACGATGATCAAACACAGAGTCGTCCAACGTCCTCGACTCGGAGAGGCCAGGTTTCACAAGCATAGAGCAGAACTGCTCTCACCGACGCGTTGTAGATCCGACCTTTCACAGACAGACTAACATCACGAAGGGACCGAAGATGGTCCAGATTGGCATAAGCCGCTCTGGCTTTCACTATACGTGCATTGATCTCATCACTCACGCCACCAGCACTACTTATTCCCTTAGTCATCGTTCGGATGTAACACAAGACAATATTGATGAGTTTTAAAAAGGACACATTTTGTAATTGATCAGTAAATTGAGAAATTTAACCTCATCAAGTAAGCTATAAGTGACAGGAAATCATACAAATTCATGCAACTCTGCACAAGTCCCCAAATCAGATCAAATATAAATATAAATACCAGAGTACAAGAAGTAGTCATCGTATCAATAATAGTAGAAAACATTAGGTGTAGACAACATGATTCGAAAAGGAATGAAGAAATTGTGGGATACAAAGTATAAGTATTATAGGTAAAAGAGTGAGTGCATCTACGTCACTGAGATGGATTCTGATCCACGTTAACTAATTGCTACGAATGTCGCGCTGATAGCAACAAGGTGATTTGTACATGCCTGCCTGCCTACCTACCTACCTACACAGGTCAGTTCAACAGTCAGTGACTTGATAAATTTACGTCGCATCTTAGTTTGAGAGCGCCTAACTCACTTCCAACCTCTTACAACAGCAAACACTAACAATAGACTAAGGAATTATATACCAACATACTACAAGAAAGAATTACGTGAGGAATATAGGGAGGGAAAAAAAATTGAATCATTTAACAAATACATACCTGTTTTAGGTCGTTGTAAAAGCAGGTAGTAATTTTTTAGTGCTTCATTCTCTTTTCTCGAAGTATGTGTGATTAGAATAACTGTATTTTGTTTACGAGGTTCACGTTTGCTAAGTTTCACAGGATAATTCATTACTCCAAGACTATATAAGAATAATGATAAATAAATCAGAACACATGTAAACGAACAAAAATCTTTTCAATGACCCTTCAAGAAAGTCAACGATAAACTAGATCTATACAGACATTAGATAGACAAAACACTCATCATAGGTTACGATATCAACAAAAAGAAATCCTAAACCAGCTTGACATGGTGTGTTCGGCAATCACTTTCACTTGAGAGGATGAGTATGAGAATACATTAAATTACCATGGCATTTCATTTGGTAGACAGGACGACAGTTTGTTAGACAGAAGGGTGTATAGAGAGAGCGCTTCTGGGTGTTGAGATACAGACTTCCGTAGCCAGATATCTACCCACTACAAAAGTAATCTGGTTAGATACTTTACAAAAGGGATAAAAAGAAGATCTGTCCAGATGAAGCCATAAGTAAGGACTTGAAGCTTTCAATAACACTCTGATGGAAATGGGCTACTTACCAAGTTTTTTAGAACATATGTAAACAGGAAGAAAAGCTGGAAATATAGACCGCTCGAAGGAAATTTTAGTCTAACTACAGTTCAACGAGAATGTAGATAGTGACGTTTTGTACAGTAGATTAGTGAGTACAGTTAGGATAACAACTAAACTTACGTTAGCATTTCCTAGTTAACCGGTGATGTTCACTCAAACATGGAACAATTTACATGGATTTGCTTTTTTGATATGTATCAAAAAATTTATCTGCTCTTGAGATAGCTATATTAGACGTACTAACGAATGTGTGAACATTTCTTATAATTATTTGGAAAGGATCAAACAAAGACTTTATTTATCACGTTTGGCCATGATCTTGTGGTGATCCAACAGATACTATCGTCATTTCCTAATGAATTTCGATCCCATCTCCTATATATAGAGCTATAAGGATCCGAACCCATAACCCTAGTTCATATGCTCAAAAGAAATTCGTGACACCCTGTCCCTTCCTTGGTCAGATATGACTTCATAAACGACCTAATTAACTTTCCTTTATATCATGTATTTGTTTGTCATTTCTCGCCTCTTCCGGTCTATATCCTTCACTATCTAATTATTTAAACTTCATTGCGAAATTTCAGTGTTTCGTCTTTTTTTTAAGTTTGTTCATCTAAGCTTGACCTACTTTTTAGGTTGAATTAATGATTAGAACTTTTGTTATTTTATTATTATCATTACTATAAGTACTCCTGACTTATTACTATCAATTTGTACCTTTCACTTATGACATATAGTTAAGAAATTGTAGCAATGGTCTTATTAATTCCCTTGATTGGTTTGGTGTTTTCATATATCCATATAAATATCGCTGTATAAATGGAGAGGCTTCGTGAAAGAGACGATCTGACTAAAAACAATGTTATTCGCTTCTATGTTATTCTACATGGATTATCAATCCTGATGAGCGATCTATGCTCCTTCACAAGAGGTAACAGACGTAAGTAATATGGATTATCACCATTTATTTAAACACATAAACACTGATACAGTTGGCAACAAAATATTTATGGCGCAACACAAATTATTGAATTTGTGTACGGTCTGAGCTACTATCTAGGTGCTCAAACAAAAGCAGGTGGTTTTCTTGGGGTGCTACTACTCCATATGTTTTCGACTCAGCGACTTAATACACATGACAGTGATACAATGTTAGAAGATTCGGTCTTATATTAGGCAGTGACCAAGATTAGGTTCCTATGACGTTTATTCCTTTAGGATTCTGTATCACACGTGCACCATAGATTTAGAATCAGGGTTTTCCAACTTTTCTAGGAAAGTCGTCCGTGACCCAGGAATCTGGTTTAAGAGTTGAATGTTCGCTTATGTTTCTTCCAATTTCGGAATCAACACTTGTTCCTCCAGAAGAGAATGAGAAGGACTTTACTGACAGTGGATATATACGCGTCGTCATATGATAGATAGCATTTAAAGGGAAACGTGGACTATTTCGAAGGAAGGATGAGAGGTTGGACAAATCGTTTCTGCACGCAAAGTTCAGGCTTGAGTTCATGGATCGCCGATGCCTTAGAAGTGCATAAAATATTGATTCAGCCCCCCTTCGATCCAATTCCTTTGACTCTGTAGATTACTTTAAAAGAAAAGTCCTTTGAAGCGATGTGTCCACAGTTAATATTAAATGCTCATGTATCGAACTAGTAATTGTTCTGCATTCTCCTTTTAAGAGCTAAGCCGGATAGTGTCCCGAGATGCGTTTGGACAGCGATCGCTTTGTGCGGCCTATGTGACGTGCCCCACATGAGCAAGTAAATTTGTAGATACACATTGATGTGGCCCAAAGCCGAAGTTTATTCTTAACACATCCCCGAATGGTAGGTCGGATGGAGGAAACAATTCGGAGCTTAGCTGCGTAGAATGTTTTATTCAACGATTTTGAAACCCGTTTATTTAAGATTTCAGCAGCCGTGTCTCCTTTAAATTCCATATTCATAAATAGAGTTTTCTTCTCTACTGTCGATGCTTTGTCATGAAGTCTAGGTGCCAAGTTTCTATCGATGAATCTCGGTGGATAACCATTTTTGATGAGGATCTGTCGAAGATAAAATAGTTCCCCATCTATTGTGTCATCGGAACAAATTCGCCTGATCCTTGAGGATAAAGAATGAATTAAGTTCCTTTCTCTACTTAATGGAACCCAACTATGGAAGTTCGTGTATTGTCCATTCCAAGTGGGTTTTCTATGTATCGATCTCTGTAAAAAACCGTCAGGCATTCTTTTTAAATGGATATCAAGAAAATGAAATTCATGGTTTGTCTCTGCTTCTAAGGTAAATTGAATTGATGGGTGACAATTATTGAAAATATTCAAGATTTCGTTGAGGTCCATGTCTTCTTCACAAATAATGAAAGTGTCATCCATATATCTTTTATCTGAATGAAATCTCAATTATTGATCAAAGCATCGAATTTTCCAGATTGGCCATGAAACAATCAGCCAAGAGAGGGCCCAATGGAGAACCCATTGCAACTCCATCTATTTGTTTATAGAAAACATCATTAAATCTAAATTGCACGTTGAGCGTACATCGTAGAATTAGTTCTTTAAAATAATGTTTTGGGATACACATATCAAGATTATTGTTTTCAATATAGTCACATAGAAAACCAATAGTTTCTGTGTGAGGAACATTTGTAATGATGTTTTCTATAAACAAATAGATGGAGTTGCAATGGGTTCTCCATTGGGCCCTCTCTTGGCTGATTGTTTCATGGCCAATCTGGAAAATTCGATGCTTTGATCAATAATTGAGATTTCATTCAGATAAAAGATATATGGATGACACTTTCATTATTTGTGAAGAAGACATGGACCTCAACGAAATCTTGAATATTTTCAATAATTGTCACCCATCAATTCAATTTACCTTAGAAGCAGAGACAAACCATGAATTTCATTTTCTTGATATCCATTTAAAAAGAATGCCTGACGGTTTTTTACAGAGATCGATACATAGAAAACCCACTTGGAATGGACAATACACGAACTTCCATAGTTGGGTTCCATTAAGTAGAGAAAGGAACTTAATTCATTCTTTATCCTCAAGGATCAGGCGAATTTGTTCCGATGACACAATAGATGGGGAACTATTTTATCTTCGACAGATCCTCATCAAAAATGGTTATCCACCGAGATTCATCGATAGAAACTTGGCACCTAGACTTCATGACAAAGCATCGACAGTAGAGAAGAAAACTCTATTTATGAATATGGAATTTAAAGGAGACACGGCTGCTGAAATCTTAAATAAACGGGTTTCAAAATCGTTGAATAAAACATTCTACGCAGCTAAGCTCCGAATTGTTTCCTCCATCAGACCTACCATTCGGGGATGTGTTAAGGATAAACTTCGGCTTTGGGCCACATCAATGTGTATCTACAAATTTACTTGCTCATGTGGGGCACGTCACATAGGCCGCACAAAGCGATCGCTGTCCAAACGCATCTCGGGACACTATCCGGCTTAGCTCTTAAAAGGAGAATGCAGAACAATTACTAGTTCGATACATGAGCATTTAATATTAACTGTGGACACATCGCTTCAAAGGACTTTTCTTTTAAAGTAATCTACAGAGTCAAAGGAATTGGATCGAAGGGGGGCTGAATCAATATTTTATGCACTTCTAAGGCATCGGCGATCCATGAACTCAAGCCTGAACTTTGCGTGCAGAAACGATTTGCCCAACCTCTCATCCTTACTTGACCCTAGTTCCTTTGATGGATATGTTTCTGGGTTTTCTTTTCTCCTTGTTTTTTTGCACTTTTATTTGATTATTATTGAATTTTTTTCAATTACTGTTTTGCATTTTTATTATGACCTTTGTTGTTTGTCGCTTTTCTTCATATCTGTCAATTGGACTATTATTTGACCCATATATTATTTTCTTCCTTACCCCTTGATTAGTACGTAACCTCATTTGTTATTTATTCTTGAATCCATTTTTGTGATGCAGTCTTTTCTATCCTTCTACAGACATATATTTTCCATATAACTATATATACGAATGTACAGCTTAAGTAAATGATTTCGTCAAAAAGAACATTTTTTCGCTGAATTCGCTTTTCATATATATATATAGTAGACTAGATGGGATTCTATAGTGAAACGACGAAGATGTATGATAGATCAATCGCCTTGATTCAGTTTATCCACCAGAAGATCACTATCAACTGGGTGCGTTAAGATAGAGCTATACTTCGTCGCTGGTTAAATTACTTAGTGATTCGCCCTCTAATAACATCATGGGAATTTTGTAAAGATATTGATAAGTCTTCGACGAAACATTACATTATTATTTCTCACACTTCATGTTATCTATATTTATTCTGACTATTGATCATTTAGTTACAATTGACACATAAACTGAGTTAAAGAAACACTACACACAAGACATTTCAACACTGACAACTTTATTCTATTCTGTCGATAATGAGATGGTCGAGAAGATTTATAACTCAGGTGGATGATTTTGATGGAGTTTTATTCTCTGAGCTGTATGGTTTGGTCGTGAAGATTTTATCGTTATTCTGAACGACATCATCAGCACAAACTTCAGGTAGAAGTGAAGTGTTCGAATTTCTCCACACATGGTTCACAGCTGGTTCTGTAGACGTTGATCTTGACTGGTTACTGTTGATCCAATTTATCAACCAATCAGAAAAACTATGGACAAATGTAAGACCAAAACCAACTGACTTATGATCTTAACCATTGAAATTACTACAATCTCCACAAAAACCCATCTGATATTAATGAGATATAACCAAAATAAAGAAGTAATCAATGACAGGTTTAAGGTCAAGATGTAAATTATGCAAATCAAAGCAACAAACAGTAAATATATTACCTTTTTTGATAAACACTACTATTAATACACAAATGACAATCTTCAAGATCAGTTGAAATGTAATCACTTTTGCTTGCATTAGCCTATATAACAAAGCAAAAAGAATGGAAAAATTTTAACTTGAACGAAACAGGATAATATTGTCAACCTACCTGTTTATATGATTCACATAAACCAACTTTATTAAGTGGACATTTCATACAATCAGGGTTTTTCGGTGTACAACAAACTGCACCTAATTCCATTAAAGCTTGATTAAAATCTCCAGGTCGATTAGGATCGACTAGCTTAGTTGCCAAATTCCATAAATATTCCATAGAAGTAGGTAATTGTACAGGAGAACCAATTTGACGTAAACGTGTTAGAACACGAATTACATTTCCATCCAAAACAGGAGTACACTGAAGTGAAAATAATATAAAACACTTGTACATTGGTACTGTTATCGAATTCACTGCTTTTAAAAATAAGAAACGTTAGACTATTGGTTAAAGCAATTAACTATTAACTAATGAACAAATGTATTGGTGGATTCAGCACACCTGCGATAATCAGTAATTGAGGATGACCGGTGAAATAACTCAGGGTCAATTTCAGTAGAATAGATATCAGCCAGTCACAATGAAGAACCTGGTACTTATGTATATCGGTTCAAGTTGTCATACACCGTTAGAACAGAAAAATGAAGTCGTCAGGTCAAATCCCAGAATAGTAGAGGTAGTAACAGTGTCAGTGGTAATAGGAAAGACTAGGCATCGAAGATACCACTCGAAAAAACTACGTAAAATAGAGAAATGAAAACGAAGAATAGTTATGAGGGATTTAGAATCTCAGAATTCGAGAGAAGACAAAAAATGAGTGAAAGTGCTCCATTGCAAACGATTTCGAGAAGTGTCAATCAGTTTCTAAACATTGATTATGATAATCACCCGGACACCAACAAGGTAGTCTATACCTATCAACACGTCTAAGTCCAACTGTCAGTGACTTCATAAACTGACACCATGCTTTGATTTGGTTGCTCCAAGCTTTTCTCCAACATACTTCCACCCCAAACAAAATCACATGTCGACTTAGGCAGTAGTTGGACATAAGTAACACATGTCCCAACCACTTTAGTTGATGATGATTTACTACCTCATCAATCGATTTGCCATCCTTATATGGTAACCTATTCCTATCCCAAGGATTACTTACTCCGTGGTCCCGAAATACACGAGCAATACGTCGAAGACACATATGATGAAATACTAGTAAATTACCAATATATTGCATTCTTAATGGCCAAGTTTCACACCCATCGTTTAGGACAGAATGAACTGTTGAGCAGTAAACATCCTTTGGTTGGAAGATGGGTATCTTGCCTACAACACAAGTGACGCAAGTTCACAAAGGCCAATCGAGCCTTCTGAATCCGAGCCGAAATTTCGTCAAACACCAAACCATCAGGACTGATGAGACTTCCAAGATAAGTGAAACGGTTGACACACTAAACTACTTCGATCTCTACCATTAACTCAGGTGCTGACTCTAGCCAATCCTGAAGTGATATTTCATATTTGGAGGGAGAGAATCTCATGCCAAACATGCTTGGATTGTTGCTTAAGGTAGTCAGAAAACCATGTTTATCGGCGTCTTCACCACACAAAACTATATCATCTGCGTATACCAAGACAACAAGTGAATCTTGTGATAGAAAATCAACCCCTCAGAAGTCAGACAATGAGAATGTTACTTTTAAAAGCTTGTCTAAGACAAAGTCAAATGAAAATGGGGAGAGTGGACAACCCTGATTAACACCACTTGCAGTAAGCAATTCCGATGACAGCCCCCCATAAGTTTGACTCGACCAAAAGTGTTTGAGTAGAGAGCCTGTACAATGTTAGTGTACCTCTTTGGTACGTCTTTCAACAATAGACACTGACACAGAACCTCGTGATCAACAGGTCAAAGAATACAAATATGATTGTACGCCGAAAACTGTGTTCCAGAACCTGATGAAGAGTGAATATACGACCTATGTATCCATATCCACGTCTAGAACCAAACTGGTTCTCTTGGGTTCGATCTTTATGAGCTCAAGTTAAGCATCTGAGTATTATTGAAGCTAATATTTTAGATACTATATTAGCCAAATTGATCCTTTTGTGATTGTCACATGTAGAATTTTGTCCTTTTTTATAAACTGGGACGATCTGCGATCGAGATCAGTTTGATGAGGTTGCATCCAGATCGCGAATTCTGGCTAAGATCTCAGTTAATTTAATTGATGAAACTGAATCACTATACATAAATACTTACCGAGTTGGCCTATCAGGCCCTGACGCGCTCCTTCGCTTTATTTTATCTATAGCCTTTTTAACCTTACAAATAGTTGTCGATTTGCCATTCAGTTTGCATTGACAATTACCTTTTCACACTCTCGAGTCAACGCTTAGCGATTTCTAGACAACTTGGAACAAAACTTCGCAAAGGCAAAAACCAACAACCAAAACAGTTGAATAAAAAACCAAGACGGATCTTGAATCACTAAGTTCGAAAAATGCAATGACAATAGACAGTAAAGATAAAAAAAGCCTCTATGAGAACGATACCTCAATAACAGTCGGAGGACTTACATCAGTTTACCATTCAGCCTGCTTGGAGATGGTGGGTAATTGAAGTGTGGCTGAAGGTTAGTTTAACTGTTCCCTTAAGTGTTCCGATCATCTGTTGTCTTTTGGACTGAAAGTGAATAATGGCCACATCTTTTTCCGAGATAGTTTCACTAACAGGGGGACTTTTTATACTCGTTTCTTTAATAAGTCTGAATATTCGTCCATCATTACCTATCTCTGTTGCTTTCCTCAATTCTTTTGCTTTTTTACCCAGTACCCAGTACGATCATTGAGTAAGCTTGTTATTAACTTCGTTTAAGCTGCCTTCACTCTTCAGTGTTCAGAATCCGCCAGGACAAGTTTCCAAACACCTATCAGTTCGGTAGACGCTAAAAAAAACCACTAATGGCTCCTAACCTTTTGGTTTTAGTTAGTGACAGATGTTACCGTTGTTTTAATATCGTGTCAAGCTACCTCGGGAATGTCACTTAAATGATTGACTAACTGTTGCTCTATTTGTTCCTGAAATACATTTTTGACTTTTTCACACCTAGTAAGATGTTGACAAGTACGTGCTTGTAATTAAGCATGTGCTCCAAAATGAGCGACAGTCTTCTCTAGCGCCTCTCCGATGACGTCTGGTGGCAATATGGGTCTATCGTTATTGGTGGTCTGAGTGACCTGGGAGCATGACCGCAGAACCCAAGAGACAACTGCCTGAGGTCGGTTGCGCACAGCCTTTTTATGAGAAGATTTTGACGTGTTAGCTCCAAACTTTAAAAGGCCTTAAGGCCGGAGATGCAAATCTGTGGGGCTAGATGAGATGTGGCATTTTAAGGGTAAACCTTTTCAAAGTCGTTCCTTGTGTGGCGAAAAAGTAGCATCTGTGAAGAGGATGGTTGTCCGGGGAAAACACTTTACTGTTGTCACAGCCTTCTAAAACTAGAGGTACGAATTAGCCATCGGGCCTTAAGTTACTACTTTTAGCCTTACCGTTCTCCAACCGACATGACTGGGGTGGTAGGACCTAAAGGGACATGTGTTTCAGCCAACACAGCTCAGTTGGGTCACCATGAAAGGTGGGTTCAACCATCACATCAAGGTGGCAGTTATGGTCGGGTTTTTACCTTAACGACATCAACGCCAGGAACTTGATCAGAATCGCCTTCATATTTAAATCTTTCTCCCTATCTCGAACAGATGTATTTACCCTTTGTCTTAAAATGTCTATACTTTTTATCCCGCAAATTTGTTTTTCCTTCTCAATGCGTGTTGTTAGTGACTAATGTCTGTTGTTATTAGTGATACTGTAACTACTGTAATTACGGTATTTGTCATGATGATTTGTAGCGTGAATTTGAACCGATGCTACTTTGCTAACCGCTTGAATGGACTGTAAGTTTGAACCCTATTCACTCTGCTTTCGGAAGCGACGTAGTATACTTAGTCCTTACATGTAAAAGGTGTAGTCCTAAATTGAGTAAGTAAACATTTACTTGATATATGTTACATTATCACATTCCAATTCACTAGTTATAATAAAAATGGTACTAATATAATAGTAACAACGTTGGACTTAATTCAGTGTGTAAAACATTACCTGATTAAACGCAATACTTGCAATTGCTCCAGCTGTATAACGTCCAACACCAGGTATCGAATGCTTTAAAACCTCGGCAGATTGAGGGAAAATACTATTAAATTCATTGACAATCTACAAAATGAGTCCGATTTTAAAAAATTAACCTTTTTCGCTCCTTTATGTAGTAGGCGAGCTCTGGAATAATAACCTAATCCAGACCATAGAGAATTGACATCCTACAATACAATTATAGCTCTAGGTAGGTGACCAATTAATATACATACGTCTAACGAAGCCGAGGCTAGTTGATCAACACTAGGCCATTTCTGTAATGATAGATATATGATTTAAAAAACGGATCAAACTATCAAACAAACTTTCATCCATCGATCATAATAATCAATAACTGTTTTTACTTGAGTCTGTTGAAGCATAACTTCCGATACCCAGACTGAACACATACAAAAAATATGAAACAAAAAATCTAGAGAATGATTAAACATACCAGCGTAACCGCGTAAATTGGGATCCAGATTCAAGGCCTATATAATAAAATAGTTTGAAATATAGATAACAACTAAAATTCATACCATTCGACGCCACGGCAAATCACGTTTGGATCTGTCATACCAAAGTAAAAGAGATTCACGTAATTTCTCGATTTGATTTGATGTGAACGAATGAATAGAACTAGAGAATTATTTAATTTAAAATTATGAACAGTTAAACATACCACATAATCGGGCTTGAACGTTGTAAGAATTGGAATACCTATTAGCTGGGGGGGGGAAACGCATGAACAAAATAAATTATTGGAGAATTCGGTTTAGTAAATATTTATCAACTTGATAAGATATAAACTGTAAAATTAGAATTAGGTTCCAAATAAAATTTACTTACAAATCTAACATCAAATTGCAACAATTATAATATACGAATCAGACTAACAATTGTCCTAGCTGTATTCATGATGTGTTTGACATTGTAGAGTAATGACTAACAACTGCTGGATTCCAGAGATTTCGATTCACTCTAATTACTTCGCTCTGAGAAAATCAGTAATGTTATTAGCATTATCAGTATGAGCCCATAAACCTGCAAATTGTTGGATTTAATCAATGCACTTGTAAACTACATGATATTAATTTCTCAAACTTACGAGAAACACAAACCTAGACACTTCGAATGATGATCGAGAATTAGCAATACTAAAACCATTGACCAGTAAATGTTTTATGAGGCTAAAGATGCTTCATATTCAAAGTTATACAGTGAAGTAATATCCTTCGTGGAAATATTAGTTATCATTGTTTCTATTTAACATTATCATTGATCACAGTCAAGTAGCAGACAGTTATCGGAGTATTTGAACTTCTCAATAAGCTTCAGAAAAAGTCAATGATGGCTAATAATGCTTCGACTGATAATTTTTAGTCGTTTCTCGATTTAATCTTGTACTAGTCAGTACAGCACGTTGATATAAGTGGTAGCTGGGGGTAACTTACATATATCCTAACCATTTCAATTGGTAGAAGTCTGAAATCTCACCAACCGTTTTTGTACTCAACATGTATATACTTTCACTTAGTCTAGCCGTATATATTTCATACAAACCACTCCCGAAACAACTCCGCCTGTAGCTCTAACAGGGTTACTGCCGGTCCCAAGCCCGGATAAAGGAGGAGGGTTGGGCATGGGGTTAGCGTCCCCATCCCGTAGAAAACTAACTCGCTAAAAAAACGCTTACCAGAAAAAATAATCCAAACCATTTAAACTCTGCCCTGGGAGTTAGAAGGTCTTCAGTTAGAAGAATTATGACGCTTCATGGTGAAAGCCGAGTTCCTTCGGAAGCCACGAGGCCGATGCCCCTTCTAACAACTAGAGCAAAAATTTTTATAGGTACATGGAACGTTCGAACAATGTGGGAAACCGGGAAGACCAGTCAAATAGCGATGGAAATGAGGAGATACAACTTAGCAGTACTGGGAATCAGCGAAACCCACTGGACCCAAGCTGGACAGAAAAGGCTAGCTACGGGAGAGATGCTGCTATACTCCGGTCACGAAGAGGAAAATGCTCCACACACTCAGGGAGTCGCTCTTATGCTGTCCAAAGTAGCACGAAATGCACTTGTAGGATGGGAGTCTCACGGATCCAGAATCATCAAAGCATCATTCAAAACAAAGAAGGAGGGGATCTTAATGAATATTATCCAATGTTATGCACCCACCAATGATAGCAACGACGACATTAAAGATCAGTTCTACGAGCGGCTGCAGTCAATCATTGAGAAATGCCGAAGAAAGGACCTAACTATTCTGATGGGAGATCTAAATGCCAAAGTCGGAATAGACAACACTGGATATGGAGATATTATGGGACGACATGGACTGGGAGAAAGAAACGAAAATGGAGAAAGATTTGCAAGTTTGTGTGCATTCAACAAATTAGTCATAGGAGGCACAATATTTCCACACAAACGTATACACAAGGCTACATGGATCTCACCGGACCACGCTACAGAGAACCAGATAGATCATATTTGCATCAATAAAATGTTCCGAAGGACAATGGAAGATGTGAGAATCAGGAGAGGAACTGACATGGCTTCAGATCACCACCTAGTTGTGGCCAATTTAAAATTGAAGCTTAATAAGAACATGACAAACAACACTACAAAGGTTCAATGCAGCCTTCCTTCGAGATACTGACAAACTCAATGAATTCAAGATAGCTCTCAACAACAGGTTCCAAGCCTTACAAGATCTACTGAATGAAGAAGAAACTACTATGGAGGACAACTGGAAAGGCATCAAGGAAGCATTAACTTCAACGTGTCAAGAGGTTCTGGGCCTAAAGAAACACCATCATAAGGAATGGATCTCTATAGAAACACTGGACAAGATCAAAGAAAGGAAGAACAAGAAGGCAGCAATTAACAACAGCCGAACACGAACAGAGAAAGTCCAAGCACAAGCTGAATACATAGAAGCAAACAAACAAGTGAAGAGGAGCATTAGAGCCGACAAGCACAAATACGTGGAAGAACTAGCAACGACGGCAGAAAAAGCTGCTAGAGAAGGAAATATGAAACAGCTTCACGATACAACGAAGAAACTATCAGGGAAATACAGTAAACCAGAGAGGCCGGTCAAAGACAAAGAAGGCAAGCCAATCACCGAAGTTCAACAACAGTGTAACAGATGGGTAGAATACTTCGAGGAACTCCTGAATAGGCCGGCTCCAATGAATCCACCGGACATCGAAGCAGCACACATAGATCTTCCTATAGATGTCAACCCACCAACGACGGAAGAAATTAGAATGGCCGTCAGACAAATCAAGAACGGGAAAGCAGCAGGACCCGACAACATACCAGCTGAAGCACTGAAATCAGACATCGAAGCAACCACAAGCATGCTATACCTTCTATTCAAAAAGATTTGGGAGGAGGAACAAGTGCCAATGGACTGGAAAGAAGGACACCTCGTCAAGATTCCAAAGAAAGGAGATCTGAGCAAATGTGAAAACTACAGAGGCATTACACTACTGTCAATACCAGGGAAAGTCTTCAACAGAGTGTTGCTGAACCGGATGAAGGATGCAGTAGACGCCCAACTTCGAGATCAACAAGCTGGATTCCGTAAAGATCGGTCGTGCACAGACCAAATTGCAACACTACGGATCATCGTCGAACAATCAGTGGAGTGGAACTCATCACTATACATCAACTTCATTGATTATGAAAAGGCATTCGACAGTGTAGATAGGAGGACATTATGGAAACTTCTTCGACACTACGGAGTTCCTGAGAAGATTGTCAACATTATCCGGAACTCATACGACGGACTACAGTGCAAAGTAGTGCATGGAGGACAGCTGACAGATGCATTCCAAGTAAGGACTGGAGTCAGACAAGGCTGTTTACTCTCTCCCTTCCTCTTTCTTCTGGTGGTCGACTGGATTATGAAGACCTCGACATCTGAAGGAAAACACGGAATACAATGGACAGCTCAGAATCAATTAGACGATTTGGACTTCGCAGACGACCTAGCCCTCCTATCACGTACACACGAACAGATGCAGATGAAGACAGCCAGTGTAGCAGCAGTCTCTGCATCAGTAGGCCTCAGCATACACAAAGGGAAAACCAAGGTCCTCAAATTCAAGGCGGAGAACAGCAATCCAATCACTCTTGATGGCGAAACTCTGGAAGATGTAGAGTCCTTCACATACCTGGGAAGCATCATCGATGAACAAGGAGGTTCAGATGCAGACGTAAAGGCGAGGATCGGCAAAGCAAGGGTCGCATTCCTACAATTGAAGAACATATGGAACTCAAAACAACTTTCAACCAATATCAAAGTGAGAATCTTTAATACGAACGTCAAGGCAGTTCTACTGTATGGAGCTGAAACTTGGAGAACTACAACAACCACAATCAAGAAAGTACAAGTATTTATAAATAGCTGCCTACGCAAGATACTCAACATCCATTGGCCGGATACCATCAGCAATAGCCTTCTGTGGGAGAGAACAAACCAACTTCCAGCTGAAGAAGAAATTAGGAAAAGACGATGGAAATGGATAGGACATACATTACGCAAATCGTCAAACTGCATCACGAGGCAAGCCCTAACTTGGAACCCTGAAGGGAAGCGGAAAAGAGGAAGGCCAAAGAACACATTGCATCGGATAATAGAAGCAGATATGAAAAGGATGAATTACAACAGGAAGGAGCTGGAAAGGATTGCCCAGGACAGGGTTGGATGGAGAATGCTGGTGAGTGGCCTATGCTCCTTCACGAGGAGTAACAGGCGTAAGTAAGTAAGTACTCCCGAAACGTTTTTGGTATAAGACATATTTAATAGCTTTATACTACTATGAAAAAGTGTGTTTACAGACGAGACGTATTAGATTCAAAAATTATTTGATACTCCTTAGTCCCAATTACTTCTGCCACAAGTTTATAAACGTCACAAACCAACTACAGTAACTTCTTATGAAAAGTCTATATCGTAATTCGTCGTATTCCTAACTATGGTTCCATAAGTCGTCTCAACTTTTAGAAACTTTTTTGGCCAAGTTTAGTATTTTTAAACTGTTATATTCTTAAACAACCACCATGTTAACCTGACCTGTATATGAGTTGCACTATACCTCTATGTATTTTAAATTTAACAATCATTTGAATCGCCTTTAACGTTTTTCACTAAACCCATCATAGCCGTCATTGCTATATGTATTTGGGTTTATGAATCGGTGTATCATTTGCATAAAAATATGAAGATAGTTTACATAATAAAGCCACCGAATTTAGTTACTATCATACTGTACTAGTATAATAACTAAACTATCAGGTAGTTGTTGGTCACACAACTAATTTACCTAGTACATTATGCTCAACCTAATATCATTATTAATTAACAACTGGTTTAACAATTCACAGCTACTGCTCAGAAGACAATAATGGTTGGACAGAACCAAACACACTTATTAGACACTTGTGTGTGAGCCACACGCTTCGGCTGCGCTCCAGGGGTATCGTCCGCCGATGGTGGTTGCGAGCACTTGAAGGTCAAACTGTCGCAAGATGATTGGTGCATCAATCAACAATTCGTGAATTTTTTCATAAGCGGTCAAATCAAGACATTGTTAGATTTGAATTGAGTTCAGCCGCACCATGTCTGATAACGTCCATTCTTCAAGTAACGAAGACGATGCCATCTTGATGATGCATGATGTAGGACGAATCTTCAATGATTCAAATGGTTCAAATGGTTGTGGACGGAATAGAAGAAGCTTTCGCTTAACAGGCTTCCGTGTCTAGTAGCAGGGGATCACCAAATCCTCCAGGCAGGAACCTAGATATGTTAACAATAAAAAAGGAAAAGAAATTGGTAAATCATAATGTGATGCTGTCCTTGGTCCTTAAGAATAGGTCAAGTTGCCTCTTGAAGGACTCCTGAGAAGTCGCTTGGACTAGCTCGGCCGGCAGCGAATTCCAGCTTTTGACAACTCTTAAGGAGTAGAAGTTGTCTACATTCCGTCTTGCTATGTTGTGTTTCCAGTTTCTGGGTGTTACCCCTTAGATTATTATTCGAACTAAGCTTAAGTAGGTGTTTAAGAGGATGTCCAGAAGTGTTAAGAATACTATAAGCCATTAGTAAATCGCCTCTAAGACGCCTATATTCTAGTGGGTAAAGGTCTAGTGAACGGAGGCGTTCTTCGTAAGGCTTAGATTTGAGTCCTCGAACTGATTTCGTGGCTCGCCGTTGGATACGCTCCAAAGTGACCTTGTCCTTATGGAGTGAGGGGGGGAGTACTATGTTTCCGTACTCTAAATGGGGACGGATGAAACTATTGAAGATTGTATGGAAAGTTCGTCCGTCAAACTGTCCAAAAATGCGCCTCAACGTTACCAGTGCAAGGTTTGCTCGGAAGGCATTTTTGTCACAGTTAGCGTAAGACTTTAAGTCATGGGGCACCAGGACTCCTAAATCTTTTTCGACTTGGGATACTACTAGAGAGGAGTTTCCTAAGTTGTAACTGTAGTTTGCGACATGTCGCAGATGGACTACTTTACACTTTGAAGTGTTAAAGGTAAGTCCGTTGTCGTCTGCCCAACTTTGAAGTCGAGTCAGATCCTCCTGAAGTGCCTGTGTATCGTCTTGGTTGCGTATCTCTCTCCAAAGTTTCACGTGGTCGGCAAAAAGTAGTAAGTCTGACGTTACCTGTTGAGGAAGATCATTTATGTAGATCAAGAAGAGAAGAGGCTCTAGTACTGAGCCCTGGGGGACCCCACTAGGACATTCCATAGCCTGAGATAAAGTGAAATTAACCCTAACCTTAAAGTGTCGATTTTTTAGGTATGAAGTAAGCCAATCGATTAGAGGTGGTTTGATACCTAGTCGTTTGAGCTTGTTGATAAGACACAAGTGGTTAACCTTATCAAAAGCTTTTGAGAAATCAAGGTAAATGACATCAACCTTTCCCTTGCAATCGAGGATGCTTGTCCATCTGTCCACCGCAGTCAGCAGGTTGGTTATACAAGAGTAACCCTTCCTGAAACCATGCTGTTGGGGTGAGAAGAAATTTAAGGACAGTAGATAGTCATTTAAACCGTCGCATATCAGGGACTCCATGAGTTTTGAAGGTAATGACAGAAGAGCCACCGGCCGATAACTTGAAGGTTCATTGCGTCGACCACCTTTGAAAATTGGTGTGATGTGAGCCAACTTCCAGTTTTCCGGTAATTTGCCTCGGCTAAGCGAGTGTGAAAACATCACGCTAAGCGGCGTTGCCAGGATTGAGGCTGCCTCCTCAGTATGGCAGGATGAACCATATCCGGGCCAGGAGAAGTGTCAAGTCTTAAGTGCTGCAATTTCCGGAACACCAAGTCAGCGCTTAGGTCCACTTCAGAAAGTCCTGTGGAGTTGGAGATGAGACTGTCGTCAATAAAGTTGATGTCAGCCGGTTGAAATGTTTGAGAGTAATGGGCCGCCAGAAGGTTAGCGGCGTCGCCATCGTTGTTGGCCGGGCCGTTAAGACCTAGCAGTTGAGAAACTCCTGTTTTGGCTTGACGAAGAGAGGCTGCATAACGGAATAGGCTTCTAGGGTTAGAGGCGAATTTGTCCATAAGCTTTGTTTGGTACTGAAGCCTGTCTTCTCTTATAGCCTTCGTGCATGTGTTCCTGATATGTTTGTATTGCCTATACGCTCCATCGTTATTAGTTCGTTTGTATTCCGCCCAACAGTGCCGTTTGCGGCTTAGGAGGCGAAGGGTACGGTTCTTGATTACTGTAGGTGGCTTGAAGCTTTTGGGAACCGTTTGAGGAACTGAATGGTCTGTAGCACATAAGAGCGTGTGCAGTAAGAAGTCCCAATAACCATCCACATCGATTTGAGGGTGAACATCCCAAACCACCTGTTGTAGATAGTCATGTAGAGCTGGCACATTCAGCCGTTTAAAATTCCAACGCAAATTATTGTTGGGATACCTTAGCTTAGTTTTGATGACAAAACTGAAGGCTATGACGGCATGATCGCTTTTTCCCAGAGGAGCCAGGATTGAGAGGTTGTCGACTAGGAATTCTTCGTTAGTGAATACACAGTCTAAGCGCGATGGTGTCTGACTGTTTCTCCAACGAGTTGCCGACCTCACATTTTCATATAAGCCCAAGTCATCGATGAGGTTGAAGAACCGAGCTTCAATTGAGTTGTCGCCTCCAGTGTACGTGTGTTCCGCGAAGTTGACTCTAGGGAGATTAAAGTCCCCTAGAATCAGGATGTGTGTGAAACCGAGACGGATAGAGCGGGATAGTCCTTCCAGCATACGACTATCGTACTCGGTGTCGGCAGTTGGCTTCCTGTAAATGACTCCGACTAGACACCTGGAAGTACTAGACAATCTTACAGAGCACCATATGGATTCCTCAAGATTGTTAAACTCGAGGTTGTGAACCTGGTGCACCTCCAAGCAAGAGCTTATGTATATGGCTACTCCGCCCCCAATTCCTGTTTTTCTGTCGTTGCGGAACAAAGTCATCCCAGGCAATGCTAACTCTTGGTCCGAGAACTGAGAAGATATCCATGTTTCAGATATTCCTATCAGATGGGCCTTATCAGCGTTGCTTAGTTCACGTAGTTCATCCAGTTTGTTTGGTAGACTCGCGGCGTTCATATATAAGCAGTTTATGCTTTCAATTTGGAACGCGTGAGCTTCGTCCTGTTTTTCTGTATGAACCTTATGTGAATGGACAGGTAGCCCACCTATGTGAGGTTTGCCGAGGTGGTAGGCCCTGTCCTTTACACGTTTTTTTTATCGTTTAGACAGTCCACAAGTGGAATGGTCAGCTCCAACTTGTCTTTGTTCTTGGTCCTAGCTTCGTATGGCCTATCCGGGTGCATGTGGATTCCAGGTGGCAATCGACGTCTATTAGCACGAAATGCTTCCAGAACTGCAGCCGCCATGTGGGAAGATGGGAAGGTTATCTTCATTAGACGGGGTCTAAGATCACCGTCCTTCTTGGCTAGTCTCGTCACATGCTGAGTCAATATGTGTTTGAGCCTCAAGGACTGTTTGATGAATTTCCATTCCCTGATGTCAGAATGTGATTGAGTAGGGTCTGCATTTTCCGGTATACCTTGGACAATTATGTTTCTTCCGCGGAAAAACTTCTCACGAGATTCTTTAGGGACGTTTCGTATGATACTGCGCTCAGAGTACGGTATGTCGGGCAGTATTCTTACGTTACCATCTGATTTCAGCAAGTGGCTTGCTAGCAAGACGTCCTCTACGTCGGTAGCAGCCTTAAGTGTTACTCGGAGAAGCCTTGGGTGATTTAGATGCTTAGAATCCTTTCCTCGAGTGAGCCGGGTGACCGTCAAAGGCTCTATTCTAGGAAGTTCGAGCTTCTTGTTCAATTCACCCCAGAGCATCCTGTCGTTTTTGTCCTGCAGACTGAGAGGAAGATCAGGCTTGTCAACGAGGTTCATGATGATGAGAGAATCGTCACGAACTGTTGTTAATTTACCAGGTTTCACGATGGGTTCAGGTTTAGTAACTTGTTGTTTGGAGGTCAGTGTGCGTTTATGAATCATGGGCTCTTTATTGAATATTGATATTATGTTATCTCGAAGACTTACAAGTTGAGACAATTTCGAGACCTGTGTAGTGACTCACATTTATCACGAGAACCCGACTGGCTTAATAAAAACAATTATTATAACCAACTGTACCAGTGTTTGTTTTAACGTGCTTTTGTTTGACTGTGCTAATGACAGCTATTTTGTGCTTCCATTCATATAGACACACTTTGATTGTAACTTCGCGCGAATTCGGTTACGTTCTGTAACCAAGCTTCTATCCTGGCACGATCTCGGTATCCTTTCGATGCCACGAGATCGCCAGCGAATATATCTCGATTTGGTCCATTAACTGTCTTCTGATATTTGGCTTCTCGGGGATTTTATGGATTTATTTGGTTACGTTCGACCTTCACCTTCTGATTAACTTGGCACGTGTTTCTTGGTAGCGGTGTTCATAGTTGATCTCAACTCGACACCACGCTACACCTGTTTGAAAGAAGTACATAAGGTAATATGACTTCTGTGGTTAATAATTACTTTTTTAGTATACGCATACTAAGTATGTTATATCAGTATGCAAAAAACAGTGATGGTCCAACTCTGAAGTACTTTTTCGTGAGATATGTCTGTACATATGGACGCAAACGCAGTTCGGCAGAGTCAGATGCTTGCGTTCAGGATGTAGATGATGATAGTAATCATCATTCTTCTGAAGAGCGTACAACTTTTATCTCGCCAACACAACCTAGACAAAGGAGACGACGTCGGTCATCTACGTATGCCTTACTTCAAACGGATTTATCCTTCAGGTCGAAATATTGCCATTGTTAATCTGGATTTTCGGTCCGGGCAGTAAATGGTGAGCTGAAAGTCACCTCTATTAAAACCGTGCACAACCATCCTTGCACAGAAGGATATATTTCTGTCAATGCGTCGAGACGACAGTTGACGTCAAGTGAACGCTTATATTTAAGAACGTTTCTAACTCGTAGCTTACGGCATCTGGTTTCTTGGACGTTCCATAAACAGCTTACCAAGGACGATATCGCCAAAATGCGTTAGCAGTTGTACCCAGGTTGTTGAAGTCACATTGTAATTAATTGAGTTTAGACACTAAATATACCAATGACATTTTGCAGCTCGTTCAAGCAAACACTGAAGTAAAAGTACTCAATGAACATGGGAACATATCTATGATTTTGCCTCAGCCGCAGGGAGCTCGTAGCTTTTTACCACGCGTTCCCAGAGGTAATATGTAATGACTCGACTTATCAGACCAAGAACTTATTCTTATATCGTAACGGCAGGGAAAGTGTACTGTGCAGTCTTATGTGGTTGTGAGGCAGGGATGTTGTTTCGCGTTATTGTGTAATAATTACCAATTTGACACACACGCGATTAGTCATACAGACCATCAAATACTGCAACCTTGAACATGGTGTACTATACTACTAGTTCGAATTTCGACCTGTCACGACAGATAAGCATTGCCGTCATTAAAAAACTGATGCGTTATAAATGACAACGTTTATTAAAGTTTAAATCCAGCACAAATGATCCATTATTAAATAACTTCCAATTCTTAAGAATTGTTCCCGTCAGGTGTGTGAACACTTGTGAAGCCAGCTGGAAATAAGATAGACAGAAAATAGTTATTGTGGTATAAATGTTTACCAGAAACTAGTAAAAAAACAGGAACCGGTACTGAATTACAGATCGAAAGTGCATTTAGCACATCCTTTCTTTGGACAGTCAATTACGCTTATTTGCTTTATCTCTTGCGTTGCTTAGGAAAGCCTTGGTCGCAACATACATGGCCTGTATTATTTGATTATTTGGACAGGTTGTATAAGTAATTGTCATTTACGCCATCAGCACGTAAGCTAGACAGGCCTTGGTTGATTTTCGAAGATCACCACATACGAACTCAAACAATCTGGTCACCTGAGATCAAGATATCTTGATTATCAAACCGTGCTTTTCGATTCTTTCTTGTAACCGCTTTATAATAGTGCTTATTTCTGCTATTAGGTATATTTGCAAGGACACAGATAGCCCAAACATTGGAACTATGTTAGCTTAGCCTCTGCTAAAGTTTTCACATATATATACCTCTTCCGCGTGACTATGATTTATTTCCTGTAATATAATGATTTGGTGGCTTATATATCTAACTGTAGAAGATGATATTAACATCTTGGTGTGTGTTATAATCATCTATAGCATATACATTATACTTACAACCCTCAGGTCAGCTAACATTTTCACTACTAAACTATTTCTGCCGTGAAAATCGAACAAAACAGTGAAAATCGGCCAAAATTGTGATACAGAAGGGAAAAATGACAAATCTTGTCATGGTATCGTTACTTGTAGTGCAGTTTTGGTAGCCTTGACGACAATACGATTTTTATGACGATATATGCTTGAATCATGTTATTTCATATAAACATAAATGATTTGTCTGCCCTCAGTGTATAGTCAAGTAGAAATAATTGCTAGTCTGTGATGCAAATTAAAAAAAACTATTATAACAGCACCTGATTCATGAATTTTCAAGGACTTCGCGATACCATGTGACGAACAATGTTAAAACCCCTTTTCACCTAATTGTGAAAACGGAAAATGAACTTTCATATTGATTTTAAATTTTGGCTGTGCAAATAGTAGAAATGAAAACGTAGCGCAAAAAAGTGTCGCGATACCCTTGGAGCGTTGTCTGATACTATTAAGTTATTCAAACTGAAGGTCGCGAGACGGAGTTTGATTAGAGGACTTGGCGACTGGAAGTTAAAAGCCTTGACATAAGGTTTGAGATGTACACCTGGTTTTAAAAGAACAGTAACCAGTAGAAACCGACAATACAGTCGAAAGCGAGCCAATTATGATTGCGTTGCCATAGGCTCATATATGACAGATGACTTGTAGTGGCGTTGGACAATAGCCACACAATCCACAAAGCTGTGAACACGAGACTACTCAGAAAATAGATATTCAATATTTAACTCGGGGAAATACCTAACAATGGAGAAGGCGCGGAGAATGAATTGAATGAATTGGAGTTGATCTAGTGGCATGGCTCGGCCATGCAGGCGTGGTCTCGGCTGAATATTACCTTATATCTTTTATTCATATTAAATATATTGTTCTTTCTCCAGCCTAAGCTTGTTCTTCATCATGTATTGGTAGTTGTTACGATACGGTGAGTTGGTGTAGTCGATGGTGTGACTTCCACGTAAGATCTTATAGATTAGGCAGTTATATCATGACAAATCTACAAATTTAGGATTAGGTCTATTGTTAGAGCAGTACTAATATCATAGTAGACCACAATTCTACATTGGTGAGCCCGACGTGAACCGACGTTCCTACGGAAGTCGATTCTAGGGGGAAGCTAATGTAACAGCTCAGGTTGGTTGGTTAAGAGTTGACCCCAAACAACCAAGCGTATGCCAAAACAGTATTGTTCAAGTATTCACTCACTTCCTTATTTTTTATAAGCGTTATATTCCCTATTATCTTATATTGAATGTTGAGAGCCTTTGTTTGTCTGAACAGATAATCCCACGCTCCACTGTGACTGCGCGAAGATCGAAATAAAGACCTGTTCACTACTTCTCTGGTTTCTTCTATCAATCGCACGAAGGTTACCTTAAGGCACGAAAGACTCAATTCATACGTTTTGATGTATGTCGGAGCGTTCATCTTGTTGTGCTAATGAAATATGGCAACTTGGACCGATGCATTATGTGCTTGGTCCTACGTTGTAGCCGACTGGGTACGATATTCTTAAGACGGAAAACAGCCGCCCAAAATAAATCGCCCATAACGAAATAGTGAGTAGTTACTAATTATAGAACACCATATAAGTTATTCTACCAATGATTCAAAGACCTCATGATCTAACATGGGGTAAGTTTATTCATATACTAATGAGTGACGTGCAAAAAATTGCCCCCAAACGCCATAGTATGGACGAGGGTGGAGAGTTTGCTCTCCCCTCAAATGCTCTCATATGACTATTTCTATATCGTCACTGTCAGTACAGCCGTACCCATTCTCTTCTAGAGGAACAAGTGTTGATTCCGAAATTGGAAGAAATATAAGCGAACCTTCATCTCTTAAACCAGATTGCTGGGTACAGACGACCCTCCTAGAAAAGTTAGAAAACCCTGATTCCAAATCTATGGTGCACATGTCATACAGGACCCTAAGGGGATAAACGTCATATGAACCTAATCTCGGCCACTGGTTGATATAAGACCGAATCTTCTAACATTGTATCACTGTCATGTGTATTAGGTGGCTGAGTCAAAAACATATGGAGTAGTAGCACCATAAGAAAACCACCTGCTTTGGTATGAACACCTGAATAGTAACCCACGATAGCACAAACCAAAGACTTTATAATAGTAATAATATATATATATATTTCTGCATGCGCAGGTATACGCCATTTTTACAGGCATGATCTATAAATTACAACATTTGTTGGTTCACAAAATGCTTCACAACCTTTTAAGTTTATAGTTGTTATAAAGTATACCCGTAGAACGCTTGCTGTAAACTGTGACCTTGAGAGGACGCGTACGTCAAGTTTGTTCCAGACGTCAGAAGTTTCACAGCTGTGCCTTCAAAGCAAATTTAGTAACTTGGTGCCTGCGAAATTATTCCCACTTCTAATCGCATTAAGACATATCAAATTCACAATCATTTGAAAACAATCGTTCTAATTTCTTTTATACAATGTCAGTTGTATAACACCCCATTTATCCTCACGTTATGTATTCTTGCATTTTCGAACTCATACAGCATGTCGCTTAAGATGGAAACTCAGTTCTAACAAAACGACCTCAAGTCAGTGAATGTGTTTAACGCGACCGTGGTTGCCACTCCAACGAATGTTGATGAAAGGGTACAGGTCGAGAGCAAGAGTCGAGATAAGACTATTGAAGAAAATCCAACCCCCAAAAAAGAAGTCGAGAACTTAAAGACTGGTCACAGTGACAGGTCAGTTGTCTTTTATAGAATCAAGGAGAATGGAAGCTCAGAACCTGAAACTCGTTTTGAGCATGACATGGGGTTGATAAAACAGCTACTAAATCAGCTCATGCCTAAGGGTATCTCCGGAGTCACCTTGCTAAAGGCGTAAAGTCTAGGTAGTCAAGCGGACTTAAAACCTAACCAAACCAGGCTGCTTAAAGTAGTATTCAAATCATCGAATGAGCGGGACTTAATTTTACAAAATGGATATAAATTAAATGATTCAGGAGTTTTTATCCGTACGAGCCTGCCGCTCTCGGAACGTGTAAAAGGACGAGAAGCCCAAAAAACTAACACTTAGGTTAAATGCTGTCAAAAAGAACCAAAAAACGGTAAATTTTCGGCCTGTGAGGCCTCGACAGAGAATGATGCTGAAGCCACTCTGGGTACAGCACGAAGCCATTTAAATAGGCTTCGGATCCGTTACACAAATACCCAAAGCTTGCTCGATAAGCGGTCGGTATTAGGCGTACAGATTGGCTCTACCGAGCCAGATATAATCACAGTCACAGAAGCGTGGCTGACAGCCTGTAGATAGTATGGAATTTGATTTTGAAGGTTTTACGTTGGTATTAGTCGAGAAAATTTAGAAGCGTAAAGGAGGGCGGACAGCTCTATCCATTAAGATTACTATCCCACTTACCATAGTCGACAGTGTATCCCATGAGAGTGGAACGTGTGAACTGGCTAGTTGCCGCTTGAAATGCAAGGGAAAAGAGCTGCCGATCGGTTTGGTCTACCGCAGTAAAAGCTATGAGGTAAATGAGGTCTTGCTAGACAGTCTTAATACTTGTTTACGAAGTGGTCGATGTCTCATCCTGGGAGACTTTAATGCACCCATGGTAGACTTGAAAAATTTGAGAACTGGATTGTCAAAATATTCCTTTGAGCAGGAACTAGTCGATGCAGTTATCACATATGCCCTAGTGCAACATATGGAAGAAGCGACTAGATACTATCCGGACTCTGAATCATCCTTACCAGATCTTATATTGACCCATTATAAAGATGACGTCATGAACCTTGATCACACGCCACCTCTTGGTAAAAGTGATAATGCAGTTCTAACCTTTGATTTCCATATAGTTGTCAAAAACGAGCACGCGTCAGTCCAACCCAGACCTAACTTCTGGAAAGCAAATATACAAGATAGTATACACTCAGCATCGTCGGTAGATTGAACAGAGCCAGAGTCCGCAATTGAAACAGTTTGGGATGTATTTCGAAATTTATATTTAAAAGTTACTGCAACCCACATCCCTAGGACCACACCAAAGGGTCCGAGAGACTCATCACCGTGGTTCAGTAGGGAGGAACTGACCACTTAGATCTCCTAGGACACATTATTGATGCTCAAGACATCTGACTTCTAAGAAACAAAGTGGCCGCTATTCTGGATTATCCAGAACCGACCACAATTAAGCGACTACGCACGTTTAACGGTCTCGTAAGTTTCTAAAGACGGTTCATACCAAACTGCACGTCCCTTATGACACCTCTAACTGATTAACTTCGTGGACTTGCGGAATCCATCCAAATATCATCTAAACATAAATCTTTATGGCTTCTTTCTCTGGAATTATCATCGATTCATGAAAGTGTAATCTGTTGTTCATTCACCAATCTTTGGATCGTTACGTTTAACGTGAGTTAGATATAACTTTTACGTCATTTGACCAAAGTGATTTACACGCATATTCAAACAAAAATGGCAATTATTAAAAGCTCGAACGATACGCTAAAACAATTCACAGAAATACTCAAATGGAAACCTTTTTTGTTTGTGTATTAGGAGTTTTATTGGCTTTGTGGTAAAATAATCACCAATATAATTGTAAGTCTACGTCATGTTCGAGAAGTAGTTCTCAATTTTTTACAGTTCATTTTTAACGGACATGACATAAATACCATTTCTTTGTAACAAAGACCTGTTTTCTTCTGCTCAGAAAATCAACTTGAGATGTGAATGGTTTCTGGACGTAAAATTTACAATCTGATATCTCTTCGAGAAATCCGCTCTTCTATTCAGATTTTTGGTTCAGATTCGAATTTGTGTAGTAAGGACAGAAGACATACAGCCTCTGTTAGTACTTTTCTAGTAAGCTTTTGAGAGTATCTTGTTTTCTCTTGAATGATTCAACAAGAAGGGTGGAAACACTTCTTCGTGTAAGAGATTCCAAGAACTGATGATTCAGTGTGAAAATCAGAATGCTATGAGCACTTTTTGTGTACTTGGCTTTCCTAATCGCCTGCTATGTCTTCTGATTTGTACATATATGGATAAATATCAGGATCATAGCTCACCGTTATCCCAAGATCATTGCGAGACCAAACTAAGGACACCAACTCTTCCCCTATGCGGCAACTATTTGCTTTTGTATATCTAATGTGTTTATAGACACGTTTGACTGCGTTGATAGGCATCAGCCAGTTTTAGACCAGCCAGTCAAAACGTCTAAGTTCGCTTGAAGTGCACATGCATCCTTGTCTCTTGTTATTCCTCGCCAGAATTCTGCATTAGGGTATAGTAGCAGAGAGGACTCAACAATACTTGAGGGTTCGTTTACATACAATATGAAAAGCAAAATAAGCAGGACAGAGCCTTGTTGAACTGCACTAAGCACTGATTTCCACATTGAGCACTTGAAATTTACTCGTACTTCCTGCCAGCGACCTACCAAGAAATCGCTAATCCACTTAAGTAGAGGTACGTTAGTGCCTGGATTTTCCATTTAAAAGAGTAGTCTATTTTTTGGCACCTCATCAAATTCTCTGCTGATGTCTAAGTAAATAAAACTCAATGATTTTCCATTACCTGACCTCCCGGTCTAAAACCTTGTTGTGTGGCGTCAAGTCGCGGTTGACTGTGATCACCACTACAGGAAGACTACGTGTCAGCTAACCGATAAGATCCCCCGTAAGTAAAATATCAGAAGGCAGTTGGTGGCCGTAGTCGAGATGTATTTGTCGGCGATCTCGTGGTATCGAAAGAATACCGAGATCGCGCCATGTTACAAGTGTGGTTACTGAGCGTAACCGAATTCGTGCAAGGTCACAATCAACGGAAGAATGTATGTATTTTGGTACAGTTAAACAAACTACTACAGTGAAACAATCCGTGGTACAATTGGTTATAATAATAATTGTTTCCATTAAACCAATCGCGTTCTTTTGATAAAAGTAGGTCACTACAACTTTTTGCCATAAGTTTTATTGTGCAGTATACTCCCTACCTGAAGTGATTTTGTTCGTCATTTAACAAGTTGTTGGCTTTCACGACTGTCATTATGACCTTTTTGTTTATTCTTTGTAGTACTTGATTCATAAAAGTCATGAGGTTGATAGGTTTGTAGTTTGATGGGAGTTGTCTTGATCCATGCCCTAGGTAGCCCACCTTGTCCAAGTGACTATCGTAATCAATAAAGGATCAAGGTAGTTCTCATAATTCGCACATTAGTACCTATTGAGGAAAATGATATGCGCCATTTAGACTTAATCAATGCTAGGGATCACTGGGTTTTGTAGATTTGCTTGGAAGTGATAGGTTTGAAGTGCATAGTTGAAGCGCCTGGTTTAGATCTCAGGGTCACCAGATTTCCTATGGACAATAGTCCTCACACTGAAGGTCGCGTGCGCAACAAGAGCGTTAGCGGCGAAAAGTATATGGTTGTTTGGGACAATTGTAAGGTCTGTATCTGTAAATTGTATCTATATGCCGAGTAAGGTGTTTTGTTTTTGAACGTAATCTCTGCGGTTCATGGAATCAGAATAAAAATCTGTTTCCTTTTTTTCTGCTCTGTTGTTTTTGTAGTAACAAACATTTGTCATCGCACTGCCACCTTAATATTGGTGTACTGTTCGACGAGAGTTAGGTTTCACTGGTGTAACAGAATTTCATACTGTTCCCCAGTCTCCTGATTTTGGGGAATTTTATAGTCTTTTCCAAATCCATACGAAAACCCGTAGTTTCCATCAAAGTTTGGGGAAGGTATTGGGAAGAACACAAAATGTACCCAAAAAGCTTTTGAGTTTCTTCAGGCCTGAAAAGATTTAGGGTTTTGTGTGCTATTTCCCCAAAACGTTCTACTGTAGTTTTCGCCAAGTTTACCCAAAACTTACAAAATTTTCGTAAAAGTCGAGAAATAAAGTTTCCAGTGTCAGAATGCAAAAATGGGCAACTTTCATATTTGCTTGGTGTATTGTAATTCATTTTCGTGCCATTCGGTATATTTTTGGAGTACAAAATTTATCTACAATGGGGTAAGCATTATTCGGCCTTCACTCTGGAATCCTTTACGTGAAAGTAGCGAAATTATTGCTTGCCCTATTGTATCCCACTGATGTATAAGGCTGCATGTATATTTATTGTTGTGTCTATTCTCCAGTACTTAGAATTTTCGCGGTTTACGGACAGGTAGTTAATAACAATTATCAGGGCTTTAAATAAATCTAGAACAAATCTTGATGCAGAATAATATGAATTCATTGTATTTCGTGGTTTCTCGTCAGCTGCTTGCAACCAAATATATAGTTATCGTTGATAACCTTTGTCATTCCAATCCTTTACATTCACTCATGTCAATTGTTCCATACTATTTCTTATCTCTATGTAAAATTCTAATACGTATTTGGTTGTAAGCAGCTGACGAGAAACCATGAAATGTGATGAATTCGTATTATACTGCATCAATATTTGTTCTGGCTTTAATTACATTCATAAAGGGAACTGATTGCATGAAATATCGGGTTTTATCAGTAGAGATTGAGATCATACAAACCGGATATGAAACTAGAGAATTACTTACGTGGAAGCTAAATTATAGTATTGCTAGTGGTTCTGGCCTTTGTGACCTATGTATGCACCTTATGAACTACAGTCATTCACTAAATTGTAGTAATGAACTGTTAGACAAATGATAAAAGTATACTATCCATAGTTATCAAGACAGTCATCCGAGATCTAAAAAAGCTATAGACAGCCACTCCAAAGTGAAAGTAATTAAGTGTAACGTTATTCTCTCCTTCAGTACTTAGAACTTGCGTTTTTAAGAGGTTAATTTACTGCACAAATAGATATTTAATTATAAAGAGCAAGAAAATATGTTTTCAGTATGTGGCTCAGAGTGCTGAGTATAAGTTTATTTATTTGTTTTCATTGAAATGGTTAGACCGACTGACAAACTTGATCACAGCTATTACCATAATATGTTTATTTGATTGTTACGAAAACTATCAACATGATGATATTTCCTTTAAAAAGCTTGGACCAGATTGCCAGGCGAAACGTTAGATTTACTTCAAATTCTTCCGCTGAGATTTTACAAATACATCCTTCCTCTTTAATATCAACATGATTGTTTACTGAAGTCTTACCTTTCTAAGCAAGTCAGATAGATGAACAGAAGCAATCGATTTAAGGTGAAGGAGCGAATTCTTACTGCCGACTGTGCAAAATTTAATCAGTTCTGAAGATAAAAAGAAGGGTTAGTTAATGTCAACCACGAAAATGCTCTTCAAAGATAGTTTACATGGACAGGTTAATAGCGTCAGGTCACAAACATTTTTGAAACAGTAGTGCAAACAATGCATAGGTCACATTTTGGAGAACTGAGTGGAATGAAAAATATGTTGGATAAACTGATTTTCACTATTTAAAGTGGCTGGGACGTGAATTACGTATGGCAAGCCACTGCTTTTTTCTATGCCCAATGCTAACTGGATTGAAAGTAGGTTAAAAAAGGCCAGGGCCTTTCAAACCAGATCATCTCATAAGTTCATGTAGTGTTTGATTGGTAGTGTGAGAACTGACTATTCATGTTACTATTCGGATGTAAAATGTGGCAACTTAAACTGATACACATCTGCACTAGGTCTTACAGTAATGACCGTTGAATACTGTAAACAGTAGGCTTTTAAACTGGAAACGGCAGTTTACATGTATTCGTAATGTTTATGTAGTTAATGGTCAACAGTTTCGTTATTTGGCATCTCATCCCTATCCTCGAATAGTTTCCTGGTTGAATTGTGATTATTCTGCCTGCAGCGCGCTACACACTTGTATCAACATATATAGTTTTTGTTTATGTTTAAGATACTACTAATTCACATTAATACTAGTCACAGTCATAGGTACTGCCAACATAAAACCTGGCACAAATCTACACTAGTCAAACTTGATGATCAGTTGCAGAAGTTACTGTCCAAAGTTCTGTCTGCTTTTTCCATCAAGATTCATAATAGTAAATAGAAAACTAACTCGTTCACTAGGTACTTGGATATGAGACACACTTCGAGTGTGAGGACTAATAATTCTACGCGACTATCCAAGCCGAAGTGGCGTGGGTTGTAAATCCATTACTTAGTGGCTGGATGTCGAACGCTAAAAGCATTGAGCCACCACTCTGCTTTTAGTAGTACACTAAAGACATAGGTTTCTCGTTTTACTGCACTAAGCCATATTGGTAGCTTCAAACTACCTGGTTAATATTCGTGTGATAACCATAATCAGTTGTTGGAGACTTTGGGTGACATAAATTAGAAGTAGTTACAACAGATGTATTGACTCTTGTTCGTCCTTCAACTATTAGATTCCAATATTTCTTCATACGTACTGTTTCACTTCGTCTTTTTGTGCTATGTTTTTAGTGTTCAGTCTTTCTCATTATTATTACCACTACCGCACCATTAAATTTCGGTTGGTATTCATCTTGTTGATTTTATCTCGTGCTATTCTTGGTACAGCAACACATTTTCCTACCAGGCTTTAAGTCATTTATGGCTGTTATTGTAATTCATTTGATAATGAAGGTTTATTTACTCACCTTTGAGACACATGATTCTTATGGGACTTGTAACACCACTTAACCTTACAAACCGTAAAGTAGATGGAACAGAGTATTAACCCACGACCTACTGATTGAGGTCTACGTTGATCAGGATTAACGCTGCTAATCCCTAAAATTAAGCAATTGATCAAGAAAACAATGCTCTTGTAGATAAGCTTTCAGTCTTCAATTTTCATCTTACTGGCTTGTATTACTATAGAGGATTTTCAGAATAGTACAAAGCAGTCATGTAGGAATACACGGGTTTGTCAAAATATGTATACTAATACCAAAAGGCGAATGGAGTTTAGCCATCATATATTCGGTTACATAGTTTGTTATAAGCCACTGATGTATGCACAGACCAACAATAGTTTCTTAGTTCTCAAAAATCGTTAAATTAAAACAGGACTTAAATGTTCAGTGTCTAAACTGTCAAAACAAGTCATAAGTATTAAGTATGTCTATGATTTTTCTGATGAGTCTGTAGTAAAATGCTCTACCAATAATCAATGTAACCGTTGTAACTGAACTAAATGCTAATTCTTTGATAAGTTTAAGTCTTACTGGAAAGAATGTTAACATATATGACTGAGATGCAATCACAGTCAATTGATGAACTCTATACAGAAATAAAACTGTCTTCATTAGTTATTGCTATTTCAATTATATTGTCATTCTTTAATTAAAGCAGTTAAATATTCCGCTTTTTTAATATCTTTATTCATTTTCAGGGTACTGAATCACCAGCTACTTTTGTGCATGTCGAAGAATTATGTAAGTTTAGTACGCATATATATATATATATATATATATATATATATATATATATATGATATGATATGAACTGGCTGATGGCAATTAATAAATAACTGTGAATGTAGGTTTGCCACTGATCAATAAGCTACATATGTAATTTTAAGGGAACCGATGCTTTTCATGGGATTTGAACATGTAAAAACAGTTATTATTTAACTTTTCACCTCGTAATCAGCTTATTTGTTACTATAAAGTGATCGATTAGTTCAGACGTTTGTTATATCTTGGATCAAATAAGAATTTGTTGTTCCTGTTATAACGTACACCTTTCTCTGTTGTTCGAAATATATTAACGCGATAGTAATCTGAACTTTAGTACTATTCCCTCAATCTTCTTGACCTAGTTAGACTCCGATTATTGAAAAGATGAAATTGATCTGTGAAGCATAAATAACATAAACAACTTCAAAAGAAAATTTACCGCTTAATACATTCCAGATCTAAGTGAATAATTAGTTATCAGAATACAGTAATATCACGTACAGGAATAAATGGTAACAGGATTAATCAAAGTACAATGAAATGTTAACTGAGCAGTTATCATATTAAATTAACTGATAATTTTACTTTTAATCGATATCTATCAACGATTTTCGTCTGTCTGGGATAATGATACTACTATTAGATTGCCTATACTGTATGAAATAATAATCAGGATTCGAACCAGAAGTCTATCAATTGGAAGTTAACTGCTTCAGCCGTTCAATTATCCATCAGAATTCCTTGTCACTTTCATCATCTTTCACGCTCACTTTTTTTGTTATTGCTTAACTGAACGTCCTGCTGTTGTTCTTATTTTTCTCCCAATGTTAATGCTCTTATGCGTTTTCTTCTCTCTGATTTTCAGCTGATCCTGATAAAGCTTATAAAATATTTTTAAAAAATCACACTTGTTATGATCTAATTCCATTGAGTGCCAAATTAGTCGTGTTCGATGTCACATTGAATGTAAGTGTGATTAACTATGCATATATTCATTCATTTTTCGTTCACCATCATCATCATTAATGATTATTTCTCTCCTCTCTTTACATAGGTAAAGAAAGCATTTTTCGCTTTAGTTTACAATGGTGTACGTGTAGCTATATTGTGGGATTCCACTGAACAGAAACATATTGGCATGTTGACTATTACGGATTTCATACGCATATTACATCGGTACTATCGTTCACCAGATCAACCAATGACTGAATTAGAAAAGCATCAAATTAAAACATGGAGAGGTAATTGTTTATTTTAGATAAAGAGAGTTTTAGAAAGATTATTTTGATTTGTAAGTGGTAGTCGTCATATTCTTACATTGTTTCCTCAAAACCTGTAGACTCTAGGTTCAGCCCGTGATAGTTCATGTGTATACCCTTAATGTTGGTGGTAGTATTGTGTTTCATGAGCTGGATAGCTATAACTTGAATATAACAGCATAATCAGGGCTATCTGAGAGTCTGAAGTAAACACTTATGCTTTCTATGTGAAATTCAGATTTACGTCCTATAAAACCATTTGTTCCGTAAAAAACTTAAGGGGAGGGGAGGGAGCAGCATTTACGAATCTGGATAAGATTCATTTGCAGTTTCTTCATAAAGGTTGATCACCTCATTAGACTTTATAGGTTTGATATTAACTTAATTTTTAAGTGTGAATGGCTTATGCAAAAAGGGAAAACTAAAAGCTACCAAATCAGTTCATGACATATTCGTCCACGAAATGTTTGACTGTCGACCTTGGTCTAGATCGCCGACGTACCATATCAGGACAGCGTGATGAAATTATCGAGATGAAAGTCAAAGTTTTAGAAGTAACAATAGTATCAGCGCTTGTGAAAGAAAAGATAAGTGATAAACGACATAATACGCGAAGAAATATTTTAAAGGAAACTTTAAAATCAAAGATCTAATATAAGAGTGGATGCATCTGTCTCATCAGTACCGATTCTAAACGGTATCGCCCTGTTGGTGAATGGATTCAAACACTGTCATACAACAACACGTAATGGTTAATTTAAACTTAAAAATTTATAAGTTCTCATACTCTAACCGATTTGATATTAATTGTATGTTAGAAACCTCTATGTAATTAAGTTTGTTTAGTCAAACCATCTATCTACAATTATTATATGGGGATTTAATATGTCACTACTTGACGTAGTTTTTGGTGTCCATAATGTTTAACAATTCCTCATAGATTAACGTATCACACTTTCCATAATTATTTGCACGTGTAATTATGTGATCGAGTGAATGAATCCTATCAATATCAACTACAAGGTATTTCGGTTTGGAAGATGTTTACCATTTCAATGAATATTATTTGGAAAGATGTTTTCCCATTGCAATCAAACGACTTTAATATGAAACAATGGCAAATAATTTAAAATTTTGGGTTTGTAAGTCAGTAGAGTTCATTTGAAATTGGACTAACATGATCTTAGTAGCCATCGGAAATCGTGGAACTTTAAACAGCTGGTTTGTCCTACTACAGGGCTCTTTAGAAATGAGTTTCTAGGATCCTTCCGGTTTTACGACGAACTCTTTATCTTTAGACAGTCAGATTCCAACTCAAAAGTCCATGGTCTTATTCTTGATGGTCGAACAGTGGTTTCAAGTTGCTAAAGAGTTTCATATTAAAGTAAAGTCATTGTCCAACGCTCCCTGGATTTGATTGATTCCACAGTCTAGGTTTGAAATGGTCAACGGGAAACTCTTAATTGGCAAAACTCTATCACAACTAAGGACTAAACAGATATAACATTCATTGATACTTGGTGATCGTTTCTGCTGACTCTAGGGAAATAATAAATTTGAACAAATTCTGTCCAAAAATGGTTATAATCTGATCATTTTTGACAAGGTAAAACTAATAGTAATTCAACTTAGTGTATCCATCAAACTGGTTCTGTTATATCTTGCGACCGCCAATTAGGGAGCAGTAAATTATCGATCGGACCAAGGATGCGTAAAACACGTACGAGCAGCTTAGAGTTCTGACTGGCCCTGCTTTCCGCCTAGCCCAGTCAGTTTAGTTCAGAACACCAATCTCAGCCTCTGCAATATGAATCCTTATATTTCAAACATACTGAGTTGATATACCAATCAAACAGACCACAACGTAGCATAAAATAGGAAATAACATTTATACAAGATATAGCCAAATGTGGCTGTGAATGTGTGAGGCAGTGGACTAATAGACAGGGCATAAATCAATAATGGTAAAACGTATAATAATGGCTCATAGGTCAAAATGAAGCTCAGAATAAGAGGGACATGAATATTCATAGTTTAGTTATTTAACAATTATGGGATAAAAATATACGTTTAGTATTGGTCCATAAAAAGGATCCCAAAAGTTACCATTCATTATGTTTATCAAGACCTAACAGGTTCTTATACTAATCTGTTTATAGTGACTACTTGTGATATTACTTGTTAGTGTAGAAAATTCTAGATGAATTTTTGAGTCTATCACCTTTCATACAAAATGTTCATTTCTATAGATTTTTTTAAAGTTGTTTATGTAAGATAAAACAATGTAAATCTGATAACCTTGATAATAATTGAATACTGTCTGATGAATTATTTATTTTTCATCTTTGTTTTCACCATTATTTGACCTTAAATTTCATTGAATTAATAAACTTGGACAAAGTGACCTTGTCTAGTTTGACATTGTCATCAATATCATTTGGTGTATCTTACTGAACTTATCTCTGGCGCATGTATAACATTTTGTGAATGAAAATGTATTTAATATACCAATAGAGATATATACAATAGGGGATCGGATCAAGCTGCCCGACTTTGTAATATCACAGACAAAGCCACTGTTAACCACTATCCATCATTGCTTACAAATAGCTTGTGAATTAAGGTAATATCAAGGCATACGCACAGTATGCACATATGCCAATAACAGACTGATCAATTGCAGTCTTAAACCTCAATGGGAAGATACAAGCCAAACAATACCAATTGAATTCAAATTCACCCCATTGCACAAGCATGTGGCTATCAGGACTCAGTAGCTGAGTGGATAACGCGATAGCGTTAGAAGCCAATGGTACTGGGTTCGAGTCCCAGAGTGCACATCAACTCTTTGAGATGCAGATACATCCAGCTGACGAGTCCCAAATAGGACAAAACGCGCGTCCTGGATTCCACTGCTAGCCACTATCCATCATTGCTTACAAAAACTAACAAAGATTCTGAGATATTAAAGTGAATAGTCAATCAGAGATATTCAATTTATAACTTAAGACATATGTATTACTTCAAGTTGTCGTACCACATGAACATAACAAGATGAAATTTTACAAGATAAATATCAAGGTGGAAGAAGTGTAGTATCAGTGATATGAAAAAAAATCAAAAAATAAGGGAATATGATTCGAAATGGGAGAATTAATTAGTTAAAAAGTATAAGACAATACAGAGACTCCTGATTCAGTAAAAAAATGTGAAACAAATGCATCTAAGCCATTGATATTAATTTTGAACCATTGTCTCGTAAGATATCCATCTACTGACCACAATGGTATGGGGCCACAGCCAACCAGGTTACAACTTAAATATCTCAGACTATCAGTCAATGATTTCATAAATGAAGTGGATATATGTCGAAAATTGAAAACCAATGGGTGATGGAATATTATTTTACTTCAAATCCTTCGATCATTTATTTTCATCATACAGAGGGCTATGTCTGTAGACAGTTTACAGTTCTTTGCACAGTTACATGAACTTGACAAGAATCGCAAATGAGTTCGAACAGTAAAAGTATTAGTATCATTGTTAGTGAAAAAAACTAAACACAGAAAATGGTTTAAAATGGGTGCGTAAATTCACGCTGCATAAATTATGAAGTAATATTGAATAGTCAAGATTTAGTAGAAGATAAAAAGTGATTACATCATGATTGGTGCACTGATTCCGGTCTACATAGTTTGGATCTATAAATATGGTTCAAAAAATCAGTCAATGGTTCAACAAATTTATATCACTGTAATTTAATCATCCCTTGCCTATTGTCCCACCTACACTTACTTCAGTCACCACTGCATATATAGGTTGATTGTAGTTGAGCCTAGGTAATACTTGTGTTAGCCACCACGATTGATAAAAATAAATGTATATAGTCAAGTTATATTGTAGCCAGTAATGAAATCTAGGACGTGGATTTAATCTTACTGAAGATCGTTAGCCAGATCTATCTTCATCCTAGTGTTGGTGTTAGTGGGTATCTAAACCCATTAGCTCAGTGGAAACTAGTTGGCATTTGAAGCGAACTTCACTGGTTTTAAGTCCTACTGTAAGCTTCAATATTGAGATACATCTACATCTACATGAAAAGTTCAAGATAGAATTAAGTGCGCATCATGGATCCTACCAGTAGCCACAATCCATCTCAGTTCTACTAGGTTAGGTAAGCTTCAAAGATTAAATACTATCAAAGGACGTCTGATTATGTTGGAAATTTTTCTGCTATGACCTCATACACTGGCTTTCATTTATATTTAGCTTGACACCACAAAGTGGTTAGTGCCTGAATCGGTTCACGTTTATTAACGGAATTTTTACTGACTAATGGGGTAGTTTCAATTCTTGAAATATTCTGATATCTGCGAGATATTATTTTGCTGTACAGTGTGACACCAATTCTTCATCCCTAAAACTAAAGGATATACAATGGGTAGCGCTACTATGGCTCATTTGATAAATTATTTATGGGAGAAACACAGAATCTCGCTCTGAGAATGCAAAGCAAAATATTCTATTAGATTCCTAACCTGTATTGACCAAGAGAATTGGATTTTACATTTCGAACCACCATCGATTTGTCCCCTTGGATAAAAAAAGATTGGAAGTGGTCAGTTGGTGTAGAGCATATTTATAGTTATCAAATATTGAGATCTCACACTAATAGCATTAATTTACTTACTATAAATCATCTTCAGACTTCAACTAGAGAATCTTCACGGGACAATAAGTACTGGGGAAATCTTTCGTTCTAGTTTTCGATTTCTCAGTAATTTCGTACTCACTAGTGATTTAATACGAGAATTCGTACGAGATACTATGAATAACTGAATTCAACCAAGTTAAAGATGAAAATTTATCACTGACAGCAATGGATGAATGGTATCATAGAGACTAAATGAAATATCCTTATTCTCATTATGTTCAAATTTTTGTGAATCACTTAACAACAGTAAACTTTCTTGATTTGACAACCATTATCATCTCAATAGTTTTTCAAATTAATCTGATTTTGAAATAGATATTTAAAAAGTTACGGAAATTCACTTGTTTGTTTTGAACAAAATGCAGACATATTACACCACTTTCCCTTCACATCGCCTACTTCGGTCTGAGCACTCGGGAAATATCACAGTTCATACACAAATCAAATGACTTGTTTGACACTTGTGTATTCGGTATCCCCTTTTTTACCAATATTTTTATGTGTTCAAAGAAATATATAATATACTTCACATCACCGACGAAGTTTGTTTATTTTTGCCGGTTAATGAAATGAATAATTACTGATTGGTGTAAATTTATGATTTAAAAAAAAAGTTTTTCATTGTATATATTAGTCAGTCAGTCAGTCGGCTACAACGTAGGACCAGGCATCGGTCCAAGTTGCCATACCTCATCAGCACAACAAGATGAACAGGGTAAACAGTGTTCAAGCATACGCGACACGTGGCCCAACCATCTCAGTAGATGAAGATTCACAACCTCATCGACTGGCTTGCCATCATTCCTTAATACCTTGAGTCTAACCTCACTATTACTTACCTGGTGATCCCAGCAGACGCCAGCAATATTTCTAAGGCATCTGTGGTCAAATACCAGTAGCTTACAAGTATCTTCTACTCTTAATGACTACGTTTCTCAGCCGTAAAGTAGAACAGAACGAACTGCCACGCAGTATACTCGTCGCTTAATTGATAGACGGATATCTCGACTTCGCCACATTTAGTGACGTAAGTTGGCAAAAGCCAAGCGAGCTTTTTGAATCCGTGCTGTATATATATAGACATGAAAAATAAATTTACTGTAATTTTTATATTCGTTACCTTTTTCTCTGATGTAAATTCATAAGATTAAAGTTTCAATGTTGAATTGGGTCATTTAATTCACTATTTATATTCTATATGTTTGTTTTTTCTTTGTTTGCAAGTGAAAAGTTAACCTTAATCTGTAAAATTAATCATTAAAATTTTGTTCCATATTATTCTGTATATAAGTTAATCTACTTATATGTATATAATATGGATAACAATCCAAGTCACTTGTCATTCAGTCATAAGCAATGTAAGACCTGATACATATGTGCATCAGTTCACATTGTCACAACTTATCAGTATAGCAAGATGAAATGATTAAAACAAATGCTGGTGGAATAAATAAGGAGCTCACTTCTATATAAAGCGTTAATAATATTGTGCAAAACGATAATGACAGCTCGGCAATTAAACTGTCTAACTTAGAGAACTGAACAATGCTAAAAGCATTGACCTGAGATACAAATCTTCTTCTTCATTTCAGTATTAATGGTAGTGGTAATTATTACACATAGACAAAATAATTTGGAAAAAAACGAATAAATTTGCAGAAGAAGAAAAGTATTAAGTAATTTTAAGACTAAACATATAAGGAAGGTAAAAGAATGACTGTGTATGCTCGTTAGAATAGATTCTGAGCCATATCGACCATTGGTTACAATCTATGCACGGATCACTGTTCGATACTCTCCACCTATCATCAAGTTTCAGTCCACCACTCAATAATTTTATGGTTCGATCATAGGCCTTGGTTTGGTTACCTCTAAGTTTTTTCAACCTATTCATACTCCAGCAAACAAGTCACTTATGCCAGTGGGATATTAGTTATTATTATTATTATTATTATTATTATTATTATTTCATCACTTACCGGTTAATGAAATGAATAATAACCCGATTCAAGTTCGTGAACTTGACTTCAAGCCACACTCCTATTGTGAGAGTTAATGATATTGCCTAGCTGCTGAAACCGAAGTAAATAAAGTGGGACTCAAACTTTTAACTTATTAGCTGAAATTCACCTGCCCTAACCATTAAACTGTCAACTATAATAGAGAATCAGTGTTCATTTAAAAATATATTGACTATTATTTAGTAGAAGTTCTTGTACTTCAATTGCGTTTTGTTCTTGTTACCTAAATGAACTGTGTATATAGACTAGTTGATCAATTCGCAAACTGAACTTCAAATTGTAAAACCAAAGAAAACCATTCTAGGTTCCATAAAAGAAACACACGTTATTTAATGAAGAAATCACACTATACTAAAATTAATTCACAGCATAGTGTTTAATTAATCTAAATAGTATTGAAATAAAGCATAGTAACAAATAGTAAAATGGATTACATAACTATTCAATAAAAGAAAATTATTTATTTGTTTATGATCAATATTGTTTTGTTTCATCTTTTTTACACTGTAACCTTGAAATGGTTTTCTGCATTTTGTGTAATATAGATTCCTTTGGTCTGAATGATAATGTATATAATCAATGATGAAAAGTTCATTTTGTATGGTCTACGTATATGAAAAAGCAAATGTATAAATATCCACATTAGTTTAGGATCAAACTTTATTAAATGATCACATAGAGATTGCCCCCAAATGCCCTGGTATGGCCGAGAGTGGGGTGGGCCCGCCCTCCCTCTCGAAACGCTCTCACATGGCCACGTGTATACAGCCTCTGCTAGGGAAGTCCTTTTCACTGCCTTCTCATGGCATTACTGTTGTTTGCGAAAATGAGAGGACGAAAAGCGAATGTCCGGCGCTTTAACCAAATTCCAAAACAATGGTGCACATGGGCTCCAGTATCCTGAAGGAGCAAATGGTGTATGAACCAATCGTTGGTCACTGGCTACCATGGGACTGCATCTCCTCACGATGCTCCATTGCCTTGTGGATCAGACCTTTAGGTCCAAGGCTCGGGGTGTGGCCCCCTAAGCAAACCACGTGGTTCGGTTTGGGCACCTGGACAGTATCCCAGTCCTCACACATATCAAATGATTTATGTGGCGCATACCTATTTGTTGCCTCCTTGTACCAATGTTTATGTGTTTAAATAAATAAAATAAATAAACATAGAGATTTATTTATTGAAGTGAATTAATCGATGACATACCTTAGCTTCCGATTAACATCATAGGACAAGTCAGGATTCTAATATATATGACCTTATGAATAAATAAAAACCAAACATTTACTGAAGTTTCGAGACGAGGTCATATTCTTTAAACCTGTTATTTTCTTTTATTGTCTATTATTTCCTTAGAGCGACAACACTACACTTGACTTTTCTCAAATCAGAACAATAGTTGAGAGCGAACAATCTACATTATAATACATAAAACAAGAAAGATACAACGTTAAAACATTAAAGTTTATTCAAAATCAACATAAAACTGTTCTAGCACTTGACTTTGTCCATTAGCACCGATTGGTTGAACATGGATTAATTCGTTTACTCCAATTTGAATTTGATAAGATTATTCAATAGTCAATACTCTGTCCTGTTAACTTACCATAGAAATACCTAATTACATTTATTTGGAAATACTATTTAAGCATTTTAAGCAAAGATGGATATTGGCTAGCAGTGGGATCCAGGACGCGCGTTTCGTCCTATCCGGGACTCGTCAGCTGAATGTATCTGTATCGTAGAGTTGATGTTCATTCCACTTCTAGCCACTATGCATCTTTGCTTAAAAAGCTCGTGAATTAAGGCCATATCGAGGCAATCCTCACAAGAGACTGATCAATTGCAGTCCTAAATAACAATGGGAAGATACAAGTAAAATAACACCAAGTGAATTTATCATTTAAGCAGTTTAACCATTCAATTACTAACCACTGGATGATAGTTGATTTGTGCAACTTGGTACTATCGTATTTGCTTTCATACAAAAAATATGTGGCACATAGTTAAATACATAAATAAGCACCTGGTTACTGAGTTAGTTTTCAAAGATATGAATAATTAAGGATTTATACACATAAAACGTCCATTTTGTTCGCTATTTGTCTTATTGTTATCATCATTATTCGGATTTCAAACTTCAGAAAACTTTTCTTTTATCGTGTACAAAGTTTTCAACATTGTCTTATCTGTACTCTTTCGAAAGGTTCATATAACTTTTGAGGATGGCAAATCAATTGATGAAGTAATGAAACTTCATCAGTTGAGATGGCTGGGACATGTGTTACGTATGCACAACCCAACCACTGACTGCCTCGACGTGCGATATTTTATAGTGTAGGAGTAGGTTGGAAGAAAGCTAGGGGCGGCCAGACCAAAACATGGTACAAATCCATGAGGTCACTGACAAGTGGACTGAGTCATGTTGGTAGATGTAGACTACCTGGTTGGGATCCGTGAGACGATAGCAACCGATGGTTAGAGACCTTGAATGACATGACTGAAAATCGTTTGGAATGGTGCAGGTGCATCCATCCTTTGTGTTCTCCCAAATTCTAATCTTCTGAATTCTTCATGTCCTTTATTTTCTTTCTGAGTTTATTTCACTGTATTATACTCCTTGAATAACATCTTCAAACCCTAATGTTTCCAATTACTGCTTATACTTTTACTACCTCTACCACTATGGGATTTGAATTGACAATTGTATTTCTGTGCTAATGTGGTATGGCAACTTGAACTGATGTATGTACGTACGAAGTTCCACGTTGTTACTGACTGACTGATATAAATTTAAGTAACATACTGAATAGATGAATCAAAATGATGTAAACCTATTTTTTTTGTACTTACGTCTAAAACCTTATTTATTATATTTTTTTGTTTACTCTTTTCTCTATTCTTGTTTACGTGTTACTATATATCTGTGTACGTGGATATATATTTGTGTATGTTCATAGAACAATTAACAGAATATCAACGTTCATTAATTTTCATCACACCTGAAAGTACTTTATTAGATGCTGTACGTATGTTACTCAGGCATAAAGTTCATCGTCTTCCTGTGATTGATCCAATCAGTGGAAATCCACTGCACATATTAACACATAAACGTGTACTGAAATATTTACATATTCATGTAAGTTATTGTTAATAGTAAATGTTACCTTCTTTTCACATTGTTTGTTGTTTTCATTGTCTTTTCGTGTGCCAATATTAAGGTATACTTATTGATATCATTTCTATTACTATAGGAGATTTACAGCGATCAGTTCGAAGGTGCTTACTGTGCTTATTTTGTTAAGATGTAGTGATTTGAATAGGAAGACTGTAAATGCTGGCTCAATGACCTGCTCATATGTGCAATCTCAGTTTAAAATTTGATGTAACTATATCGGTTTGGGTCGGTGGTTGATTCTTTAAACTTTCAGCCAGTCACAGGTTTGAGTCCTGGTTCACCTATTTCAGTTTCTTCAGGTAGGTAGTATTACTGGCCCTCACACATAAGGTATGACTCAAATCCCGAAGTACGCTAATCTGTACTTGGTAAGTGTGTCTTATCATCAGTTTTCGAGGATAATTCACATCATGACCTGGATTCATCTCAGTAACAACATTGGGATTCATATAGTATTAAAAATCGATTCCTTCTTAGTATAGCACCTCTTACGCAACCATTTCAGGGATCGAAGCTAAGATCTTCGAACGTTGTCCAGAGCTCTTAACCCTCAAACTAATATTGAGTTGCAATCTAGTAGCCAACGTTTCCAACTTCAATCATTTTTGATATCAGTGTTACTTGAAGTCTTTCGATCCTGACTTTCTACCAAAACTTCATGAACTGCCCTAGGGGTCGACCACTAGTAATGTAATATTTATTATTATTATTATTATTATCATTATTATTATTATTATTATTGTTAAGGGAGATTTCTGTAATCGTAACCCCAAGATCGCTTGTACCATGTACTGACTTTAAATTGATAACATCTACCTATTTCATTAATTTATAGTATGATACCATTAAATGTGTGTAACAGAAAATAAAGTGATGTTTTGTCATGAAGTATGATGATAAGAATAATGTATTTTAAGATACACCGGTTGAATCAAGAACACAACCTATATATGTTCTCTTCGGTTGAAAGTGTATCCTACATGCTGTTTAAACAGACAACTTGTTCTCAATGATTAAGCGTTAATACATGTAGTCTGCGCTACTTCACATCGTTTTCATGAAGACAAATTATATGACTCGGTTACTGAAACTAAAGTAAGGCAGGGGTTTAAAGTTAAGACGTTCGTCTTTCAGTCGCTAATAGATGATTGTGGCACCATATTATGACTTAACGAAAGAGGAAAATATGAGTTATTGGTTGGGAACTCATCGAACTAAAAGTAATACCTTTACTTCAAAGGTTGATGGCCTTGTGTTTGATCCTTTACGGAGTCTGAGATGAGCACCACTGTTGTTCTGTTTCATGATTCTAAATGATTTCTCAATCAAAGGAATTCCCATTTTAAATCTTCTTACACACACAATTAGTATTCAAAGCTTTTGCATTAAATTTTGTGATTATACCGAAAGACAGCTCATCTCTTCAAATTAGCGTACATGTTACCACATCCTATTCGTAAGTCTTTTTCTTTTCAAACACACCTTAACTGAAAATTGTTTACTCATGCAATCATGGTACTTTATATCTATTTCTAGTGGTATATATTAAATAACATTACCTCGATCATGCGACTTGTATATCTATCTATAACTATCTATGATATACATATATGAGCTGTCTATAGATTGGGAGGATTTTCTAAATACGCTTATATTCATATCATACTTATTATGTATTAAGTAGCATAGAATTTTTGAATAGCAAAAAATGTTCTTGTTATTATAACTTTATATTGTACAATACACATAATAATAAAAAGTAAAATGAACAGAGTATTATTAAAGTTTAATAGTGACTATCAGTGGGATCCATTTAGGATTCATCAGCTTGATTTACCTAGATTTCATTGCGAACCTCAATACTGAAATATGAGTTCATCCAACTGACTAGTTGTAAATAGGACGAAACACACGCGCTGGATTTTATTGATAGTCACTGTTCAACTTTGGTTAACGTTTTTAATTGGCAATATCGAGTCAATGCCTTCAGTATTCTCATATCCCAGTAGTGAATGGTCATTTACTGTCTTTAACATCGACAATGGGAAAATACCAAAGCTGATGTCCTAGATTATGCCCATTTGGTTGATGCATTCTTTTAACATTTTTTAATTATGAAATCTGATCACAGAATGATGATAAATCATTGTCAGTAATGTCTATAACTTAAAAATAGATGTAAACATCCTGATAATATAATATAATGTTGTACTTTATGTATTTAACGTTATGTCGTGCTTTGGTAATCATCAGTAAGAGTTCCTAGATTGAACATTGTCTTCTTTCACTACTTGCAAGCAAGCAGATCTCAGTTAAGAGCATGGTTTTTGAGTGGTTCTAACTTATATTGTATTATGATTGTCCTAATGGCGGGAGGTATTACATATACTCTTTACTGTGGTGGGTACAAATAAAACTAGACTGCTTTTGATTTAATGCTGTGGAGGTTGGTTTTTGTGGTTTGATGAAGCAATTTTCAATCATGAAAGTTAAAATTCGCATTCCCCTCAGCACGTTTGACATAATGCAGAAATCCATTAAGTCCCTTTACTTTCGAAGGGTTCTTGGAATTTTTCTCAGTAAACGAAATATACCCATTGAGACATTCAAAACACCGAATTCTCTAAAAAAATTTCAATGAGAGGAACAAGACCTACATGATCGAAAAGTAACCGAATGAAGAGGATGAAAAATGATCATGTAATTAACGGAGGTATCTATGAGCGCTTAAAGCCAACAGGATCAATAATACCACGATTATATGACTTGCCTAAAATACTCAACCCTGGCCTACATCTCCGATCAATTCTTGATATATTCGAATCCCTCTACCACTCCATAGCAAAGTGGTTAGTGAATCTAGAATCCGTAAGAAAACGTATATGCATAAATTACCTACATGATACTTTTGAATTCATGGATTACATATAAGGAGTAAATGTAAATGACGAACTTACCCTTTCTCTTGATGTCGAGTCACCATTCGCCGATGTTTCACTTACAGAAACGATCATTTTTATCTTCAAATACACAAATTATAATAAGATTAATATCGGAATATTGGGAGCTTATTCAAAGGAACTACTATTATGATGCACTTGTATTGTACAATTTACACTCGACGAAGTAATTCATAGGCAAAAGAATGCCATAGCAATGAGAAATTAAAAAAAAGAATTGGAATCAACTTAACTCAGCATTTGGGGGAAGAAGATTGATAATGAGTGGGATTATATTACTATGACTGATTTTTGTGCCACATCATCTATATCCCCGAATCGCTGATCACTGTGATCGCCTGAATGTATCAACCTAAGTTGTCAAACTATGTCCGCTCCCCGAAATGAATAGTAAATAAGTCGAATAATTAAAGTAGTAATCATAGTGCAATATATAAAACATTGAGAATGTAGTTCGAAAAGGAAGTATGTACAGAAGATGCAGATAGTCACCACTCCTCCAAATCTTGAGCCATGTCACTCAACGTCTCCAACCACTGATGGCGGTTATCGCGTGGTCTTGAACCATATAGTAGTCTGGATCCACAAGCATGAGTCAGTCAGTGATTTCATAAACTGATGTCACATTGTTAAGCAGGCTATTATAGTAAATTGGTAGGTGAAACACTGACGACAATAGTCAGCCGTTATAAGCTAAGTTATGTAGAAAGTGAACAATGTTTATAGTTGGTTTCATGTTTAGCTCACATCATAAATCTACAGGAAGCAGAATCGAATTTCGAATTTCTAGTAGAAACTACAGTCATAAACAAAATGTAAATTCAGAGTTGATTTTCATTACGACCAGATGTCACCTGGAGAAAAATGAGTAAAACAAAGAAAACTGACCAGACATTTCATTCTAGGTTGTAAATTTTTAATAAGGTGCTTTCACAATTCAACATAGGATTCAACTCAAAATGCATACGTTTCACAACAAGCACAACTATCACTGAATCATTAGTCAACTGCCAACATTTTCAATTTATTTATTTATTTAAACACATAAGCATTGCTACAAGGAGGGGCGGCCAAACCAAAACGTGGCATCAGTGCTTGAAGTCACTAAATTGTAGTCTGAGCCATGTTGGTAGATGCAGACTACTTAGTTGGGGTCCGCGTGACTATCGTAACCAATGGTTAGAGTCTCTCGGTGACAAGGCTCAGAATCGATCACAGTGGCGTCGGTGTATACACTCTCTGTCTTCTCTTAAACTAAGAGATTAAAATCGCTTCATATCTTTCTTTCTACGAACTAATTTTTTCTTCCTGTACTATTTCCTTATTGCGATCTTTCTTTTATATATTACCACCTCTGAATTAACTACTTTTATGAATCCGATGTCCATCTTGTTGTGTTAATAAGGTATGACAACTTGGACCGATGCATATATGTGCCTGGTCCTACGTTGTAGCTGACTGACTTCTGTTCGTTGTTAGGTTTCAATATTTAAAACATAGACACTTTACATGATGTATAATAGATATATTATTTTACCACAAAATCCGTTTTATTCATCAGTGAAATGTATTAATTTGTGTAAATCCGTACACAGTATTGTTTGATATGCATTGTTGATTAGTAATAGTATTATTTCTATGTAATTAGTATAAGGAAGTATTGGTGATCGATATTTCTCCCTAAAATGTAACTTATTTCATTTCAATTCTTTCAAAGGTTGGCAGGATAGAAAAGCAACTCGAAACACATGAACGTCTTTTTTTTTTCTTTTTCTTTTTTGAAACACCCACGTTTATGCATGTATTTATTCCTTCAAAGTAGCATATCCTCCAATTGTTTTAGTCTATAGTATACAGAAAACTAAATGTATAGTTGTCTATCATCGATCTATTCATACTGTCCAGATAAAACTATTTGAATAATTTACATGTGCTACTACGACTGTAATCACCACTTCTAGCCTGATTTAGTCAGTGCTTTTTTTTAAAGATAATTTCATCATTTTAACTAAGCAAATTACCGTAATGATTTTTAGAATTGATCTTCCAGTTATATTTGTAAAAATGTCGAATACATCAACTATTCATCTAAGTATAGTTTGTATCTAGAATGTTAAATAATTTATCATAAAGGGTTGTATGTTTCAAGTATACCCCAAATGTCCTGGTACGGTCGAAAGGGGGGAGGGTCTGCTTTCCCTCTCGAACTGCTCTCTCAAGGCCACGGGTATACAGCCTCTGTCAGGGAAGTCTTACTCACTGCCTTCTCGCAGCATTATTGTTGTTTACAAAATTGAGAGGACGAAAAGCGAGTGTCCGGCGCTTTAACCGGGTTGGTGGACACGGTGAGTCCACCTAAGGGAGTTGAGAAACCCTGATTCCAAACCAATCGTGTACATGGGCTCCAATATCCTAAAGGAAAAAAATGGTGTATGAAGCAATTGTTGGTCACCGGCTACCATGGGACTGCATCTCCTAACGTTGCTCCGCTGCCTCGTGGTTTAGACCTTTATGTCGAAGGCTCCGGGTGTGCCCTCCTAAGAAAACCACCTGCTTCGGTTTGGGTGCCCGGGCAGTATCACAGCCCGCACACAAATAAAATGAAATGACACTATTTACTAGAAATACTGTTCTTGTTCCAATTAAAATTCAGACAACTCATCCATTTGACAACATTCATTTTTATTTTTATTTTATATACTACGTCACTTATATACTGTCTTTTATTCCCAATTTGTATATCCTTATCTTTCAACTTATAGAGAAGCTCGCCTATGATGGAAAATCTGTTCTATCTATTGTGTGGCGCATATATATCTGTTTCCCCCTTGTACCAATATTTATGTGTTAAAATAAATAAACAAATAAATAATTAAATACTATTTGGGAATAAACTTGGTAGATTCGGGGGCATAATTGCAGTTGATATTGTTTGGAGCCATGAAAAAACGTCTTCCGAAAACGTAACGAAGTCGGAAACCATTCCGTCTATTCAACATCCAACGAGAACATCTTAGAAACTTGTGGGAAAACGGTGGATTATGTGTCACACTGTGATTGAGTAACTATCTATTTTGTTACCAAATTCAGCACGTTTCCAAAATTTAAAGGTTATCCTTGAACATATGGATACCATTATTCTCTGTACATAAATTAACCTTTAATTAAAGCTTCTGTTCTCCACTGTTCGGGGCTCAAGTATAGAGTAATTCTGAAGATCAAGGAAGCGGCTAGAAAGTTTTTATCAAGAGTTTGAGTACTAAACTTATCAGATATAAGTTTTTGGTACTCCTGAATATGAATAAATGTATTGGTAATGAAACATCAGCAAACTTAATTGTGAATTCGCTGTTGACTAAAATGGTAATAATATGTTTCCATAAGTATTATGATGCCATCTACGCTAATACACTACAGGTGTTCTAGCTGTTGTAAACCGCGGGAAGCAAATTATCAATAAATATATCAAGTCATTTTACTTAACTTGAAGATTTCATTAATCCAGATGAATTGGCGGCTGACGAACTGTTGGTACAGACATAAAAATCTCACTTGTTTTTTTCCTGAAAATTCACCAGATAAGGTGGTTAGAATACATGTTATGCACGCTCAACCATTCCCCATCCTAGATAGCTTAGCGGTAACTTCTGGTTGTAATAATAAATTGAAACTAATGGAGAGTAAGGTACATTCCAAAGTTCTAGGTGCACCTTCCAGACATAAGCTAATTAGCACAAAAAGTGAGCTCAATTACTGAGACTTCCTACTAATAGCCACCAATTACGAAAATTTCAAACTATTTATTATACGTACCATTTATTAATTATACTTTTATTGATCCATCCCTACAGCTTTCTGAACTTCCCTATCCTTCATTTATGTCGAAGAAACTATGTGATGTCAATGTTGGCTCAATGACAAATGTATGTGTAGTTAATCAAAATTGTCCTGTTCATAAAGCTTTACAATATTTCATTGAGTATGGTGTCTCAGCGTTGCCTGTTGTCGATCAAGATGGTCAATTAATTGATATTTATGCAAAATTTGATGTAATTGTAAGTTTGTTTAAAATTATATTTTATTTAATCGTTAGTGCTGATTGAATTCTTTCAATCAAATGTGTAATGCTATCATAAGTTCACTGTTAGGAACCGTTGAGAATTCCTTTGAAAACCTTAGTAAAGCCTGAAAAACGCCAAAAAAGTTTTTTGACCAGTATATTCTTTTTCTAAACTTCCAAAATACACATGGGAATTTACTGACTCTGTTCATTTTATTGTGATTATAGAATTGATATATCTGTTTTTTTAACAACTTGGGCTTATTTTCGAAAGGTTACAGAATTTTAACGTCATTTGTATTCCTATAAACACTCGTGGTTCCTATACATAAACTAACTTTCAAAGTTAAGCTCCTTCGTGTTCTTCACATATTTTTTTCCCCTTTGGGTTTCAGGAGTAGAAACAACTTCTGTAAACTAGCATGCAACTAAGTAATCTCTGTGTATCTAAACATTCAAATAGAAAACGTATCATAAAGGGATTTAACATCGGGTTCTAACTTCATATTTTTTGTTAGATGGTGTTTGGCAGTCAACAACTGTGAATCTATGTTCCGTGCTGATTACTATTCGTTAGTATAGGCTATATCACCGCAATGTCGAGTCACATAGTTAAGTGGTTACATCGCATGCGTTATTGATAGAATTCAATCAGTCACCTCGAATATTTGATGCATAATTGATTCCCACTCAATTAGCGATTCATGTTAATATCTCAGTTCTACTGGGAATCGATCGCTACCTGATTAGCTCAGTTATAATGTCTCTGATTGTTTAGTTAGGCGATGATATACACGTTCATTGCCGACTAGTGTAAACCAGCCTGGACACCTAACTTTGGATGAACTAATATGGTTAGTCACTTATCCTGGTAGTTTGCATCATCAACTGCTAACCGTTGAAAATCAAGATTCACTGGACAAGTGTTTGGTCCTAGTTGAAGAACTCAATAGTGCAAATCTGCAACCTTACGGAGGACCAAATACAAGAACTTCATATCTCACAATGAGTTATCTATCATCCATCGGTTTACACTTCTAATCACAATCAATGTACGATATTATTCAATCATATTCGGATATAATTGGTGGGTAACTCTTCTGGTCATAACTTCTCATTAAGACTTCTGAATCTATTCCCCGAAATTATTCACTCGTTAGCATATGATTATTATTAGTATTGAGGGTTTGTGGAGATTATTGGACTATATAATTCACATCACAGACTGATCTCAGTTAAACAATCATTGAAAACTAGAATTTAGTGGACAGTTGTTTTTTTTTCTACTATGACATTCCTCAGATTTCCCCACTTATTACCTGCATGAGAATCGAACCCTGAATTTCCAGATCCCGTGGCGAACACTTAAACATTAATTTAGATAATCCATAAATATCTATTTGATATTAACTAAGATTGTGTATTCAACATTGATTTACATTGAGATGGGTTCCTAAAACTTTTATGGAGTTTTGTTCTCTGAGCTGGATGGTTTAATCGTGGAGGTTTCATCGTTATTCTGAACGATATCGTCAGCACAAACTCCAGGTAGAAGTGTTCGAATTTCTCCACATATGCTTTACAGTTTGTTCTGTCGACCTCAATGTTGATTGTTTCTTGTTGACCTTAAACATGTCACTGTTTACTTTATTTTGGTTGTATCTCCCATTGGTTTGATTTTTGGTCCTATATTGGTGCATAATTTTTCTGACTGGATGATAAATTGGATCGATTTCAATGTGTTTGTTGGTTGCTGATTGACCTGAATGCCAAGCTTTATAAAATTCTCTGGTGTTTTTAGAATTGCCTCTATCCAAGATCTCAACATGCTTCCGGTCGAATATATGTCCACAGTTGTCCACATGCATTGATATAAGTGAGGATATGTCATGGCGTTTGACCAGCTAATTGATGTGTCATGCAGGCGAAGAGGGCATCCGCTTTGTCGATGTAATGTTTTTCGCAGTTGGTACAATCCATTGTCGGACGCCGATAAGCATGTCTGTGTTCTAAGATCTGACAAATGGTGAATATGTGGTCAACGCAGCCGCAACCATATCTTAAGCCAGCCTGATGTTCTCGTGTTTGCAGTTCACGAGTTTTTGTTAGACACCCGATAATTATTGATGCTATATTAGTCAAACTAGTCCCTCTATGTTTATCACAGGGTGATTTTAACCCTTTTGTTATATATACAGACAATAAGTGATTGCGACCAGTCAGATGAGATTTCTTCCCACTCCCAGATTTTATCTAAAATATTAGTCAACCTAATCGCTGAAACTAGACCTCCATACTTAAAGACCTCTAGAGCCAATCCATCTGGGCCAGCTGCTCTTCCTGGTTTCAGATTAGCTAAAGCTTTTTGAACTTCAATTAGAGTCGAGGGACCTACTTCAATATTCCATTCAGGCTGTTTGGTATTGGTGGGTAGTTTTAGAGTAGCTGAAGTTGTCTTTTGTTACCTACAGCCACTGCCTTTTCCGTCTCTCGTGGTTTCGTTGCCCACCACTGCTCACGGTCGTTCCTTAGACTTTTGGTTAACCTAGATCTGATCTGTTTTCGTTCTTAATCGTATTCAGAGCATGATCGGATATGTTTACGAGAGTGTATCAGTGCAATAAATGTCTCGGAAATCCACTAGTTTTTCTTGACATTTTGTTTCGAATCACTAACAGATGTCACTTCTGTTTCCACAGCTGTTTGTATAACTTTCCAAGCAACATCTGGGTCAGCCTCGTTTTTGGTACTGCCTAAATGTGACCTCAGTTGTTTCTGAAATATACTTTTGGCTTTCTCGTCACTGTGTTCAACTATAATGGATCTTCTTAATGTGGCTTTTCTGCGTCTAGTGAGGCGCAAGCAAATGCGTGCTCGTATTAGAGCATGACCGGAGTCCAAACAGGCATTTCAGAACGAGCGACAGCCTTCTATCGAGCCTCTCCAACGATGACTGATGGCAATATGGTCTATTTGAATTCATCGTTCGTTTGGTGCAAGGGATCGCCATGTTAGACGATGTCTTTCCGTATGCCTAAACTTGGTGCTTGTTAGAAATAAACGATTGTCTGAACAGAGTTGCAGCAGGCGGTCACCATTATCTGTTCGCTGAGCTGGAATTGAAAAGGGAGATTGATTACGAATACCGTGGTCCTGAGTGCTGCTAGAGATATGAGGGCAGTTATTACTTCCCGGTTGCCCACACTGTGGAAGGGTTCTTCTGGAGGTACCTGAAAAGGAAATTGGGTTAGGGGTAGTCTTAATGATCCGAGAGCGTGACCACAGTGCCCAAGAGTCAACTGCTTGAGGTCGATCAGACACGACCTTTTTGTAATTTTCGTGTTAGTTTCGTAATTGTCGAGACATTGCTGCTGGAGACTGAAATCTGTGGGATAAGACGGGGTGTGCATTTTTAGGGTCGACCTTTTCTAACCCCACCCTCCCTTTATGGGAAAGCAGCATTGCTGTTATGCTGGTTGTCTGAAGGAAACACCTTACTGCCGTCACAGCTCTTTACATTCAGCCGTATGACTTCGCCCTCGGAACTTGGGTTTGCTGCTCTTAGTCTTACCGTTTTTCAACCGACTTGTCTGGTATTGTAGAACGTCGAGGAACAATTGCTCCAGCCAGTATAGATCGATTGATTCATTACGATAGGCAAGCCCGACCTTCACGTCAAGGTAGCAGTAACAGTCGTTTATAAAAGCTCTACGATACCTTATTTAGCAAATATACTATGTGACAAACAGGTTATGAGTTACTGGCTTCGTCAATAACTTGCATTCTTAAACATGTTTCTAATTAAAAGTTGTACAGGTTTCTAATCTTCTTAAAAAAACATTTCATTTAATTCCAGGTAGTTTATCTACTTAATTTATGTATGTATGTGTGCAGTTATCAGTGTCTTTTAGTTTTTTTCTTCTTTTTTGTGTAAAAGAAACTTATTGAAATACCTTGTGTTGAGAATGTCATATTATGCCTAATTTGTAGTATTGAATAAAACCATTAATAATAGTAGTAATAATAATAATAATATGATTAGTATCAATATATTCGTGTACTCAGCTTTAAGGTCAAGCACTTTTTTACTGGAATATATGAAGTAAAGCTTGAAAGTGTAGTTCCAATATCAATTCATCATTTACAACTTAACTCTGAGACTTTTTATTCTATTACTAACCTTTATTCCTGTTACCTTTTATGATTGATAAATTCAATATTGTGTTATTTGTGTGCGTGTTTGGTGTGTGTACACTTTTAGAATTTGGCAGCTACACGAACCTATCAAAATTTGGACATTAGTGTATATGAAGCTTTGGATTATCGACGTGGAGTGAGTAGATATATTATTATTATTATTATTATTATTATTATTATTATTATTATTATTATTATTATTATTATTATTATTATTATTATTATTATTATTATTATTATTATTATTATTATTATTATTATTATTATTATTATTATTATTATTATTATTATTATTATTATTATTATTATTATTATTATTATTATTATTATTATTATTATTATTATTATTATTATTATTATTATTATTATTATTATTATTATTATTATTATTATTATTATTATTATTATTATTATTATTATTATTATTATTATTATTATTATTATTATTATTATTATTATTATTATTATTATTATTATTATTATTATTATTATTATTATTATTATTATTATTATTATTATTATTATTATTATTATTATTATTATTATTATTATTATTATTATTATTATTATTATTATTATTATTATTATTATTATTATTATTATTATTATTATTATTATTATTATTATTATTATTATTATTATTATTATTATTATTATTATTATTATTATTATTATTATTATTATTATTATTATTATTATTATTATTATTATTATTATTATTATTATTATTATTATTATTATTATTATTATTATTATTATTATTATTATTATTATTATTATTATTATTATTATTATTATTATTATTATTATTATTATTATTATTATTATTATTATTATTATTATTATTATTATTATTATTATTATTATTATTATTATTATTATTATTATTATTATTATTATTATTATTATTATTATTATTATTATTATTATTATTATTATTATTATTATTATTATTATTATTATTATTATTATTATTATTATTATTATTATTATTATTATTATTATTATTATTATTATTATTATTATTATTATTATTATTATTATTATTATTATTATTATTATTATTATTATTATTATTATTATTATTATTATTATTATTATTATTATTATTATTATTATTATTATTATTATTATTATTATTATTATTATTATTATTATTATTATTATTATTATTATTATTATTATTATTATTATTATTATTATTACCGTTTGTGTTTTTATTTGATGGAATGTTCTTCATTTTATTGTGAAAATATCAGTTGGCAGATTTATACTACTTATTAGTAACCATTACATATAAAGATCTTTAGAACATTAAATTAGTTGTAGTTCATGAAATAGCCTTGTTGTTGTTGTTGTTGTTGAAATCCCTGTTTAATAATCGAAATTCACTGATATATTGTCTCTGCCTGATGAAAACAATCATGTGCTTTTTTTTCGCAGATCTTACTTTTTCATCTGACTCATTCATCAATAGGTGCTGTAATGGTGGTTGTCTTTATTACATATTCTTACATTCTGTACACTTAGGCATAATTGTGGCTAATTTTCTTTCAAAACAACCACACACTTCATAATAAAAAACGAAGAGGAATGAAATGAAAAACAACTTAAAATAATTGACATAGAAGAAGGAGAAAGTTGTGACCAGAGATGAACTGAAGAAAAAATCCCATCGGTTCATAACAGAATGAAACAGAAGGTATTATATGATGATTTCAGTTGTCCTATGAATCAGAGGCGAATATTCACATTCTTTTGAAAAAATTAAAGTGACTAGTTAGCGAGTGTTTTATTTATCTTCTATCTGGTAGTTTCGCCAAGCTTTCAAGGCTTCTTCAGAACTACAGGCAATCCAACTAAGTTCAATGAACAATAGTTTTCCATGTTTGTAATAAAATAAATTACTTTACAGCCTAATAGAGTCCTCATAAACATTTGAGTCTCTTATCTCTATTGGAAAAATGGATAATATCGTTTTGTTTCCGTTTACCAGGTTTTTTTGAAGTGATACAACTTAAATAAATAATAGACTAATATCCTCAATCACTTTCTACTATTATGCAAAACTTAAGTTCTGAGTGAATGACGATAAATATAACTTAAACATTCTTAGATATTCTATCAAGATGTTTACATATCCTGCAATTCGCGACTCTGTATTGTGTTTGAAAGGTTTTGCCTCAATCTGGTCATCCTTCTAGTGTAATATGAACCTGTTAAGTTTTGTGGTTAAAGAGCTTCAGACTTTTGACCACTAAATCCCAGCGCCGAACATTACTCCACAACCGAAGCAGGTTGTTTTCTTAATGGACCATACCTGAAGGTCTGATTCAAAAGGCAGTGGAGTAACGTCAGGAGATGCATTCTCATGGTAGCCGGTGACCAACGATTGGTTCGTACTCCATTTGTTCCCTCAAGATCCTGGAGCCCATGTGCACCATTGGTTTGAGGGGCCTAATGTGATTAAGTTCATGACATTTTGTATGAGCTAACTTCTTTGGATGATAGCTAACAGCAGAATCCAAAATACATTTCACCTTTTTTTGTGACTCAGTAGCTACTTGCGTAATGAACGCAGACTTGAGTGGTACAAAGCAATTTATTATGTCGCACAAAACCACACACTGCATGTGTAAAATATGAAAACAATATGTTGACCATATTATTTAGACTTCTTCTTTGGATTGTCTCTTATCAACTCCATCGTTCTTCTATTCCTGTTGCTTCTCCGACCGTTTCTGTTTTTCTTTCTCTTTGCCTCATTTTCCTTTTCTGTCAGTAAAAATCCTTCTTATTCCTAACACACACTACTTATACCAGTCCGTATAAGTAGCACAATTTTGGCGTTCAAAATAAGGTAATACAGATGTTCACAAATAATTTAATATCCTTTGAAAAAATTAGTGGCTATCGGAATCCAGTGGCTTAGTGAAGAGCGTTTTACTATTTTAATTGATAGGTAATTTGAATCTCAGTGGGAATATCAATACTCGGATGCAGATTTATCTAACTAGTAAATTCCTTTTACTGCTTGCTACAATCCAAGTATATTAGAAGCTTTTGACCAAAGAAAATAATTTGGCAATCTTCACAGCATGCACATACCAGACGATCGTCCAATTGTAGTTATAAATAGAAACTATAACAAATGATAACGGTTAATTAGATAGATGATCCATGAGAGAAAATGACTGCTTTGTAATTAGATCAAGCACTTGAGAATAGTTTGTGAAAAGAATTCAAAGCTAGAGTGTTCGTCACCATCTTTACCTGGCGATACAGAGGTGATTGTTAATGGACTTAACATAGTTTATCTTTGAAAATTAGAATAATGACATAGCACACACCAATTTACGTGTATTATCAGATTGTTGCCAAATTGATAGAAAACATTTAGATTGTCTACGGGAATCGCTCAATTTAAGATTATTTTTTATTACAGACTGACTTCAAATAAGGAACTGTTTGAAAAAGTTGAGAATCGTTGCACAGTTCTTTCATTCTACCTTTTTTAAACTCCTCATTTACGTGCACGTATGACTGTAGACTGAGTCTGATCCAACACCTGAAGTCCTCTTAGTTAACACGATACTTTCAAACTACTAAGTTAATTGTTCATATTTTCGCTATACTACGCGGAAGATCATCCAATATGTCTTAATTTTAATGTAATAGAACTCCAGTAGTTTACATGTATTGTATGCTTTGGAAGACTAAAACTTACAGGTTTAAGTTTATCTTGAATTTGGAAACTGACATTACAGGCTTATCTTAGCTAAAGTACTTTTGAAAACTAGGGAGCACTAGATTACTGTGTTGTCCCACTATAAGACTCATCAACCATCGACATCCACAACCCCGCAGGGGATTATACCCAAGACTTTCAAGTGCCACAGTTAGCACTTAACTTTTTACAGCATTGATTCGACACACAAAGGTTTACTTGTTTAACTTCAGTTAATTCGTGATATTATGCAACAATCTCTCACATATTGTTGAACTCCATTGGTCGCGGCTATTCATTAGAACTCGGGGAATTACCTCTTGAATTAATCACTTGTGTTCATATGATTATTATCACTAATCTCTTATACAAAAACACATCTATCGTTTTCTATAAGCGGCATTTGGCTTTGTAGACCGCGAGATTCTATGCCAGTGTCCGTCATTGAAAGGCGTACCTCAGAAGTACATAAACCTTGTGAAGGCTCTTTATTCGAACAATACTAGTCGAGTCAGAGCTTATGGCGAACTGTCATCTGCTTTTGCCACCTCAAGTGGTGTCCGTCAAGACTGTTCACTTTCTCCATTCTTGTTTAACTTCAGCATAGACCTGCTGATGAACATAATGTTCTCACTGACTGAATTTTTGGGCATTGATCTCCTTCCAGGAGGTCCACTTATCGACTTAGGATACGCAGATGACATAGTCCTGTTTTGTGAAGACGCTGATAAAATGCAGTCTTTTGATAGCACTGAGTAACAATGCCACGATGCGTTTCTCCTCCGAATGCAAGTTGTTGCTTCAGGACTGGTCTGCGTCAACACCTGAACTAAGAACAGGGAGTGAAGTAGTGGAACGCGTTGACAACTTCACTTATCTTGGAAGTCTGATCAGCCGTAATGGGTTGGTGTCTGACGAAATCTCAGCACGGATTCGAAAAGCTCGTTTGGCTTTTGCCAACTTACGTCACTAAATGTGGCGAAGGCGAGATATCCGTCTTTCAATAAAAGGACGAGTATACTACGCGGTAGCTCGTTCTGTTCTACTTTACGTGGCCATTAAGAGTGGAAGACACTCGTAAGCTACTAATATTTGACCACAGGTGCCTTAGAAATATTGCTGGCATCTGATGGGATTACCGGGTAAGTAATAGTTGAGGTTAGACGCAGGGTATTAGGGAATGATGGTAAATCAGTTGATGAGGTTATGAATCTTCATCGACTGAGATGGTTGGGCCACGTGTTACGTATGCCTGAACCCCGATTACCACGACGTGCAATGCTGATTAGTGTTGGGGATGGTTGGATGAAAATTAGGGCCGGCCAAACCAAAGCGTGTCAACAGTCTATGAAGTCACTGAATTCTATTCTGAACCATATTGGTGGATGCAGACTACTTGGTTGAGGTCTGCGTGACTATCGTAACCAATGGTTGGAGACCGTTGGTGACATGGCTCAGAATCGATCACAATGGCGTAGGTGTATACACTCTCTGTCTTCTCTTAAACTAAGAGATTAAAATCACTTTATATCTTTCTTTCTACGAACTAAATCTTCTTGTACTATATCATCATATGCAATCTTTCCTTTATATATTATACAATGGAGTTAATTGCTTCTATGAATCCGGTGTTCATCTTGTTGTGCTAATGAGCTGTGGGAGCTTGGATCAATGCATGTGTGTGTCTTGTCCTACGTTGTAACTGACTGACTGACTGAATTCCATGTAAGTGTAATCTGTTTAATTTGTCACATGTATAGTTCCAGCTACATATATATGTATGTATTTTCTTTCAATGATTTCATAATCCAAAGAGATATCCCTAATGTAAATATTCTTTTGAATAATTGTTTGTATTAAATAATTTATTCTGAAACATTCTTTTCTCATATTTTTTTTACGTTTTTTTCTTTCTAATCCATTCTTTGATCTGTCAATATGAAGAATAGTAATGTAAATGCCACTTACTGAGAGATATATCACAAAATGCTTGTATTTATGCATGATAATAAACAGGCGTATATATTTAGAATTAAAAAAATATAAGAAGAAATATTTCACACTACTTAAATGGATCATTCATTTTGTTGGTGTATATTTTGGAAATATAGTCGTTAAACGTTTACTTCACAGCACAGTACCTTTGAACACATACCCGAATGTGTATGTGTGTATGTACATAAATAATAAATTCTGTAAATGTATAATGACTACGGTTATCCGGTGGTTTTTTTCTACAACCAATTTTGTTGCTAATTTCATTCATTCTCACTGTTAGGTACTACTGATTTAGAATGAGTACCTGATCGTCAAAGACAGAGTAACTTTCAGCACATGTCAATAATATCGATAATAGTAATAATGGCTTTATTTAGTACCATTTGTTTGATCTTAATAAGAAAATTTGGCATAAGACAGACTAAAATTGTACTTATCCACAAACCATATATACAAAAATAGTTTTACAACCGGGCTAAACTATCATTCTCATCCGCAAATATTTCCTACCCAGTTTTGGTTCTGACATATATATTTCACTGTGTAATATATTTTTTATGTATGGTTTTTGTGGGAAGTAAGTCTCAATTTACCTCTCGCCGAAGACTATGAAAATCCAGAAAATGCACGGGAAAGCTTTATCTAATCAGGATTAGACAAGCCCCTCAGAAACATCTAGGAAAATGAAGGGATGTATCGCATTTCCATTGGATAATTGCCAAATTTGTTACTATGTTTAGTAATTTCCGAAAGTTCTACGATATCAAGGCCACATGAACCTATAAATATACTCCAGAGGCCCTAAATTAGTCGAAGAGTTTCCATCTAATCAGAACATGATGGGGCTTCCTAGAATACCAACATGACATGCTACTATTGGACAGTAGCACAACTTGCCTCTTTATGGATTGGCTGAATTATAATTCTGATATAACAAACGTTATATATATATACCCATGATTTTCTGTAAATTTTGATTCTTATTTATAGAATCCCATATTCGCAAAAGCAGAAGAAAGCTGAAGAAGTGTTTGCTGAGTATTAATCAAAATGTACAGAAAATCATGGGTATTTATATATATAACGTTTGTCATATCAATATTATAATTCAGCCGATCCGCAAAGAGGCAAGTTGTGCTATTGTCCAATAGTAGCATGCCACGTTGATATTTTAGGAAGCTCTGTCATAGTTCTCGGAAGCCGTCCCAGTACATCCCCGGAATAAGACTTCTTCCTTGGGTGCACTTGGAACCTGACGATTGGTTTGCGGTGGCGTTCCATTTCTTTTCGCTGTCTTTCTTGTCCAAGTCTTCTTTTCAGTATTCTTGGGCGTATCTGTCGTTGATGTATCTGGGCTTAACTCTAGTGGAAGATTCAGCTGATTATCTTGAGTGTGCATCATTCTTTTGTCTTTCTGGATTTGGTTCGTGTGTCTGATACATGTCCCAAAAGCTGCTCGAAATCTATACAAAACTTCCCAATCTTTGTGCGGTTTTTCCTGGTTCCCATCGATTCTTTCTGAGGTAGGACTTAACGAACACTTTATTCCCAACGTTAAAACTTCGGATATTAAGATTTGGTTTGTGTCTATCCACTATTTTGGGGGTGGCAACATGGTGTTGAAAATAGTTCGTATACATCTTCCCAACATGGGTTTTGCAGGAAACTTTTCGTCTGGGACATTTGGGTTCGGAGTGGTTCTGTAAGCCGTTAAAAATTTTATGATTAGCTGTTTAGTTGTCCCCTCATCGCCTTCTTTCGGTAATGCTCCTAAAACGTTCTGCTTGTCTATTTAATTGGGGATGATAAGGCGGAGAACGTAGATGTGTTATTCCATTTATGCTACAAAAATAATTAAATGATTCTGCAATGAATTGTGAGCCATTATCAGTCACTAAGGTCTCTAGGACTCCAAAATAGATAAACAAAGTAGAGAGCTTGTGGATTGTTTCTGAGGCTGTACAATTTGGCATACTATATACTTCTGGCTACTTCAAAAATGCATTCACAGTAACTAGAAACATTTTACCTTGGATTGGACCAGTGAAATCTGCATGAAGTCTCTCCCAGGGTCCTGAAGATGTGGGCCAATGCTGTGATTCGCATTTCGAAGGGCTTTTGGCAGCCTCTAGACATGATGGGCAGTTATGACACTTATTTTTGAGCCAAGGATTTCATTTTATTGATCTCAGGGTGACCACTGTGAAATTGTTTGAGGATCTTGTGATGCAATAATTCTAGAATATCAATTTGATCACCGAATATAATGCGTGAGTCGGCAACCATCAGTTAGTCAATTCGACGAAAATATTGCAAAATTTCCGCTTCAAGACAATTGTTTGGCCGTTTAGTCGAAAGAAAGCACTTAACTCTATTCAATGTCTTATCAGTTTCAGTGGCTTATTTGATAGCTTCGGAGGTAACCAGGAGTCCGTCGATTACGTCATCCAATACACGATGGACGTCCTTTTCAACTTTTATATTTGCCACAAGAGTGTCTTCTGGCATTTTTGACTGGGAACCTATTAATCTTGATAACGCCTCAGCTTGCCCAAAATCTGTAGTGGACTGATACTTGATCGTGAAATCGTAACGCAGTGTTGTTGCCCATCGTTGTAGTCGATTAGCCGTGTGAACAGGAATCTCTTTTTTTCAACCCAAATACGGCAATCAATGGCTTATGGTCTGTTATTAGAGTGAAATGCCGACCAACTATCATCTTGTGGAACTTTTTACTGCAGAGATAATTGATAGAGCTTCTTTCTCAATCTGACTATAGTTCTGTTCTGTCGTCAATGCTGCGGCAGCATGGGAGATTGCCTTTTCAGACCCATCAGGGAGAATGTGAGAGATGATTGCTCCAATACCATAGTTCAAAGCATCTGAAGCAACCACTGTACTGTGTCAGTAAGTGATTGGAAGCTAGGAGCTGGACTAATGGGATGTTTTAGTTTGGACACTCATAACTCTTCCAATCTACTGCTATTCCACTTTACACTGTATGTTGTTTGAGGAAATGTAATACATGTCCTAACCTTATCAATTACTTCTTTCTACACGACCCAGTATATTGTGACAAGATAAGTAGTGATTCAGCGTTATAATCCAATATTATCTAGTCGTTGGTTTCATCATATCTATCCTATTCTGTATAATTTTGAATTAGTTGAATGAACCATTCAATTTATCAAACCATGTGTATTGTTTTAAGGAATACGATTACAGTATCATGGCTTCCTAACTTCATTATGTCTCTATCATAGTATCTGATTTTTTTCATTTATAGATTGAGAATAGCTCAGTGATTTAGATTACATATGTGGAACTCTTTCTCCCTCTCTCTATCTAATGTTCAATTTTACTTTGTTCAACTGAATCTAAACAATCATGAGTCGATTTAATTCACATTTGTTTTTCTATTTCATATACATTAGCTTTACTTAATTACTCTCTATCTCTCCTCAAATCGATTTTTCGACTTCATGTCCGTCCCTATTTCTCACTTTGTGTGTATGTATATTGAGTACAATGGTGTTTTCTCAGTCAAAGTAAATTTCTTTTGACCAAAGAATTAGTTTATAGGGAATGTAATTTATAGAATAAGTTAAATACCTTTCCGTATTCATTGATTAAATAAGACAATTTATCGATTAGGGTGTTCTTTTTGTTCTTTTCTAATTAGATTTAAATCACACTGATCGAAATGAGTCTACTCAGTAAGATACAATGAACAATAGATGTAGTGAGATTGTGAATTCTTTGAGCGACGTTTTTTTTTAAGGAAAAACACGTAGACGGCTAAAGCTAACTCGAATTTCGCAAAATGGTTATCAGTCAGTCGCAACGTAGAACCTGGTAGTCATATAATTCAGTTCACGTTGCCATATCTCATAAGCACAGAGAATTAGCATCATCTGATGAAATGATGAAAGGATTATCTCTAAAAAGATATCTATAACAAAGGTAATTAAAATTGAGACAGCGGACAACCGTGACGAATACCACTTGAAGTAACCGATTCCGATGACAGTTCGCCAGAAGCTCGGACTCGACCATTAGTTGAGCGACCAAAACCAGTCAGATGGGATTATGTCCAGTTCCCAGATTTCAGAGAACCTAACTGCTCAAACTGGACCATGCTTACTTATTTACGCTTGTCACCCCTCGTGGAGGAGCATAGTCCGCCCACCAGTATTCTCTATCGTATTCGGGACCACTATCCTTAAAAATATCGAAAGTTAGCTCATCAGGTACAACCACTTTCCCCCGCTTATAACTATTTCAACCTCACCAGGAGTTGGAGGACATACATCGATTTGCCATTCAGGTTATCTGGAGATAGCAAATAATTGAATTTTAGTCGACAACTGCATCTCTGTGCTAATATGGTGTGGCAACTCGAACTTATGTACGTAAGTACGAAGTTCTACGTTGTTACTGACTGGCTGACTGAAAGCCCAGATGTATTCAATCTCTTTCTTCCTCTCGATCTTGAACCTCAGTATAATTAAATATATATCTTTCTGTCCTGTATTTTCGAATCGTATTCCTTTTATTAAGTCTTTTATTTTCATCTCTACTACATTATTTCAGTGTTATTTGCGAATCGTCTTGTTATTTTCACTTCATTGTGTTAAAATGATCATGTGACAACTTAGGTGGATGCACATATGTTCCAATCCTAAATTTGGGGAACTTTTCTTTCCAAGTAAACCCCCTAATATCATATGACGGTACTTACTTACTGGTTGACGCATTTTTAGAGAATTGGTTTTCTATAGGATGGGGTTGCTAACCCCATGCCTACCCCCCTCCTTTATCCGGACTTGGGACCGGCAGTAGCCCCAGAGGGGTTCCAGGCTGAATGATTCTTTGTAATTCAAATAAATACTTATTATTATTATTTCGTTCAATTTGATAGTTAATAATACTGTTTAAAGTGTTCTAACTAATGTCAACTATTCTAAAAGTTAATTAGTTAAATAATAAAAAGAGAAAAGTGTATGGAGTGTATGGACTTGTCTGATACATATGAAGGTGTTTAAACATTTAGCTTAAGATTGTATCAATGAGATTGTATAGTATTACTGAATAAATTCACTATTAGTAGTAGTATTGTGTTATTCATAATATATTTTCTGTTTTCCATAAGACACTATATTATAATGTCATTCTCTTAAGGTTTCTTTATATTAATGTGGGTTGTTATTGAATAAGGGTAGATATTAGCATTGTATTGTGTGAACTCCCGGTTACGCCCATATATATCTGCTAATTGAATCGTTGGGATTCATCGATCATTATCAATTGTTTTTCTTATCAAATTATTCATGTATTTTCTACAAATATTTTTGAAATAAGTTATACTTTCTGGTTGTAGAAATTCGATATTGAAGAGGTAAATAATTTTCCTCAATTTTTATTTGACTGTAGTTATTAGTGAGGATTGGTAGCGTATTGATCATTGTATTTGTGCGTAGGCTGGATAGCTTAACGGATTTAAGGGTTTATGGGTTTAATCCATAAGGTATCATTAGGAAGATCCAGTCCTATAATAGTAATTACTGACCAGAGTAGGTTCGTACTCATTCAGGATGCTGGAGTCTATCCACACCGTTGATTTGAAATCAAGCTTATCTTACTTCTGTAAATGAACTCTCCTTATTCGTTGCCTCCAAATGCCCTGGTATGGCCGAGAGTGGGGAGAGTCCGCTCTACCTCTCGGAACCTCTTACACGGCCACGTGTATATAGCCTCTGCCAGGGAAGTCCTACTCACTGCCTTCTCGTGGCGGGGGTGTTGTTTACGAAATTGAAAAGACGGAAAGCGAATGTCCGGCGCTTTAACCGGATTCCAAATCAATGGTGCATATGGGC